>NC_066364.1:1299608-1599608 GCF_013377495.2 Cygnus atratus | reverse complement strand
TGGGGGATATATTCTGCAGCACTGCTGTGCTCGAGTAACGTGCCTTTTCTCTCTCCACCCAGGTAAAATCATCTCCATCGACACCAGCTCCCTGAGAGCCGCCGGCAGGACAGGCTGGGAGGATTTAGTGCGGAAGTGCATCTACGCTTTCTTCCAGCCCCAGGGCAGAGAGCCATCTTACGCCAAGCAGCTATTTCAGGAAGGTAACAGGCTCCTCTCCCCGGCTCTCTCCCTCTCGTGCTGAGCGGCGGTAGCTGCAGCGCGAGGCTGATGCATGGCCCTCGTTGCTGGATAAGTGCTTTCTGGAAAAACAAACACCGCAATAATAAGCGCCGGGTGCCAGAGGGAGAGGTGAGATGGCTGAGCAGCGCTGGAGGAGCTCCTCCAGCCGCAGAGGAGCAGAGCTGGCCCAGCAGGAGGTTCCCTCGCACCCTTCAGGAAATAACAGAATGGAGACACATTTCCACAGGCCAGATTTGGGCGTTATGTTGAGCTAAATGTGATTTTTTTTTTCCTGTGCCATATGCAAATGCCATCCCCAGTGGCTCAGTGGAAGAAGTTTACGCTTCTTCATGCTCTGTCGGCAAGGATGCTCGCAAAAAGGATGTCAGGACGGCAGGAGGTAGCACAGGCAGGTTGCCTGAGCTTCTGGAGAGGTTTCATTCAGGCAGGGCTGCAGTGGAAGCATCCTGCTGCAGCTCCTGGTGCCTGGCTGGCGTTCATCCACGTGTCCGTACTGCCCGCTGGACATGGAGTGATGGCCCCTCTTAAGCTCTGAACACTCGGGGATGGTGCTCGATGGGTTTAGGTGGGTGTGAAATGGTGAAAAAAGAGCTGGGAGAATAAGTGTAGCACCGTGGCCTGGCCTCGGGGTTATTCTGGCCTCTCTTACTCACTTGGAAGCAGCTGGGTCTAAGGGGTTAGCAAAAATGCAGCGTATGGTTTTGGGTTGCCGTGAAGGTGGTCTTGGCCCTGTGTTGCCCCAGGCTTTGTCTTCTTCCCCCATCCTCTTCCTGGTGCTTCGAGTGGTCCTGCTCGGGTTCCTAAGGGCCTTTCTGTCTTTTGGGCTGTCTCCCTCAGTGATGACCCGTGGCACGGCCTTCAGCCCGTCGTACCGCTTCACCCTGAGCGACGGCACGGTGCTCAGCGCCCACACCAAGTGCAAGCTCTGCTACCCCTCCAGTCCCGAAATGCAGCCCTTCATCATGGGCATCCACGTCATCGACAGGTACGTTCCCGGCACCGCCGCTGCCGAGCCGCGCTCGGGCTCCGTACCGACGCCTGGGGGTGATCCAGAAATGAAAGCATCCGTTCCCTGCAGCAGCAGGAGGATCCACGCATGGTGTTCGTGGTGTTGGTTTGGAGATGTGAACCCCGTGGGGGATCCAAGCCCAAACACCAGCACAGCAGCAGCTCCGTTGGGTTTTGTCGATGATGGCCATTTCGCAAAGAGGCAGCGCCGGGCGTTCAGGTAGAGGTTTACAGACATGCCTGAGATTTCTGCCTTGCCCTGGAGAACTTAGACGAAATATTTCGGGAGGGAGAGGCTCGGAAGAACTGGCTGAACAGGGTGAGGTGAGGCTGCGGACCTGGGCTGTGCAGGAGGAATGGGAGGAGGTCGGGGTGGAGGGGAACGGTAGTGGAGCATGGAGCATAGGACCCGGAGGAGGTGATGCCTGCAGGACTGAGCCGGGAGCGGCCGTGCTCCAGCGTTGTGTCACCTTTCTGGGAGGTGGTAAAGCTGCTGCCCTCCTCCCACGCTGTTGACATGGATCCAGGGCTTGCAAGCTGCTGCTCTCCAGGCTTCAGATCTCTGCAGAACAAAATCAAAGAGGTTGGCGGGAACTGTCTGAGCACTACCAAAGGCTTGGGCAAAGCCTCCTGTGACTCTTCCTTTCCTTTCTCCTTTTGTCTCCGGCAGGGATCACGGCATGCTGTCTCCCCAGGAGAACACTAACTCGGCGATGGCGCTTCCCCGGGTCAGCCCCTCGCTGAACCCCAGCATCTCCCCGGGGCAAGGCATGGCCCTGCCGCCCTCCATCCCTCCCTCCAACGGCAGCATGCTGGCCACCACCGGCAACCAGCAGCAGCCCGGCGCCGGCCTCCACAGCAGCAACTCCAGCACCAGCCAAACGAGCTTTGGGTGTTCGCCTGGGAACCAGATAGGAGCCAACGTTGCCTTAAGCCAGGGACAAGCTGGTCCCCAGAACAGTAACCACACTTTAAACCTCAATAGCTCCCCCATGAACAGCCCAGGGATTACCCCGCCGCAGTTCATGTCTCCTAGGCACCGGGTCAGCCCGGGACTGGTACCCCGGCCCAGGGGGCCCAGCAATCCCTTCTCCCCCCCCATGCCCACCATGCACTCCCCCGTGGGCATGGCAAACAGCGGCTGCGGCGGCGGCGGGGGCGGCGGCGGCGGCGGCGGCGGCTCCAGGTCCTTTCCCAGCGCCCCCATAAACTCTATGCAGGGGCTGAACGAGGGCGCCAGCACGCCGGTGGGCTACTCCACGCCGCCCCCCGTGCTGCGACAGCTCGGCTCCCAGAGCTCGCCCGGCCGGCTCGGCATGCAGCCCATGAAAACGGAGTCGAAGGACAGCAAGGAGATCGCCTCCATCCTGAGCGAGATGATCCAGTCCGACGGCGGCGCGGGCGACGGCAAGCCGCTGGACTCGGGCATGCTGCACGGCGGCGAGAGGCTCGCCGAGGGGGAGAGCAAGTGCTCGCAAGCCACCAGCCATAAGCTGGTCCAGCTGCTGGCCACCACGGCGGAGCAGCAGCTTCGGCACGCGGACGCGGACACGAGCTGCAAAGATTCGCTAGCCTGCGCCGGCGCCCCCGGCACCTTGGCTGCTGGCAACCCTCCGAGCAGCACCTGTCCCTCCTCCCATAGCTCGCTGACCGAGCGGCACAAGATTTTGCATAGACTCCTTCAGGAGGGCAGCCCTTCGGACATTACCACCCTGGCCATGGAGCACGAGAAAAAGGACAACGTCCCCAACCCCGCCACCACCCCCACGGCTCAGAGCCAGCTCCCGGGCAACCCAGAAATCAAGCTGGAGCCGGAGGCGCTGAAGAAGAAAGACGTCAAGGATCACCAGCTCCTGCGCTATCTGCTCGACAAGGACGAGAAGGAGCTCGCTGCCGCCCCGGCCCTCAGCCTGGACGACGTGAAGGTGAAGGTGGAGAAGACGGAGCAGATGGAGCCCTGCAACACCGCCCCGGTGCCGCTGGCCAAGCCTCCGGCCGCGGAGGAGGTCAAGCTGGAGTCCCAGGGCCAGGTGAGTCCGTGCTGGTGAGATAGATGCTCGCCGTGAGCATCCTCACACCTTTCGGGGTCAGCACTGCCAAAAAGGCAGGTTTTTGGGTGTTTTGCCCCATTGCGCCCCCAGCAGGAAGGCGTGGGTGAGATGTCACCTTCTCCAGCGGTGCCACCTTCTCCAGCACCGGTACCGTGCCCTGGGGTCTGGGTGCTCCACATTTTGGCAACTCGGACCCTCAAGGCAATGCCGAGAGAGAAGGGAAGAGGCTTCAGCGAGGTGTACAAAAAGGAGAAAGAAATGGTGCTCCTTGCTGCAGGTGGTGGGCCTGAATGGAGAGGAGGCCACGTGCGCCTTGCCAAGTGAAAGGCTTCTTAATTCTGCATCTCTGGGCACATTCAGGGCTCGCGTCCCTGGGAATTTTCAATCTGTTGCCCTCTTGTTGGCTGAGATTAGCAATTATACGGGCCTTTTAGTTATCCTAAAAGTATTATTAAATTGAATAATCCAGTGACAGATCTCTGCAATAGAGATTTGAGCGTATAAATATTCATTACATGCGGCTCTGAATAGAAGAGATTTCTTATTTTTGAAAGCCAGGGGAGATGGTAACATGGATAAGGCTGCTTAATCCTTTTTAAGCGACGAGAACAGAGAGGCTGACATTCAGAGCGAGGCTGATAGCCTGCTCACCGACTGTGTCAAATAAGGCTGCTGAGCCCGAGAGATACGGCGCGAAGAACGGAGCACGCCGCGAGCCTCGAACAACCACCACACAACGAGGCTCTTAATAAGGTTACGGGCTCGCTTCGCCGGGGAGCTGCGGTCAGCGATGCTGCAGGGAAATGGGAATCTCCCCCGTTATCTCTTCCTCTAACGTGCTCTCCCAAATCCAGATGAGTTATCCAGCCTGTGCCATCCACTTCTGGGACGCTGCTGGTACGGCTTGCTGACAGCACAGGGCTGCACCGTGCCCGCTGCGGGGCTCCAGAAAGCAGAAAAGGGCTTGGGCTCGGAGGACTTGGAGCCTGGCCGTGTTTATAAGCCCCTCTTCTCCGCTTTTGGAAGCGAGCTCGCGTTTTTGGACTCGTTCGTGGCTTTTCCTTTCCAAGTATCTCTCCCCAGACAGCTGGAGAATGTCAGGCTTCTACGTCGGACCGTGACGAGTGCTTCCAAAGAGTTAATGAAAGAGGCTGGAGAGGGTTTGTGGAGTCTTAAAACGCGTGTTCGAAGGAGTGAACAACCCTTAACTGCTCAGCATCTGAGCGCAGAGTTCAGCCTCCACATGGTTTCTGTTAGTTAGATGGCTTCAGCGAGGCGTGGGGAGGGGGAGCTGCCATTTCAGATAAAATCTAGCACTTGCCTGGGATTTTTTGTTTTCATGTTTGCGTCGAAATAGCAATTAGGAACGACACAGCGGTGGGGCACACTCCGCAGCTTGCCGCCGGCCTCCCGGCAATTATTTCTTTTCCGGCTTTATCCTATAGAAACGCCACGGGTTAGCTGGGAGCCACCTGTTCTTGGAGCGAGAGCAAGAAACGGTTGAGCGGGGCTCAGGAAAAGACGTAGCCATTGCTAGGAGGGATTTCAAGAGTTAAAAAAAATACAGAAGAGAAGGCAAGGTTTTAGAAAGTCTCTTAGTCCTTTTGCTCGAAGGCATGAGCCGAGCTCCAGGTAGGTTTAGAGGGAATTTTCCTGCAGGTCAGCTTGCCTTCCACCTGCCCTCTGCACCTTGCCTGGGAGCACTCAGCTCCTCCACCCTGTGTGCACCGAGCTGGGGCCAGCCTTAGAGAGAATCCCAGACCAAAGCTTTATCTTCTCCATTTGCTTTTTGGTTTCTGAATCTTTGCATTTCTCCAAAAGGAAAAAAAAAAAAAAAAAGGCACGATAACAGTCAGAGGTCCTCACGGAAATTGGTGCCTCCTGGAACCAGGGCTTTGCAGAAAATTCCAATTAGCTGGAGCTTGCGATAAAATCGTGGGATTGGAAATGAGGATCCTGACCTTGACGAATTTCTGATCGGATCCTGCCTCGTAATCATTTCTGAGAAGACGACCTCGCTCCTTTTGCTGTGAGGCACCCCGTGCTCCTCCAGGATCACTTCCCGGGCTCGCAGGGATGAGGATGCTCAGGGATGCTCTGCTGTGCTTGCAGCTCGCTCCATACCAGGTCTCCCAGCCAGCCAGAGCACTGCTTTATGCCTTTTTCCCCTCCGCGTGCCTGCTTCCCCAGCCTTTTGCTCACCCTGCTTGCTGGAAGAATAACCTCGTGCCCAGCCTGATGCCTCATCGAGTTGCAAACTTGAGGAACTCCGCCTGAAAATGGGGTTTGTCGTGAAAACCCTTTTGCAGACCCAAGCAGAGCTCTGCAAACACGCCTTCCCAGTCTTCTAACTGCACTGATGGTTGGGGTAGGAGACAAACTTTTTTTTTGACTCTCCTATTCCACCCCGTTTCTACGTGTTAAGTGGCTTTCCCTTCGCAGCTGCCAGATTTACAGATGTGTGAGCTGCAAATGGGATGGCCTCACGTTAAAACTTGTACAGATATGGTCCCTGCACTGCACCAACCCTGGATACTGCATTGTAAATCGTGGTATCGATGCCTGCCGCTCGTGTTAGGCTTTCCATCACCGGTGTTGCCTAAACATCATTTAATTCTCCAAATGCCACTGGAGAGAAAAAAATCATGTGCCCTGCCACGGGTATTAAAAAGACCAATTCGTCTGTGCAGGTACAGCCACGAGGCTGTAGAGACAGGGAAAAAAACCTGCTCAAGGTCAAGGAGGAAATCTGTGACATTGCTGGGGGTGTCAGGGGGGTCTGTGGGGTCCCAGCCCCCCTGGGATCATGGTTTTGGGGAGCATCCTGGGTTCGGGAGGGATGGAGCTGGGTGCCACAGGGCGCAGCATCACCTGCAGCTGCTCTGGCACGGCCTCTTGGCAAAACGAGGCAAAAGCAGGTTATTCAGTTGATTTTCCTTCGTGGAAAACATGCAGGCATGTTTTAATGCCTTTCTCTAGCGGGTCTCTACCTGACAACACTTCGGTGTTACCCCTTGGTTAGGTGCTTGATAAACCATTGATTTTTTTTTTGTGTGTGTGTGTGTGTCCTTCCTCAGAAAGGGGAGGGGAAGCAAGAGCTAATGCAGGCAGACAGAGCTGTCTTCCGCAGTTTTTCTCGCTGCACTTGAATAAATCTGGAGACGAGCCTTCGGAGCTGGGCCCGTGGAGAGCGATAACCTTGAACCCGCGCCGGGGAGACGCGGCAGAGCTTCGTCACCGCCAGTCCCTGCCCGCGGAGGACCCACCTGGCTTTTGTTTTCCATCCTTTTTTGCAGCTGCCGTGGCAGTTGCAACCCCTGTGGGCTGTTTTATGGCTGGGTTGTAAAACACGACCAAGTAGGATTTGGGAAGAAAGCTCCCGTCGGTGATGTTTTGCAGGAGGACCTTGCAAAACGGCTCCGTGAGCTTGGGAAGGGCGAAGGGATCCCAGGGCCAGATCCTGGCCTTGCCGCAGGCTGTGCTGGGAAGCACGGAGGTGTTTTGCACCCCTCGGCCTTTAGGAAATCGTCTGCTGTTTGTCCTGGGCACGGGCTGTCAGCCTCAGCCCCCCCGTCTCAGCGGACACGGGGCCATAGCCTGGCTCCTGCCGAATTTCCCTGTCTTCTCCCCACGGGAGCCTCAGGTCTTGTATCAAATGCAAAGGTTTTTCCAGTGCTTTCGAGGTGCCTGTTCATTACAACATGTTAATGGCCAGCCTTTCTGAAGGGTGGCTCATCAGGAAACGGTCCGTGCCCTTAGATTTTCAAATATTTGACTCCCCTTGAGACATCTTTCCTTTTAGCCGAAGCTCATTTGTCCTGGCCCCTTTAATCCCAACCTGCTGCTCAACGGCACCGCCGTTACATCCTCCGGTGCAAATCCCTTACCCTTTCCCATTTATTCGAGTCCCCGGGCTAAACATCCACTCGGCCACTCTCGGGGATGAAGGAGGCAGGAAAAGCCGTGTGATATTTCAATATTTCACCAACCCACTGATGGTAATTGCCTGCCCGAGGCGGGCGCAGAAGTGCAGCTTCGGGCAGTGGTTCCGGAAAGTCACTTCTGCTTCTTGGGCCATTTTTTATTGTTATCATTTCAGCATAGGCATACGTGTATTAACAAAGCAAATGAGCTCCCGTTTTAAGTTGCTGCTGGTTATGTATGGCCCTCTCAATACCGTGCTGCTGGAGCCATTAATAATTGTGCTAATTGCAGCGTGCGCTCCTCTGGAAGCTGCAGCCATGGATGAGGCTTGGTGGCGGGGCACGGGGGGGGGACAGTCCTTGTCCCTAGGGTCCGTGTCCTGTTGTTTGTCTCTGGGAGGATGTGGATTCACCCAGGATTATCAGGACAACCCGACACCAGTCCCTGCTTTGCTTCGTTCCAGCCCGGTGCCGCCGTCCCCTTGGGTGTGGTTTTGATTTGAAAGCTTGCTGATGCCCCGTCCGTGTGATTTGGGGGCGATTCCTTCCCCAGGGGTCGAGTTTTTGTATTCTTTCCCGGAGGTCGCAAGCTAAACCCGGGTGACAGCGGGGCAGCAAATCCAACAGGCCCTGGGACGCAGAAATAATTCCAGCCGTGAGCTTTGTACCGCACCGGGGGGGCCACAAGCGTGCCCTGGAGAGCTCACCGAGCAATGATGGGACATCCGAAGCTCTCGATGCTTATCACTTCTTTAAGCAAAGGGCTTTGCTCAGGGCTGGGGGAGCAGCATTTCGGAGCTGTGTGCGTGCAAAAGCAGAGCTCGGTCTCGCCGGTGCATCGTGGTGGGCTCGCTCACCGACCTGTGCTCTTCTTTCCTTCCTTAGTTTGCTGCCGAACTGGAGCAGCTGGACCAGCTCCTGCCGTCGCTGGAGAAGGCAGCCCAGCTGCCGGGCTTGTGCGGGCCGGAGAGGAGCGAGAGCGGCGTGGCCGTCAAACCCGAAATGCTGGCGGCCCCCCTGCAGCCCAGCGCCGCCGCCAGAGCCCCCGCCGGACTCAACCGTAGGTGTCCACGGGGCAAACCCACAGCTCGTCCCCAAACCGGGTCCCTGGGGTGGGTGGGAGCACGCGTGAGCTGCAGGCACCCAGGGGTGCTGCCGTCCCATTCCTGGTGTCAGGGGCGCGCGGGGGATCTGGGTTTGCCCCCCAAAGAGCCTTGATGTGAGTAAGAGGCCAGGGGTACAGCAGAGGTGTGCCTGGTCGCACGGGCTGAATACGCCCAGGTGTAGCACCAGGGCCAGCACAAAGAGGTTAAAAGAAAACAAAAATCCCTGATTTTTCCCCAAAGCCAGCAGTTTGACCCCCAGAAATGAGGATTTGTCTCCCGAAGGAGCCCACAAGCTAATCAGAAAATTGGGGTGTCCTGTAGGAGAAACGCGTGGAGCCCGTGGCTGTGGCTCCTTGCTGTCCCCATGCCCGTGCTGGGACTGTAACAGGCACAGCCTCCTCCAGCAAATGGGAAAAGCAAGATTTTACCAAGGAGAGCACAAATTTACCCGTAAAACTGCACCCAGCAGACTCACAGCCATCACGGTGCTGTCGCTTGGAGCCCAGGAGCCCACGCTGTGCACTTGCCTCGATGGGCAGCCCCGTGCCGGCGCTCGCTGCCAGCCGTCCTCGCCGGTCCCCTTCTGTCCCGTGCCAGTCCCAGCACAGCGTGCCAGCCTGGACCAGTCCCCTGGGGCTTTTCCCATCCCACCTCTGATTTTTCCTGGTGCACGGCTAAAATTGTTTGTCGCATCCTCGGCATCGCTGCCCTTCGTGCCGCTGCAAGCTGCGCTGAGCCCTGAAGTGCAGCTTCTGCTGAAAACCAGGCTCTGGGGGCTCCCAAGTTCCAGCATCGGCTGCCCAAAGACACACGGGGTGAGGCAGGGCAGGATGGGTGCTAAAAGGGGTGGGGGTGACGGGCACAAGTGGCACAGATCCCGGCAGCGTCGGGGCACCGTGCTGTGGGGAGCAGGTCAAAGCTCATCGCTCCGGCATTTTATTTCCCTGCCAAGGACCCGCTTGTCCCGGAGGCTGAAAGGCTCAGCACGGTGAGCACAACGTGGTGACACGGTGGGTCTAATGAGAGCCGAGCTTATTGTCCTTGGAGGACAGGGAATCGCCCATAGAACGAGGATGACGAGGTGGCGCGGGGCTGCTGGCAGGGACCCGACCGCGCGGGGCAGAGGTGATGCCACCGGCCACGGTTATGAATTCAGCTGGTGGCCGTGACCATGTGCGAGGCTGTCAGAAAGCGAGCCTCCTTCGTTTTGCAGCTGAACACGAGCGTTTGCTCCGTGCTCCCCGACTGCAAGCTGCAGCCGAACTTGTAAAAAGCCGTGTGAATAAAAATGATAATGCTGCGAGGCTTGACACCATCATTTTCCCGTTTGATTTTAATTGATTTAAGGCCAGCAGTGCCCAGCAGATCACAGATGATTCACTGAGAACGAATTGGTCCTAATCCCCTCCTTTTAGAGGTGTTCAGAACCTATTTTTATATATATTACAGATGCCAGCCCTGTCCCCCCCACCTTGCACACATCTGGTTTATTGCTTTTTTTAATGCCCAGCTGATTATTGTTATTTTTTATGCCCAGTTGCTTATTTCTCACTGGAGCTGCTGCGACTGCTGCTTTTTTTTAGCTGGTTTTCAGGTTCCAGCCCAGCTCCCCCTTCCTGGTGGGGCTGCAAATCCCTCGAGTGCTGGCTGATGCTGCGACGAGCCCTTGGGTTGAGTTGCCTTGTTATTTTACTTATTCATTTGTTTGTTTATTTATTTTTACTGCTTCTCCAGCTCTGAGCAGCGGGCAGGGCGTGCAGCCTGCTCGGGCCCCCTTTGAGTTCTGCGACCCTCTGGAGCCGGCTCAGCTCAGACCCGTGGCTTTTCCTGCAACCAACGGCAGCAGCCCGCGGCCCCGCGCGCCGGCCGAGCAGGGCAGGGGCACAGTGACGGGACCAAACCCCTTCCCGCCCGACACAGGTACGTGCTGCCACAGGTATCCGCTCATCTCCGCCATCCTCAGGTCGCGCTGAGGCTTTCTGGCAGAAAAGGCAAGGCAAAATGCAGCGTTAAAGCACTCGCTTGGGGAGCTTTTTTGGGCAAGGTCACCCCATCGCAAACGGGAAGGGCGAGGAGCAGCGGTGCTGCTCAGGCTTGTGGGTGCTGGAGAGTTGCAATGTGGGCTTAAAAATGCCTCTGACGTGGTGAGGTGGTGTAATTCTGTCTGCTTTTTCTTCTTAAAATGTCAAAAAATGCCATGGGATGGAGCACGGGCTTTCCCGGCGCGTGGCCCTGCGTGCCAGCCCCTCCGTCCCTGGTGTCCCAGGGTTGCAGACCCAAACCATCCACCTCGATACAGCTGCTTCAAGCAAGTCAGTGGCTTGAGTGTCCCTGTTTGCTGATGGCTTTCACGAGCAGAGAGCTTTCAAGCTCTGCTTATTCTTTTCTCCCTTTTTGCATCGTTATCTCAGACGAAGGAATGACCTTTCTTTCCATACCGGGCCCGCAGAGGCAGGCAGAGGGAATGGCTTTTCTTGCCAGAGCCTCTTGGCCAGGGTTGGGGTTGATTTCCTCGAAGCCTGGAGCTCCTGCACTGCTTCTGGGGACACAGAGGAAGGTGACGGGGTGCGGTGACTGGGTCCTGCTCCTGCCCAGCAGCTCAGCCGAGCAGGTACGAGGGCTGCAGGAGCAGCAGCCTCACCTCGCCGTGCTGAAATCGCCGTGTCGGCACCCACGGCAAAATGCCACCCGCCTCCCTGTGCCCCCTTCCCGCAGCCCTGCGGGGTTTTGGGTGCTGCTCGATGCGTCAAGCGGTGCTAAATGGGACCTGGAAGTGGGACCTCGCAGAAACCCAACGGCCCAGCTCAGCTCCTTCCACAATTGTGCAAGCCATAGCGCGTGCAAGAGCGCACCAGCCCCAAATCTTAGCTTTGCTCTGTGCCCGTGCCCCTTTTTTTTTTTACATCCAAGTTTTCCTCCCCCAACGGATCCCCTCCAGGAGAGGCAGGAGCCAGAGCTGTGCTCAGAGTCTGCAGAGGCTGCAGCTTGCAGCTATATAATATTAGTTCACATCAGAGGAAGCTTGCCCTTCCCTTTTTCTTTTTTCCCCTGTCAAACCATATTCCTTCCCATTTCTTGGACACTGTCCCTTTCTTCCCTCGATGCTCCCAGCCCGCTGAGCTGCTCAGCCCTACAATTTTCCTCCCCGTTCAGCGCAGTGCCCAGCACCAGCCCCGCACGCGCTGCAGGGTCCCATCCGCGACCCGGCGCTGCCTTCCCCCTGCTCGAGGCCGATGCGCAGCTGCGGGATGACACCCAAACTTCGGGACCACGTGCGAGCAGCGGGGACCTGATGTTCTGCTTGGGAAAAAACTGCAGTTTTCAGCAAAAAAATCCAAAACAGGGAACTGTTGTCGGGCGAGCGGGGAAGGGTTGGAGCAACCGCACCGCGGCTGCGCCGAGCCGGCCCCGGGCTGGAGCTGCTGCTGCCACTGCTTTTATCCTCCTGTTGCCAAGCAACCTTAAGGCTTTTTTGAAGACATTTCGAGAAGTAAAGGAGCGCCGCCGTGCCGGATGGAGCTCTCCGCGTTTCCATCCCAGAGAGCGGGCTGGGGGCTCTTGGTTTTGCAAATAAAGCCCCCAGCCCAGGCTCAGCCTGGTCGCTGTCATCGCCCCACGTCCCCTGCCCGGACCAGGCTGGGCTCGGGGTTTCTCTCCTATTAGTTTGGGGAAGCTCCGCCGGTGCCACCGTGGCTCCTGGCAGCCCTGTGATCGCAGCTGTCCATGAGGAAATGGTGTATTTATTGGGAAAAGAGTCAGCTCAGCTCAGCTGTGTCAAAAGAAGAAAGGTTTTCAACTTTGGTAACCACCTTTTAAGCGTTTTCCCTACAAACTCGGGGCCTTTGGCATAGGGTTGGCCACCTGTGGCATATTCCAGAACCAGACTCATTCCCCCGTTTCCATCTGCGTGGAGCTCCACGGCCAGCTGAGCCAAGACGCCGTTTGATCTTCAGTCCCAATTCCTATTTCGAATGGGATGATGTCAGGTCTCCAGCTGCATAAATCTCCCTGTCCTGGGCTCGGGCTCCAAGTTCTGCTGAACTTAATCTAATTGCGTTGGCTCCTTGCCCTGCACAAATTAACTTTTCCCCAAAACAGAGTCAGGAGATGCTGGTGGGTGTAGGCTGCTGCTTCACCTAAAATCCCCGATAGTAACCACCGGCCTTCAGGAATGAACCCTCTGCCTTGACTAGGTTTTGAAAAGTTTGCTAAAAGTGTTCTGAAAAGAGAAACTTGGATGGGGTGAACATTTCCAGAGCGTTGGTAGGTGCTGGGTAGGGCCTTACGGGTCTGGTGCGTGCCCAGCAGCTGCGTGGGTGCTCACCCCGAAGCTCTCAGCGGTGACCATCACAAATCCACGGCTGGCAGCTGTAGGAGCTCCAGCAGGTGACTCCTGGCCCAAGGCACGATGCTTTGGGGGCTTGTCACACGTTGCACAAGCTGTGTGACTTCGTGTCTCTGCTTCCTGATAGCTCCTGTCACTCCTTTTAAATCCCTAAGCCCTCTTTTCCCCTCTTTATCGTTTTTTTCCGTGCCAGTGAAACGATAAAGCCCCCGTGTCGTCCCTGACCCGTCGCAGTGCAATCAGCAGATGTGAGCTGCATCATTAACGGGGGCGGTTTTGTGGTCCCAAAGCTGGGTTCGAGGGTGCTGGGGTGGGACGGGGTGCTCAGCAGCATGGTGCTCAGTCTCTGCAGGACCGCGTGCTCCTGCACGGGTCCAGCACCGTTCCTGCTGGGGCTGCTTGCTGCTCTGCACTCGTGCCCTGGGATCGGGACTGAAACAGGCAAGGTGAAAGATTTCCTCTTGGTTTTCACCCCTCTGCCTGTGAAGGTGCCCAGGTACCTCTGGGTACGAGCCTGAGCTCTGTTTTTTGAAAAATGACGGCTCCCGGAGGGTTTAGCTGCAGACATCACAGCGTGATGGGCACGGGGATGGCACCTCGCCAGCGGTTTCGCCCCATCCCCAGCAGGTCCGAGCATGGATGGCGTCTCTCTGCGCATCCTCCAGCCGTGCCCGAGCCCTCCCCAGCACCCTAATCCCCCTCTTCCCCTGCTTCTCCCCCCAGGAATGTCTGAGCTGGAGATGGGGGTGCCGGATCACCAGTTTGGACAGCCGGGCATGGGGGAGCAGATCCCGTGGACGGATAGCAGCATGGCACCCCTGAATCGAGGCACGCTGAATAAACCCGATGAGTAAGTACCGCGCCTCAGGCGGCTTCCTGAGCTCTGGCAGGACACCGGGATGCTCTGGCGATACCTGGGATAAATAAATGGGACGTGCCCTAGTGTCACTAAGGGTCTGGAAACCCAGCAAGCACAGGCTGGGAGGTGCTGGGGCTGGGGAGGTGCAGGGTCTGCCGTTTCTCTAGGGACGCCTGTGTCAGCAGACACAGACGGTGAGACATGCACGCCGTCTGGACCCATATAATCCCATATATCCATGCTGCAAGTCCCCGCTGGCCAATATTTGGGTTAACGTTCTCCAGCATCCTTCCTTGCTGGGGTCAGCGGTGGCACCTGGAGAGCCACGGGGCGGTTTTGTGGTTTCACGTGACCACAGCTCTTTGCATTCCCACGCGCTTGGCTTCAGCTGAAATGATTACAGGGGTCGAGCAACCCCCTGCGGACCTCTGACCACCTCTTGGGGTCATCACCTGCCTGACGTGCAACCTCACTCCTTGGTAGAAATGGATGCAGGAGACTGCAGGTCAGTTATTTTGGGATGGGAGGCCAGGAGGGTGCTGTAGGTCAGTTATTTGGGGACAAGAGGCCAGGAGGTTGGGGAGCCCCGCTGATGGAGCTCCGTGCTTGCTGCCCTGCCACGCAGGGGGCACCTCGAGGTGCTCTCCAAGCCATCAGCACTGGCAGCAGCACTGCAGGTGGTGGTGTCTGGACAGAAGGCGAGTCCTTCCCCTGGCCCAGGGATCCTGAACCTGCTGGGTGAGGAGCTCGGCGAGGATCCTCTTGCAGCTCCCGCTGCCCAAATCCGTCCGTGGTTTGTGGAGAGGCGAAACTCGCTCTGCTAATTAAACAGATGAGCACTGTGTTCCAGCCGTGAGGAGGATGTGTGTAAGAGCTGCATTTGAGCAAGGCAGGAGCCAAAGATCTTCTTCTCGGGGCTAAATCTGGATTAATTTCTAAAACCTCGTCATTCAGCCCAAGGAGAGGGTCGCCTAAATGGGCTCTGCTGCTGCACTTGGGAGTTCTGCTCGAACAACTCAGCTCCTCGTTGCTGGAATGAGATGGGAGATAAAACAAATCCCCGTTTAATTGAGGAGCAGCGTTTCCATCAGCCCGAGCCCTTGCTGCGAGGAAGTAACTCCCCTTTTAAACCCTGGCGCTGCCATGACTTCGTCGCTGGCGCGAGATCCGTGGGGCAGATCTGACGAAGGGCAAAGCAGTTGGGAAAATCAATCTTGGTTCTAAGCTATGAACGCTCCCTAAAATGCTGCTCTACTTGCTTTATCGGGTAAAAATGACCTTCCCTTACTCAGCAGCCTTGCTCTCCAAGCACTGAGTCAGGCAGCCGTGCTGGAGTCACTTTTTTCTCCCCAGCCAGCACAGCTGCGAGGAAGGGAGCTGGATTTTCTCCTGGCTCGCGCAGCAGCAGCAGAATTACGAACTGAGTCAAAGAGCAGGGCCCAGGCTGGTGCGAAAGGCTTGGGACGTGCACGGTAAGGTCACACCTCTGGCAAGGTGCAGGGGCGGCGAACCTTGCACAGTCCCCGGGTATGCAGAGCGGTTTGAGTGGCACCAAAAGCCTGGCTAGAGTTTTGCAAGTCGCTGTTTGCTTTTCTCAGCCTTGAAGGGGTCGAAAGCAGGCAAAGAGTTGCTTGCAGGGCTGGCTGCTGCCTGGTGTGGTTTTTCACGGGTCCGTCAGGTCTGTGCTGAAAAGCCCCCAGCAGCAAAGCCAGGCTCCCCGCGTGGTGGGAGCCACCGGTAAAGCCAGGACACGGACTGGGACCCCGAGCTGACAGCAGGACGAGAGGTAGAGAGGGCTGGTTGTGGTGGTGAGCCTCCGTCCCTCCCCGACTTACGTCTCCAGGGGGCTTGGCTGCGATCTGCACGCTTCCATCTAGCGGCGTAAGCTGCAAAAACCCAGCTTGGGCTCGAGCTGAGAGCAGAGGCGCTGCCAAGGAAAAGCCTCCCGGCTGAGTTTTGCACTAACAACGTGCACAAACAGAGTTGCGCTAATAAATATTCGCTAACGAACTTCAGTTGGGCTCCAGCCGGGAGGTGCCCGCGGTCCAAGCAGCTGCTGGGCCCCTGGAGGAGACCCCAGCCAGAGCAAGCAGATCTTGCAGGGCTGGGAAATGAGTTTAAGCTATGGCAAAGCTGCCACACGTGTGTGTGTGTGTCCCAGGCTGCCAGCTCTCTGCTGGCCTCCTCGTTTTCTCTTCAAGTGGCCCAGTTAGGGCTCAAGTGGTGAAAATTGCCTCCCTTAAGGGTGCTGCCGGCAGAGCTTTCGCCCGGGGGGTTGTGGAGGTTTTCCAGCCGCGAGGTCCGTCTCAGCTGGGGCCTGGCCTTGTTCAGCAAGCTGGTGGTGCCCAAATCTCCTGCCTGGCCACGGGGAGCCTCCTCTTCAAGCTCTCCCGTTCCCCAAATCCTCCGGGTCTTCGCTTCTTGATCAGGCAGGACAACAACATCCCCTCTTCTGCGCTCGTGTCGCCGGTGGAAGCGGGGCGGTTGCACCATGGAGCGGGTCCAAGGCGCCTTGAACCACGTCCAGGTCGCTGCAGGCTGCCCTCACGCACTCCTCTAATCCCCCCCGAGGTCAAGGATGCCGCCCGGGGCGCGAGGCGGTGGCCTCGCCGCTGCCATCCCGTGCCAGCTGAGATGCCCGAGGTGGCCGGGGCATGTGCGGCAGGCGGGAGACCTTTTGGAGCAGCGTTCGTGCCGGGGAGGTGTTTTCTGGGACCTCGGGCAGCATTTGCTGAGCAGCCGAATTCCTCCCACCCGGCAGCACGGGTCTGAGCCGCGCGGACGAGTTGGGCACCCCACGTTGCGCACCCGACGTGTGCAGAATCAGAGTTTTCACCGTGAAAAAAAGCCAGAATGGTTGTGGTGGGTAGAAAATGTTGAAACACGAAACAAATACGACCGGGGTCACCTGCCTGGGGGTCGCCTGAAGCCCGCCGAGCCTGGTGCTGGAGGAGGAGAGGGGTGGGGAGGGCGCTGCCGTGGTTTGGGCTGCACAGCAGGACTCGTCGGAGGTTTATTCGCTCCCTGCAGGTTATGTCGTCCCGTGATCTCTTTATGAACCATCTGCCATCCGTGCGCAGCTCCGGCACGGGCTGAAGAGATGTTGCCAACCTGAATTTATCCCCTCGCTGCCTGTTAACCTGGAGGAAAAAAGTTTGCCCTCCCCTTTCACTGCAAGAGCGATGCGTTCGGGCATCGAGCTCCGTTCGTTGGCCTTGGGGCTTCGGGTCTTGGTTTGACACGGAGCAGCAACCAGCAGGGATCCCGGCTGTAGGGCAAGCAGCCCCGCTTTTCACCTCTGCCCCCCTGCTTCCCTCTCTGCCCCTGCTCTGCGATTTAAGAAATCCCAGCACCGAGTATTTTCTTTCCCCGGATTAAACTGCGTGTGTTGGCTGCAGCGCTCTTGGTCAGATTGGCTCCAGTTACTTACTGTACATCTGGTCCTCATCTGGAGCTAAAAGGATAAACATGTCTGCTGCTTGGGAACCGCTGGCATGTTCGAGCTCTCTCCTTTGTGCCTCCCTGCGAGCGTGGTGTGCCATGGCTCCCTTCATTGTGTCAGACCCGGCAAATCCGATTGACTCCAATTAGTCACGTCATTGGAATGTCTCTCATTACATATTAATCTTATTCCCAAAGAATATCGAGCGAGCTTGTCAGAAATGTTATTTTTTTTTTTTTGCAGCTGAAAGGTTCCCTTTGCCTTCAGCTGCTTCGCTTCCAGCTGTCCCAGCGCCTCCCCAGCCTCCCCGCTTTCGTGCCTGCACAAGTTTTGCCCTGCCCAAAGCTCCCGCGGAGCAAAAGCGCAAAGTTGCACTCCAGAACCCACCCGAAGCCCGGTCCTGGCTTCGTTCCTTGGTGGATTTGGTCCTGGCAAGCAGCTCGCGGTGCTGTGCGGGGCGGGAAGCCGGCAGCGCCCGGCGGAGGGAACCCCGCGCCTTGGGGGCTCAGCGCCGCTCGGGTTCGGCAGGGCTCGGCCCCCGTCGCCTCTTGGCAAACGTTCACGTGTCCCCCTCGGCTTCTTGTCCCCGCAGCCCCTGCATCACCTCGCAGCTGGACGAGCTCCTGTGTCCTCCCACCACGCCGGAGGGCCGCAACGACGAGAAAGCCCTGCTCGAGCAGCTCGTGTCCTTCCTGAGCGGCAAAGACGAGACGGAGCTGGCCGAGCTGGACCGAGCCCTCGGCATCGACAAACTGGTGCAGGTAGAGAGGGAGAAGGGCTTGGGGCTGCTGGGGCTGGGCGGAGGGGGCGGACGGGGCCAGACGCCGAGGGCTGACACGAGGGTGAAGGAGGATTCCCAGCATCTGCCAACAGGAGGCCAGATGTGAGCGGGAACAGCAGATTCGGAGAGGATACCCGATACGGTGCCATTCCGCTGGAAACGTTGGAAAGCAGCCCGGTGAAATCCAATAGCCCGCTCTCGGCTTTTTATTTTATTTTTTTAACGCAGCCCCCCCCCCGTGAGAAAAGCCAGCCCGAACGCTGCCCGTCCCGCACGGCTCATGTGTCGGGGCGTGGGGAGAGCTGGCGGGCCGTCCCGCTTCCCCGCCGCGCTCGGGGGATTCAGGGCGCGGAGGAGCCTCCCGGCTGGAGTCCCACGGGCAGAGATTCCTTCAGCCTTAATTGTGCTGCCTAATAATATATCTAATGGCCTGGCTGGTATGAAACCCTGCGGCCTTCGCTGCCGAGATTGGCTTACACTGCAGCTGCCCCTCTGCCCCGAATTTAACCGCAGAAACAAATGCCAGTTTTGCTTCGGTGTCGCCGCCGTCGTCGTTTTTGGACGGTGCCGTGGCCCCGGCAGCAGGCGTTGGCGTGTGCGGAGGCGTCTGAAGGAGCTGGGTTTTCGTGAATAACGGGGCACGGCGCGGGGGGAAGCCTGCCTGTAGGAAGAACAGCAAGGGAGGCGGAAGATGAGACGGATGGCTCGGGATTTTTCGTAGAGTGGGTTCTTTTTCCACGTAATGCCGTAATCCCGTAATGCTCACACTCAGCTTTTTCCAAAACAACGAACCCAACCTGTTAATAACGGCAGTGCCCTAAAAAAGAAACCTCTGCGAGCGGATCCCTCCTGGTGCTCTGGGCCTCATCCTCCCCTGCTGAAGGCCAGGGACATCTCAGGGGGTGGCACGTCCCCTTTTCGTGAGGGACCTGGGGGACCCGCCAGTGATTCCCGAGCCAAGCATTTGCCTTCCAAAACCAGGTCTCTTCTCACACCGTGCATCCAAAATCAACAACTGCCTTTTTTTTTTTTTTTTCCCTACAAGTGCGCTTAGGGGTAGGGAGTTCGGCCCCTCTGGTCCTACCAGAGATGCTCTTGCCAAAGCTGGGTGTTTGCACAAGGACTTTGCTGGATTTGAGATGTCCCCGAACATCTCCCCGCCATCCCCCGCACCGACCCGGCCGAGGAGCACCTGGCTGGGAGGATTGTCTCATGTGTGGAACCGGCCCGGGCTTTGCTCCCATCCAGGGATCGTTTCATTAACGCGAACCTCGGGCTTTTTCCACGGCTTCAGATGAACCTCAGAAATATTTTAAGTAGCTCCACGAAATATTTGCTTGCGGTACGTGTTTAGAGAAACGGCGCTGTCAGCACGCAGGAAGAAAGCGTGCTGATAGTTCCCCTCCAGGAGATGTTGTTGGCAGGTAGGAGTTCGCATCCCCCTGGGGACAGCTCGGGGATTTACTCCGACGTCAAATTTTTTTGCTTTTTAGGCCCAGGTGTTTCAGGCCCCCGCCAGCACTGGCTCTGAGGGCCAAGCACAGCTGCCTCGAGCCGCGGGCTGGGCTCCCGCAGAGCGGTGCAGAGCGGTGCTGGCACCCACAGGCAGGCACACGGCGGCCTTGGGGACACTTTGCCACGTCCCGGGACACGGGTGGGTCCTCTCACCTTTCCTGAGCCCCCTCCTGTGTCCAGTCCCCCCCACTTCTCCTTGCTGCCGCCGACGTGGTGAGAGGAAGCGCCGGAGGTGTCTGCGCCCCGTTTAATCAGGAGGCGGCCGCAAGCTGGGGATTTTGGGGAGAGAAGAGTGAAAAAGCCTCGTTTTGGCGAGCCTGGCTTTGGGCCGCTGCTTTATGGCCTGAAACCCAGTCCTTGAACCATGCAAGTTCCATCCGAATTTCTGGAAGGGAGAGAAGACCAAACTGTTCCCCGTGTTCAGGTCGATGCTCCGAGCGGGGCGCGATGCCGTTTGGGCCCTGGGCCCTCCCAAAAAGTCTTTTCTGGGGTCTCTGCTCCAAAGCAGGACAAATAAAATCCTTCCCATCTCTCTGAGGTCTGCAGAGCCCTGGGGAGCGGGCGTTTAGCCCCCCCGGGGGTAGCGCTAGCCCTGCAGCAGCCTGCCCTGGCAGAGCAGCATCTTTTAGGGCGCTCGGCTGGGGCCGTCCCCCACACCCAACCCTGGGGCCGTGCACCCAGCCGAGGGATGGGGTTGCAACGCCCAGCACTACGGCAATTTATTCGAAATTAAGCTATTTACCGAGACAAAACCACGAGTGCAGAGCTTCGAGGGGCACAGCTCGCACAGCACCAGGCATCGGGCGGCGCGGCGAGCATCCGTCCGTCCCCCCGCCAGCGGTCCGGGCTCGAACTCCTCCGGGCTCCACCGTAAAGGTTTTTTTTTTCTTCCCCCCCCCCCTCTTTTTCCTCCCCCAGGGCGGCGGGCTGGAAGCCCTGACGGAGCGGTTCCAACCCCAGCAAGCCACCCCGCAGCTCCTGATGGAGCAGAAGCCCGGCATGTACCCCCAGCCTTACTCCTCCGCCTCGCCCACCGCCAGCCTCCCCGCCGCCTTCCCCGGCATGGTCCGCCAGAAGCCGTCCTTCGGCCCCATGCCGGTGCAGGTGCCGCCGCCGCGCGGCGCCTTCCCCACCGCCATGGCCATGCAGCCCCGGCAGGCGCTCAGCCGGCCCCCCACGGCCCCCAACCAGCTGCGGCTTCAGCTGCAGCAGCGGCTGCAGGGACAGCAGCAGGTAAAAGCCTCCCTTGGTGGCTAGGAGGGGACCGGGGGCGGGGGGGGGGTATTTAGGGAGCCGGAGGGTGGGTGGCTCCCGAGGGAAAACGTTGCTGTGGCATTTTTAGTTGGCAGATCTTCCTGACCCGTCCTTTTCTCTCTTTCTCCCCCTCCAGCTGATCCACCAGAACCGGCAGGCAATCCTCAACCAGTTCGCAGCCAGCTCGCCGGTGGGCATCAACATGCGGGCGGGCATGCAGCAGCAGATGACACCCCAGGTAAGGGGGACACGAGGTGACACGGCGCGGTGGCACGGTCCCCGTTAGCTCAGGGTGCCCCGATCCCCTCTGCTCGCTCACCGCGCACGGAAGAACCGCCCAGCGTGCCAGGAGGTGGCTGCCGATGAGCTGCTGTGGTTTATTTTTTTCTTTATTCCATCCCCTCCACCTGGGTGAGGTATAAATGCCTCGTTATCGCTTAGAGATGGATGTGCCAACGCGGTTAATTGAGAAGGATCTCTGGGCAATAGATGGCGTCCTTTAAATACCAGGATCTCCAGTGAATCTTCTTAATGATCCTGCAAATCCCCAGGCCCTAAAGTTCTCGTTTCACTTCGAATGAAGCGGATGAAACATCTGCTCGCTACAAGGAGGGGTTGGAAAGTGTAGCTGAGTTCGGGTAACTTCATTCCACGTCGCCTTTGAATTTCGTTAGGCGTCGTGGCGTCCCTGGTGCGCCGGGGGGAATATTACACGAGGGGACCCGGCAGTTTCCATCGCAGCTCCGTTTTCAGCTGCCGATGGCTTTGTCAAGCTCTCGCCGGCTGCTCTGCGGCTTTCGAAGGTGCTGAACGCGAGCACATCTGGCTCGGCCCTGTGGGAAAAAAGCCCAGCACGGAGGGAAGTCTCGGGGGAAGGGTTTTGGGAGCGGCACGCAGCCGAGAGATGGAGGTCGGAGATCCTGAGCTTGGGCACGCGAGTGGCCCTCGCTGGGAGCCCAAGGAGAGGGTTTTTAGGCACAAGAAGGGGGTTTTGCTGCACCCCTCGAATAAAAGGATTGACCCGATAATGGGGTGGTCGTGGGAGCTTTCCTGGCCGCCTGGGGGACACGGCCTGGATGGAGTCTGGTCCTTTAACGTCCCCCGTCTGCCCTGCCTCTGATCTGCGCAAACCAGCAGATTTACAGCGCTCCCCCCGCTGCCCCTCGGGGCTGCTCCTCGCTTTTTTTTCCAGCTCCCCCTCGCAAAATGAGGACGGACGCCCCAAGCCGAGGGGGAAGGGGAGGGCCCGGGGGTCGTTGCGAGCCGTTTGCAGGGGAGCGGGGGGGGCTAATTCGGGCATCTTCCTTTCCCCCCGCCCCCCCCCGCAGCCTCCCCTCAACGCCCAGATGCTGGCCCAGCGCCAGCGCGAGCTCTACAGCCAGCAGCACCGGCAGCGGCAGCTCATGCAGCAGCGAGCCCTCCTGATGAGACAGCAGAGCTTCGGCAACAACCTCCCGCCCTCGGCCGGCCTCCCGGTGCAGATGGGGGCCGCCCGGCTGCCCCAAGCCCCCCCGCAGCAGTTCCCTTACCCCCCCAACTACGGTACGAGCCCCGGGAACCCCCCCACCTCCACCAGCCCCTTCTCGCAGCTGGCGTCCAGCCCCGAGGCCGCGCTGGCGAACCGCGGCGGCATGGTCAACAGGGGGATGATGGGCGGCGTCGGCGGGCAGTTCGGCGCCGGGATGACGCCGCAGATGCAGCAGAACATCTTTCAGTATTCGGGGTCAGGTAGGTGAGGCCGGAGGGGACGGCGAGCCCCTCTCGGCGCCGGCATCCTCGGTGGAAGGGTGGCGAGGGCGTGGGGAGGCACGGCGCGCTGGAGGTGTGCCCCGAGGGACAGGAAAAACACAAAGATGCTCCCGGAAAACCCGGCTTTACCCAGATATCGCAAGGAGTGGGGTTTGCTTGCGGTGTTGTCCTTGGTTTTGTCTGCTCTCCTCGCAAAGCGGTGTGGGGAGAGAGGCAGAGGGCACAGCGGTGACCTCGGAGGATGCTGCGGCACCGCGGGCTTCGCCGCCGCCATCTCACACCGCGTCTTACTGCTCTTTCTGCACACCCCCAGCGAACCTTTTCTGGTCAAATCTAAAAAAAAGAAACAACATCATTTGGCCAAACAATTCATTTTTTTGTTTGTTTTTACCCTTCCCACCAAAATCAAACGGCAGAGCGCTCCCCCGAATTGTGCTTCCCTAAACACTTACGCTCGGGATCAGACCAAATCCTTGCCAGGACGTTTGGGGTGAGCTGCAGACAGCTCCTGCTTGTCCTGTGGGCACTGAGCTCTCGTTAAATCCCTGAGCTCGGGCAGGAGGGCGCACTGGGTCGGGTGCTTGAAGGTCTTCACGTCCCGTGCGGGGTCTCAGCAAGGAGGAGACGGCCGCCCCAGGGTGCGGCAGCCCTGCAGGACCCCCTTAGCCACGACCTTATCAGTGCCCCGGCCGTTTCCCATCCAGGCGTGGTAGGAAATAGGGCCGCCTGCTGATGGAAACCACTGGGGGAAGGGGGTTCCCCGCTCGCTGGGCTCTGAAATATTTGCAAATACGGGAGCGGTGCAGCTGCTTGAAGTGAAACCCAGAGACCCTGGGACCGAAAGTCGCGGCTGATTCTTCTGCCTTGATACCAGCAGCTGCAGGGGGAGGAGGTGGAAGGGGGGTACCGACAGCGTCCCACCCCCCCCCCCCCCCGCCCGGCTGATGCCCTCTGTCCTTCCCCAGGCATGGGTCAGCAAAGCGAGCCCGCCTTCGCCCCCTCGCTCAGCCCCAGCAGCCCCCTGATGTCGCCGCAGCTCCCCCCGTCGCAGAGCCCCATGCTGCAGCCGGCGCCGCCGACCCCGGGCTACCAGTCGCCCGACATGAAGACCTGGCAGCAAGGAGCCATGGGCAACAGCAAGTAAGGTCACGGGGATCCTCGGGTGCTTGGGGTCGGGGGGGATTTTTAGGGCCTCTGGTTCCGACCCCGATGATCCAGGCCGTTCACCCAGGCTCAGGGGTGGCCAGAAGCCCGCAGAGCTTCGGTTTCAATCAGTGAGCACGTGTTGGACGAGGCACGGAGCAGGTTTTGGCTTTCGATGGTGGCTTAATTATGTGCCGTGAAAGCAGGTGGATTTAGGAAATGTGACAATAAAGGGAGCCGTGTCCGGCTGTCCCAGTGAGGCCCGTGCTGGTGCCTCTTAAACAAATGCGTCCAGCTCTGACTTGGGGGGGTGAAATGGGAAATCACCAGGTTTGCTGCCTTTTTTCGTGTGCGAGTCAGGTTTGAGCTTCGGATCGCCAGAAACAGGAAAAAAAAACCAAACCAAACCAACCCAAAATTTCACCTGGATGCATTGCTTTGTATCTGCACAGCTCAGCTAACCTGTCCTGGTCAGGCAGCAGCGAGAGTTTGGGGTCACACAGACCGGGGCTTCGCATCGCTCCCAGGCTGCCCCTCGTGGTCCCCCCTTGCCCCTGGTGTCTCTCCGGCCCCACCAGGTCACGCTGAGCAGCCTCCTGCTGCAGCAGGAGCAGAGGGCAGATGTTTCCACCCTGCTCACCAACCCTCCAGGGCATCCCCGGGCTGCTGCGGCCCCTCTGATGCCCCCCTGTCCCTCCCTCCGTCCCAGGGACCTGGGTCCCTGCTTTGTGCAGGGAAGAAAGCGAGGAGGCTGCAGGAGCAAAGTTTTCCCCCTCTCCCTCCATCCCACACCACCCCCAGCTGCACGCACAGCCAGTGCTGGCTCCGGGGGCTTGATCCCACCCAGAACAGGCAGAGAACATCCTCCCAAGTGCCGTGAACACCCGGCTAACCCTTCTCCCCCCTCTCTCTACCAGCGTGTTCAGCCAAGCCGGGCAGACCCAGCCGGCCCCGGCGCAGCAGGGGATGTACAACAACATGAGCATCACCGTCTCCATGGCGGGAGGAAACACCAACGTCCAGAACATGAACCCCATGGCGGGCCAGATGCAGATGAGCTCGCTGCAGATGCCCGGGATGAACTCCATGTGCTCGGAGCAGGTCAGTGCCGCCTCGCCTCTGCCCCCTGCCACCTTCCCCGGGTGATTGCCTTTCCCCCAGGTCCCCCCCGAGCCGTGTTAGGTTAACGGGGTTTGTGAAATCCCCCCCGTTCACAAGCGCCGTGCGTCCCAACCTCCTGCTGCCCCCACGGGGAGCTGCCCCTGCCGCGGGTTTAGGGCCGGGGCTGGGCTTGCAACTTTTTCCAGCATTTATCTTCCCGAAAGAGGCGAGGGGAGAAGCAGCAAACGCCTCTGCCTCCACTGCCACCGTGCCAGAGCCTGGCCAATGGGCCCTTAGCAGGGGCAGAGCACCCACAGCACCCCAAGCCCGTCGAGAGCAGCTTTGGCGAGGTGTTTTGGGGTTTTTTAGCAAATTTCCCAGTGTCTGTACCTAAACTGAGGGGCTGGCGTGGAAACCTGCTGCTCCTTGGCTATTTAAGGCCAGGATGCTGCCGCCAGCACCGTGGCTGATAGATGCTCCGTCCTTCCCGGCCAGCCCAAGATGTCTCCGGGTGTTTTAGCTGCTGGGCTTCGTCTCAACACCACGAAGCTCCTTGGAGCTGCTCTTGGCTCATGGGGGTTTGCGTGGGAGCGCTGCAGGCCAGGCCTTGCAGCCTCCCCAGGGGCCGAGCCCGTGGCTTTTCCCCCTCTTGTCAACGCGTTCGGTGACATTTCACGCTCCCTGGAGACCTTCCCAGAGCTGGCAGCAGCTCGAGGCAAAGGTGCAGGAGGCTGGGAGAGAGGCAGAGAGGTCCCAAACCCGCTCCCGGTGCCAGGAGGACACCGGCGCTGCCCCACGCGTGGGCTCCCCCTCCCCAGACCCACCCAGGCTCGGCTCGAGAGGGTGGCGAGTGGCCCAGGGACCTCCGGGAGCCCTCGCTGAGCCTTGGTCTTTGCTTTCGACAGGTAAATGACCCGGCGCTGAGACCCGCGGGCCTTTACTGCAACCAGCTTTCCTCCACTGACCTTTTGAAAACCGAAGCAGATGGGGCGCAGGTCAGTAAGAAACTGCTAAGCACATCTCAGGTACAGAGAGGAGTTGGCTGTGCTCCCAAAACTGAGCGATCCCGGCCGTGTCGTGGCGCCACGCTCGGCACCGGGCAATAATACTTTGGTCGGGGCCAGCTCTGGCTCACGGGGCTGGGTCTGTCCCTGCCGCCGCTGGCGCTTGGGGACCTCAGAAATCCTGCTCTGCTCTCCAGCCTCGTCAAGCCCAAGCTCGGTGCGCTGCTCAGAGCGCTTTAAAAATCTTGCTGCTAGTGCAGAGGAGCAGAAACGCTGCACCCGAGCTGGGAAAACAGCTGCTGGAGGCAGGAGGAGCTGAACCCCTGCCCGGCTCCGTGAGCAGCCCCAGGGCGAGGGCAGGCGGCGAGGATTTCCATCCTAGGCTCAGATTTTGGGTTGGAAGGATCCGTCCCCGCTGCCCAGCTCCGCTGCAGCGCGCCCGGGGGCTGTGCCCACCTCTCTCGGCCATCGCCGGGGTGGCCGCGGTGCCGCCGGCGCTGATCCGGGGCAGAGCGAGGGGATTCGGAAGGGGAAAGGGACGGAGGGACCGAGGGAGGCTGCGGGACGGTGTCTGTCCGTCTGTCCATCCGTCCGTCCCGCCAGGCAGCGCCGGCGGGTGCTGCCCGTGCCTCGCAGCCTCCTTGCGGCGCGCCGAAACCGAGCGCCGACGCCTTTGGGTTCCGGGATTTGCCTTTCACGCTGGGACCAGCCGATTAATCGCCTTCTTCCCAACCACCCCCTCAGCCTCGCCTCTCGTCTCCCCCTTCCCCGTAGCGCGGCGTTGGTTTGCAGAGCCCCTAGGGAACACGCCGCCACGCGCCACCGCTCTTTAATTTCGTAAAGCAGCCGCTCCGGACCACGCCGCTGCCTTCCCGTACCGCCAGCTCCCCGTGCCCAGGGGATGCCAGGCTGGCTTTTTTTATTTTTTTTTTCTTTTTTAATTTTTTTGGTTCTTTTTTCTCTTTTTTTTTTTTTTTTTTGAACGAGCAACGTGAACCTCGCAGAGCTCTGATCCGAATGAGTGCAGCGGTTTTCTTTTTATAGGACAAGAAGACAGAAGAGTTCTTCTCTGTGGTGGCTCCAGACTAGAGGAAGTCTCTAGTGAGTTTCCACTTCACGTAGTACCCAGTCCGTCGCCGCCGGCCCCTGCCCCATCCCCGCTAAAACCCCCTCTTGTCTTTTGTGTCCCAGCAGGTACAGCAGGTTCAGGTGTTTGCCGACGTGCAGTGTACAGTGAATCTGGTAGGAGACCCCTACCTGAACCCGCCGGCTCCCCTGGGCGCCCCGAAAGCCGCCGCGGTGCCGCCGACCCCGCAGGGCCAGCAGAAGAGCCTTCTTCAGCAGCTACTGACTGAATAACCGCTTTTCGAGGAATGTGAAATTTAAATAATAAGACGTACAGAGATATATAAATATATATATTATATATTTTTCTGAGATTTTTGATATCTCAAACCGCAGCCATTCTTCAGCTCGTAGTGTTTGGAGCAAAAAGGGGGGTTTGTTTCGTTTTGTTTGGGGGGTTATTTTTTTTTTTTCCCCTTTTTTCCCCCTTTTTTTTTTTTCTTTCCTTTTTTTTTTAAAAAAAAACAGCGTTGGATGTTGGCGAAGCGACGAGGCGGGACAGTCGGTTTCTTGAGCCAAAATTACAGATGATTCTTATTTTTGTAATCAGTTGCTGGCTTCTTAATCTGGACGAAGGTTTCTCGGGGAGGCGGGGAGGGGAGAGGGAGAAGGCAGCTGGAGGACTGCGTCGGGAGGAGGAGGCGAAAAAGGAGAAAAAAGGAGGAGGAGGAAGAGGAGGAGGAGGAAGAGCAAGCTCAGTTTCAGCTGGATCTGTCACTGATCACGTCTCAGCGTGGGGCACGGAAGGGGTCGACGCTGGACTTCTGCGAGAAAGGCCGTTTTTATTCATGCTTAAACAACAACAACAACAACAAAAAAACCTTCTCTCCCCTCTGCCCCAGCCCGCTTGTGCGTACAATCAGCTTTTTCTAGCAATCGTGAGTTTGTCGGTTTTAAAGAAAAACAGAGTATTTTGACCCACCATTTTTTCCATGTTTTATGCTGGTTTAAGGCCTCCTAGCGAACAGAGGCTACGACGTGTATATTACAACCGGAAAAAAAGACAAAAAAAAAAAAAAAAGACAAAAAAAGAACAGTTTGGGGAAAAAAACCGCAATAATTTTTAGGGGGAAGGATGGGGGGGAGGGGTCTGTCAATTATTGTAGATAAAATTTTCTGATTAAATATTAAATAAAATTAAGCAGTCGGTTCTTTCTGCTTTGATTGTGTTTAACAGCTGAGGTAGCTTAAACTATTTAAAATAATAATAATAAAATAATAATAATAATTGAATTCTCTGTTGGGAGATAGCTTATTTTTTTTCCCTCAAGCCTGTCACTGTAAATAGCGCTGAGCTCTGTATAAATTTGTTTTCTTCTCTTTTAGTTGGGGGTCGCTTTTAATATTCACTGCTGACTTTTATGGGAGCGGGGGGCTATGGGTTTTTTTTCCCTCTCTCTCTCTCTCTCTAAAATCGCGCTGGTGTGTGGAAAAAAAAAATGTGTAGCTTTGTTGATTGACATTTGCAAGAGTTAAAGATGACAAAAAATGAAAAAAAGAAAAAAAAAAAGAACCGGAGTTGCCAGCTAACGTTTCGTTGTTTGTGTGCCGACGGGCGATCCGGCGCGGTGCCGCAGCCCCGGTGGCTCGGAGGGGGGGGGGACCGGGCCCCGATGCTCACGGCTGGCGGAGGACCCGCTGGCACCCGAGAAAAGCTCGGGGTTTTGGGGTGCCTGAGCGTTTTGGGGAGGGGAGAGGGGAGGCGTTTGGGTGCTCAGCCGGTGCCCCAGGGCTGGTGGTGGGTGTCCGCCGCGCTCCTCCTGGGTGCTGGAGGCGGTGGTGGGTGAGGAAGAGGAGCACCGCTGGGGTTCTCCGTCCTGCACGTCTCAAGGGTTTCTACTAAACCTCAGTGGGCAGCAAAAACAGCTCTTTTTTTTTTTTTTTTTCTGAAAGCCCCACAAGAAATGGCTCCGGGCGCCCTCCTAACACCCACCGGGGGCTTGGGCAACGGGGAGATTTTGGGGGGGGCTGCACGGGCGGCAACCAACGTGGCGTTAACAGCGTGACCCAGCCAGGGAACCGCGGGGCACTTTTAGCCAACAGCGATTTCTTTCTTTCTTTTTTAACAAGAGGGGGCTGCTTTCAAAAAACGCGTGTAAACGAGGCAGAAATCAGCAGGCTGAGGGCCGCAGCGATCCCCGCTCGCTGGCCGATGCTGCCGTCTGCTGTTCGCACAGCTCCCAGCAGGGTTTTGCAACAGCTTGGTGCAAAGAAACTCGGCGACTGGCTTCGGGAGCTCCCCAGGTTAACCTGACCCTGAAGGTTGGCTGGGGGCGGGGGGGAGGGTTGTGGTTTTTCAGGCAGGTTTGGGTCACCTCCTGTCCCTGCATCAGTGGGAAATAAAAGTGACACGACACCACCTGTGCTGCGAGGCAGCGAACGTGCAGCCCATCCTGCACAGAAACACCAGCGTCCAAGGGAGCTGCAGAAATGGCAGGAAGCTCAAAGCATAAAGCATTTGAGCAGCTGAGTGAGAACACGGAGAATTAAAGCCACCACAGAACTGAAAGGCAGGTACAGCAGCACCGTATGTGCTGTATACAGAGCAGAACAGGAGGGATCAGGTAAAATTCAAGCTGAATGGCATATAAAACATGATCTAGTCGTGGAAGAATGTCACCCCTAACACACACCAGAGACATTTCCAGGTGTGGCAGACCCTAAAAGGTTGCCTGCTCTGGCAGGGTGAAGATCTACAAGCACACTGACTGCACGCAGACACAGCAGGCCCATATAACAGAGTCACATTCTGCACAGACAATTATTTAATCCTCTCCACTAAAGAGGCGTTTTACACTTTTTAACCGCTATCCCACAAGGCTGATAAGCTTTAGCAGCGCTCCCGAGACGCAGCAGCTTTCCTCCTGGCGCTTGTCTGGGGGCGAGCTAAGCTCTGATTTGGGAGGAGAGCTGCCCGTGGCCATCCGCAGTTAGAGCAGAGATCACTTCAGCAATTTGAACTTCTTCAGGTGCTGGTGCACTTGGTCCTTCGGGTAGGGCCTGAGCGCCAGGCAGGTGGGAATGTTCTCAGGCTGCTCAGTCCATACTTCGTGGTCAATGCTGTGCTGCTTCAGGGTCTCTGCCAGCACCGTCAGGGCGGCCTCATCTGGAGCCTGGGGAAGAAAAAATTTGCAGTAAGGTGCACGTAAGAGCCGCAGAGAGATATTGAATCATGAAGGTTGGAAAAGCCCTCCAAGGTCACCTGGTCCGACCACCCCCCTACCACCAATGTCACCCACTAACCCATGTCCCCAAGCACCACGTCCAACCTCTCCTTGAACACCCCCAGGGACGGTGACGCCACCGCCTCCCTGGGCAACCCATCCCAATGCCTGACTGCTCTTTCTGAGCAGAAATGTCTCCTCATTTCCAGCCTGAACCTCCCCTGGCACAACTTGAGGCCGTTCCCTCTGGTCCTATCACTGGTTATCTGTGAGAAGAGGCCGACCCCCAGCTCCCCACACCTTCCTTTCAGGCAGTTGCAGAGAGCGATATGGTCTCCCCTGAGCCAGACCAAACACCCCCAGCTCCCTCAGCTGCTCCTCACAGGCCTCATGCTCCAGACCCACATTTTTTTCGTTAGGTTACCACAGTGACCACCACCAGCAGGGAGTTTTGAGCCCACACAAGCATTAAACCCCTCAAAACACCCCTTTTTCCCCCAAATCGTCATCGGGCTACCACAAACCCCTCTGCCGTCCCCCACGCCCACCGACCCAGCACGAAGCCACCACTGCTGATGGGACCCTGGGGGGAGGGGGGGGGGGTCCCGAGGGCTGAGCCTGGGGGCCGGGGGGGGGTCCCCAGGGAGCGGGGCTGAGGGGTCCTGGTGGGTCCCCGAGGCACCGCCTCAAAATGGCGGCCACGGCTCCCCTCAGCGCGGCGCCCCCTTCCCGGCATGCCCCGCGCACCTCCAGCACCACCGTACGCATGGCGCCGCCCAGCGCCAGGTAGGCGCCGGTGTCCGGGTGGCCGCCGTGCGCGTGCGCGGGCCGCCAGGGCGGCGTGACAGGCCTGGGCCACCACCGCGCCCAGCGGCCACGAGCGGGCCAGGTCGCCCCGCAGCACCACGTACTGCACCAGCGCCGCCGCCGCCGCTCCGGGCGCCGCCATGTTGCCGTACGGCGCCGCGCAGCCTCACGGTGGAGGGGGACGGGAGGGGAGGGGAGGGGGGAGCGTGGCGGTGCGTGCTGGGGGCGGAGAGGAGAGGGCGCCGCCATTTTGTTGTACGGCAAAAAGGAGCGGGGGGGAGGGGGAGTGACGTAGTTCCGGCGGGGTCGGTCGGAGCGCGGAGTTTGAGCGGGGTGAGAGAGGGGAGGGGGCACGGGGGGGTCCCTGGGTCCCTTTAACCCCCCAAAATCCCCCCCCGATACCCCCAAACCCCTTGAGGGAGTGTCATTGGGCTGCCCCTGACCCCCACATCCCCGTTACTGGGGGTCCCCGAGCCGCCCCGTGTCCCCCTGACCCCCCCCAAACCTCTTGGGGGGCATCCCCTGGCCGCCCCCTGTCCCCCCAAATCCCCCTCACGGGGCGTCCCTGGGCTGCCCCGCGTCCCCCTGACCTCCCCCCAAAAGCCCTCGGGCCCCCCTTTGTCCTCCTGCCCCCCCCCCCCCCCAAATCCCCCTTCGACGGGGGTCTCCGGGCTGATCTGTGTCCTCCTCACCCCCCTCCAAAGCCCTTGGGGGTGTCCCCGAGTCTCCCCGTGTCCCCCTGACCCCCACACCCCCATCAGTCGGGGTCCCCAGGCCACCCTTTGTCCCCCTGACCCCCCCCCAAACCCCCTTTGGGGCGTTCCCGGGCTGCCTTGTGTCCCCCTGGGTCGCCCCGTGTCCTCCTGACCCCCCCCCCAACCTCTTGGGGGGCGTCTCCTGGCCACCCTGTGTTCCCCTGACCCCCCTGTCCCCCTCGATAGGGGTCCCTGGGCTGCCCCGTGTCCCCCTGCCCCCCCCAAATCCCCCTCAGGGGACGTCCCTGGGCTGCCCCGTGTCCCCCTGAGCCCCCCAAACCCCTCGAGGGGTGCCTCTGAGCTGCCCTTTGTCCCCCTGGCCCCCCAAATCCCCCTCAGGGGGCATCCCTGGGCTGCCCTGTGTCCCCCTGAGCCCCCCCAAACCTCTTGGGGGGCGTCCACTGGCCACCCTGTGTCCCCCTGACCCCCCTACCCCCCTCAATGGGGGTCCCTGGGCTGCCTCGTGTCCCCCTGAACCCTCCCCAACCCCCCTTCGGGGGGCTTCCCCAGGCCACCCTATGTGCCCCTGACCCCCACATCCCCATCACTGGGGGTCTCTAGGCCGCCCTGTGTCCCTCTGGCCCCCAAATTGGCCCCGTTCCCTCCTCAGCTCTTGGTTGTTTGCCTCCCCTGCCCCCCCCCCCCCCCCCAAATTTGGTGGCCCCAGGCTGCCCAGCTCCCCCGCATCCCCTTGACCCCTCAACAGGGGTCCCCAGGCACCTGCAGAGTGCCCTGCTTCCCCTCCCTGCTCTCCCTCGGTCCCCCTTCGTGGTGTCCCCAGGTGTCCCCGCCACCTGCCTCCTCCCCACCTCCATGTGGGGGCGACCCGAGGGGTCCCTGTCACCCCCCTGGGGTGCGGTCCCTCTAGGCTCGGGGTGTCAAATCTTGTCCCTGCCTGTGCTCATGGGAGGCTTTGGCGGTTTGTAACGTGCCGTTTCAGCCCTCAGGACATCCTCGTGCTCCAGTCTTGGAGCCCGACCAGCCCCCGGGCTTCTCGGAGCCCCCTTCCAGCAGCGCGAGGAAGAAGAGGCCCCGTGAGGAAGAGCTCTCACCGCCGCCTCCTGGGACAGAGGAGGGCTGACACCTGCGGTCTGACTTGTACCAGGGTCGTGGAGGAAGATGGAGGAAAGGAAAGCGTACTCACGGGATGGTGAGCTGCTGCTTTGGGGTGCAGAGTATGCTGTCCCTCGAAGTATGCTCTCTCACAGGAGCGCACCATGAAGTGCTTGGGGTGAGGAGTGACACCCTGACTCGCCCAGCCACGTTGTGGTTCAGGGCAAATTTAGGCTACGGGGACATCAGACAAGCTGCTCTGCTGCTCTGGGTTAGGAATAAAACGGGAGGTTGCAGATCCCTTAGGATCAGGACTGTTCGTTTGACAGCTTACTCTGCTTCTCAGGACATTAGCTAACGAGTATGGGGACCCCCTGGTACTTGTTGCCTGCTGGCATTCAGGCTTTCTGTTTAAATTCCCAAAAGCCCCTTTAGCAGTCGTTTGCCTGTCCCATCCCCCTTTGAAAAGTTGTTGTGAGTGGTTTCTTTAAGTATCTACATGGACCCATTTCGGTTTGGGTAATGCTTGCAGACGACTAACAATCATAGCTGGATTTTTGAGCCTGTCGTGCTCGTCCTGCAGGGGTGTTAGCTCACCTGGAGATGCTGGAGGCACAGGCTCACGAGCTGGCCCTGAAGCAAGAAGAAAAGGAGCAGCAAGAGGAGAAGCTGGCTGGACTGAAAGCCAGGGTGCAGGAGCTGAGAGCCCAGAGGGATGAGCTGCGGGCGAAACTGGAGCTGCAGCACAAGCGGGTGAGAAAGGGCTTGCTGCAGAGATCTGGCAGAGGGCTGTGTCATCCTCCCGTAGCGTGGAATTACTGAAGTTATTAATTTAGAGTCAACTACCGTTTTGTATTTTCCGTTTTTAAGCAACGTTCAGTCCTGCTGTCCCTTGTCTTCAGTACGGTGTAGTGCAGGACTGCTGGGTCTACTTACCTGGAGATCGTGGGGCTATTTCTGAACTCTTTTTCCCCTCTTCCCCTTGAAACTCTGCCTCACTTTTCCCAGAACTGGGTTATTTCTCTGTAGCCTGGCCGCATTCCCTGCAGGCGACAAGTTCGGTGTCGCTGACTTCTGCCCTCTCTCTTCTTCTGGTTTTTGTAGCTTCTGGAGAAAGAAGGGGTCGAGGCGGATCCAGAGCAGCCCAGCGCTCAGGCTGTTCTGGAGTGGAAGATAAAAAGCATTAAGGCCCTGCTGCAGCTCTTTTACCTCACAGGTAATGTCTCCAGGTTTGCGTGTGTTCTGCTGCTTTTGGGGCGCAAGTTCTGAAAGGTGAATTTGATGTGAAGTTCAACTTCTGTGGTGCTTGAAGCCTTTATTCTGAAAGCCCAGCAAAAGCAGTGGTGTTGTACTTTCCTGCCTCTCAAAGAAGGCCTCACTGATGTTGCAGAAACTGTTATTTACTCAACTGCACCATTTGGACTGAGATCAGATTTTGGAAAGTGTGCAACACCTTAGTGCTAGTGAAGCCTTTGGGAATTAGGTAGTTACACATCCAGTTGGTCCGAGGTGCTAACCCAGCACCTTATTTTCATCTGTTCCTGAACTTTTAATTCTTTTTTTGTCGTTTCTAACGTGAGTTACCTGTGCTCTGTGTTCTGGTCCTTAGAGGGACGGTGTGGGGATAGTTCCCTGTGTTGTGAAAGTGGGTTTAGCCCCTGAGCCCTCCTGCCACTCTTTCTGGGGCAGTGAAATGCTGCTTTCCTCCCCTGGGAGCAGCCTCTTCTCCCTGTCATGTGGAAGCCAGGACTGTTTGGAAGTGCCAGCATAACCCAGTTACTGGGAATTTAAGCTACCTTTAGTCTCCTTGAATTTATTCGATGTCCCTTATAAAAAAATTGCTGGCTTTTACATCCCTGACCTCTTGCAAGTCCTTGCTCATCCCAGGGACCTCCCCAGGGATACGGCCCCTCCTGCAGTCTGTGCTGTCCCATCAAAAGTTCCTTGTGGTGACGCGTTTTGGCAGCACTGAGTAAAAATTCTCTCTCCGGACCCAAAAGGGATCAGCGGGAAGCTGACCAAGCGGGGGGTGTGCTTCTGCATCAGCACTGCTTACGAGGGCACCTACCTGGAGTCCTACTACCTGGACGTCCTCACCAAGCCAGAGGTGCAGATTCAACGCCACTCCGTCCCCATCTTCATCCCCTTGGAGCAGATCGCCAAGAAGTACCTGCGGACGGACATCAGGCGCTTTCTGTCTGTCCTGTCGGACCACCTGAACGCTTACGCTGGGCGGAGGTACCAGGCGGACCAGTTACAGGTACCAGGGGCTGCGGCAGCGATGCTCACCTGTCCTTTTGCCTTTTATATACCAAGTATTACGAGGGCATGCACCTCTGAAGTGCTGGGGGAAATCTAGGCAGGTTTATTTATACAAAGCACTCGCAGCTGTGATTTTTCAGAGCTTAACAGACGGCTTTGTGACTACAAACTCTACTGCCTGTTTCGCTGGTATTCAGATATTTAGACGTCTTGCTGTGGCTCTTTTAAAATTTGCTGTCAAACACGAGGCAAGCTGCCTCCCCTCTCGGAGATCCCTAAGCTGGAGGAGCTGAGCTCTTGTAAAAGGCCTCTGGAGAACGTGGCTGGAAGGCGTAGACGAGCACTTGTTTGTTTAAGTCTTACCCTCGTGGGGTTTGCTGACAGTGCAGCCACCCCGGGGTGTATGGGCATGGTGCAGAGGGTGGGGGATCTGTGCTTGGGGAGCTCCCAGCCCTACGCTGACGGGCTCCTGTCCTAGCTTCGTGTTCAGAAGTTGTCTTTGTCCGCTCAGGAACGCTTTTCAGACTGCCTAGAAGGGACCTTGCAGAGGAACTCCTTGTGTAACTTGCTGGTCTTTCGTTACAACGTGTCAAGCGACAGCAGGAGCTTTCTGTTCACCGCCAAGCTGCTTTACGCAGATCTCTGTTGCAGCCTCCCTACCGAAGCCATCGTTTCGTGCACACGTGAGTGAGTGGTGCAGGTGTCCGGTGGGGATGGTGCAGATGGGCGGGGATTCCTCCTAGTCTTTCTGGGGACAGAAAGGAGCAAGCTCTTATATTTCTGCAGGAGGAAAGAGCTTTCTGTGGGATGGGGGTTAGTTGTAGGGAGATAAGACGGGATCTCTTTAGCATCAGGAATTTCTCTCGGTGTAATTAGAGAAATGATTAATGAGGGTTATGTAGACACCGAGGCCTGCTGTTGGGATGTCTCGCGTTGTTCGGCCAGGCTGTAACTGCCCCCATTGCACCATCAGGTGTGCTGGCACCTCCTGAAATACAGTGGCACAGAGAGAGGCAGGAGTGAGATTTATGACCCCTTTTAAGGTGTCAGCAGTACTGCAAAATGCTGCTTACTCTCTGCCAGAAAAGCTTTCCTGACACCACCCAATCCCCCTCTTCTGTAATGCTACCTCCTCCTGGGGTCACAGACAGCGGTGCTGAGCATCTTCTGCAGCGATGTGTCAGGGCTTAACCCTGATCTGTGCTGTTTTATGGCTGGTGACCCCAACCACCAAACCTGGTTGAGTCATTTGCCTCTGTGCCCCCTGTGGTGATGGAAGGCTGTGGGCCTGCCCCAGACGTGCAGTGTCCCACTCATCTGCCCCCTCGGGCTGGCTCGGCTGCAAGGTGTATGGACCGGCGTGCAGCTAGATGGAGCTCCAAACGTTGCAGCTCGAGCTCGTCATCTCCTTCTGCCACCAGCCGTGGTCTGAGGCCTCCTTGTGTGAGCTGAACCCAGCCGCAGGGCGGCCGAGGTGCTCCCTCCCCGTGGCCCTCTGCAGCTCTTCAAATCCCGAGGGGGAAATGCAGGCCCCGAAGGGTTAGGGAGGAGAGAGAAGGGTTACAAGAAGGAAAACTGGCGTGGGAGAGTAAAAGCTCCCTAGGGACAAGGGAAGAAGGAGAAGCAAATAGTTCTGTGCTGGTAAATCTGTTCTCCCCACCTACTTCTGCCCACCAGCCAACGCTCCCGCGGCGCTAGCAGAGATGGCAGCAGCTCACTCGGACGTGTTCCGCCGCGTGGCTCTGCACAAAGCCTTCGACTCGTTCAGCAAAGCTGAAGAAACCCAGGACGAAGCACTGATAAGTCCCCCTGGCTCTCCCCAGTAACTCGCCTCCCCTCAGCTCCCCTGCCTGCGGGGCCTGCTCTCAACATGCAAATGCTTCCCACGGGCCCGGCACTGTTGCTGAGATCCCCCTGAGGAGCACTTGGCCCGCTTTGAATCTTGAGAGCAGTGTTTCCTGGAGGCTTCTGGGTGTCTGATGCAGGTAATCTTTCCTCAGCGCTGTGATTCTGCGTGATTTGATTGCTGCTCGTCATGCGTCGCTGCGGCCGGTGCCCCAGAACTCTGTAGCTGACGGAAATTTTTGTGATTATAGTGAGAAACTAATACTGAGACTTCAGCAGCTCGGTGCTTTTGGAACAACAGCCCTACGGATTGCCTCTGCGCGTGTATCCAGGCCTCAGAAAGCAGGGAGCAAGCAGAGGAATCTCTGCCGTCCTTGCAACAGCCAGGAAAGGACTTAAGTTGGGAACTGGGAGGACTGGAGGACAGCTGTGGTTGTTAGGGCAGCCCCCCCAGCGCATTAACATCAAACTTTCCAGAAGATTTCACGCCAGACACCAGCAGTGGCTTTGGACATTCTGTTTCCTTCTCTTTGGGCACGGGACAGCTTTCATGGTGTCCTGTCTTTGTGCTTCTGAGTTTGGATCAGATCTTAAAAACTTGATGTTCTTATAGGAGTATTTTTAAAACTTAGTAATTTCAGTGACATAGAACTTCTGTGGTATTTAAGAAATCTATCGGTTCTTCTAGCCTTATAACGTGTGGGTTGAGCAACAGGATTTTCTTCTGCCCTGTTTTTGTGCCAGCCCCACATGGGATAAGGCATGTGGAAATAGCTCTGTAATTTGTTTTTTAATTGTTTCTGTAGTTGTTCAAGCTGTTTGTCCAAACCGAACCCGTTTAAATGTAACCTCCAGTTTACAAGGGTCGTAACTCCAGGTAGCGATTCCTGCCCGTGGTGGTCAGAGCTCCTCACGGAGGAAGGCTCACCAGGCTGAGGCTGCTTTAGAGGAGGTGACAGGTCATCAGGGTGCCTGCATAAGGCCCGTCACCCCTCCGGGTTTATATCCCGGGGTGCAAACAGCCTCAGCTGCCTGCATTTGGCAGGGTGGGCGAGGCTGCTGGTTTCTCCCTGCATCAGCATCGCTCCTGTTCCACGTGGGTGCTGCTTGCACCAGCAGCCAGGTCCTGCGAGTGCAGGGACAGAACGGGGAACGGCGCGGGCTGAGGATGGGGATTTTCTTTCCTTTTGAGGGATGGGGTAGAGGTTAAACTCCTGTATCGTTCATATTGCGGTTCCCAGTGTTTTGGGTCTCTGCTGCCAGAGCCAGCTGAGCCCCAACAAGGGAAAGGAGCAAAAGCCGCCAAAGGCATTGTGCTCCCCTGTGGGGACCCCTCCGGTATTCCCTTGGAGAGGCAGCCAAGCCCTTCTCACTGTACCTGCAACCCCAGAACACAGCAGACGCAGAACCGGGCTTTGAAATTCAGCTGCTTTCTATTCAAGAAACTAGTGGCGTAATTACACTCTGGGTGTGCCTCCTCTCCCCCAGCCCCGGCAGCGTCAGGCTGAGCACAGCAGTCCCTTCTCGGCCGTTCCTGGTCCTCTCTTCCATCAGGCAACAGCAGCGTGACAGCAGCCGACCCCAGCGTGTGCGAGAGGAGCTCTGCCACGGGGAGCGAATGGGCACAGTTAAAAATATAAATGTCAATCTGTACTCTTATACATATATATATATATATAATATATTTATATATCTTAAATACACAATATTGGTTTGTGTTTGTTTTTCTTCTCTGAGCCAAAGGCAGTACTGCGCGCGCGCTCTCTCTCTCTCCCCCCAGTCTCCTAACTATGGTTGTTTGTGACGAGGATGGACTTGGTATGGACTAACAGCAAACCCCAGGCGCTGCGGTGCGTGGCTGCCGCTCGCGGCACGCAGGAGAGACGTGGTGTCTTCCCATCCAGCCCTGAGTGTGATTCTCCTTGTGCCGAGTGTGCGGTGGCATCCGGGGCCCACGATGCTACTTGAATGCCATGCTGTCCCCCGGGATGCCCGGGGAAAGGCGGCCCCAGCCCCGTGCCCGCCGGGGGCTGTGAGCTTGTGTGCGCTTGCACGTGAGTGTGAGCGGCCGGAGGAGCCCGCCGGGGTGGCCCCGTGTCTCCCTCCTGCTCGGCCACGGGCGCGACAGAGCAAAGCCCCGCTAGAAACCTGCGGCGGGGGCTCGGAAAGGGTCGTGCGAAGGGGTTGGTTGCTTGAGTTTGGTTTCAGATCTGGACCCTGGTGGGAGAGATGTCCCTGGCAGCCGTGGTGGTGGGCGCCGGCCCCCCCCAGACGCCCTGCTGGGTGCTGGGCAGGCGGTGGCTGTGCTGGCTGGTGGGCGCCAGGCCCTCAGGAGCTGTCCACCACCTGATGGGGCAGGGTGACAGACGACCCGTTGAGGAAGGAGCCTTGCTTCTCCCGGCCCTTGAGGAAGAAGGTGAGCAGCTCCCCTTTGCCCTTGACGTAGATGGCCCCGCGGCGCACGAAGCGGAAGCCGTACTCCTTCAGGATGAGGTGGGTCTCCTCCACCACCTGTGGGGACAAACCGACACAGCAGGAGGCTGGGGGGGCCCTGCCCAGAAGTCATCATGGGGAGCAGGGACCCCAGTGTGATGCTCAGGCAATAGGTCAACCCGCCAGCCAGGCTCCTGCCCCGTTGTCCTGCAGTGTCCCAATTTTAGCACCCCCATGCTCTGTTCCCAGCTCCTTTCCCAGCCTGGAGGAGCCCCTCAAGCAGCCCCAGCCCTGCCAGCAGTGCTTTCCCCTCCCATGCACTGCACAGGGCATTCCAAGGGCTGTGACCATCCCTTGGCTTCCCAATTTGTCCCCCTCACCACCCCAGCCGGGCTGCCCCACCTGTATGTTCCCCATCACGCCGGTGGACTCCATCCTGCTGGCCACGTTCACCGTGTTGCCCCAGATGTCGTAGTGCGGCTTGCGGGCGCCGATGACGCCCGCCAGCACGGCGCCCTTGTTCATGCCTGCGCAGGAGCAGGGTGGCTGTCACCCCCGTGGCACGGGTGGGACACCAGGGTCAGCTCTGGGGGACCCCCTGGCCCTGATTCCCCACGCTCCCGGACTTGCCTATGCGGAGCATGAAGTTGTTGAAGGACTGGTAGTTGATGTTCATCAGCGTCACCTTCATGGCTAAGGCGAAGTCAGCCAGATCGGCCAAGTGCTGCCAGCGCTCCTTATCCGAGAGCGTCTCCTTCTGCAAGGGCAGCAGGGTCAGGCGTGTCCCCCCCACCTTGTCCACCGCCCCCCGTGGCACAGGGACCCCTCACCTTGGTGCCGTAGCCGTTGGCGTTCGCGTCGGGGGTCACTCCAGAAGCGGCCATGTAGGTGCTGCCGATGGTTTTGATTTTGGTGATGCAGCGGAACTGGGGCTCGTCCAGGAGCTGAGCCGTGGAGACAGAGCTTCAGGCATCCGGGGGGGGGACACAGGTGTCCCCAAAGCCCCGTGCCACCCCCCGTGGTCAGCTCCAGTCTGACTCACCGCGTCAAAGTCGGAGATGATCTCGTTGAGGAACCGCAGGCACTCGATGCCCCCGTTGTTGATGCTCTCCTCCGTGTAGAAGTCGGCGAAGTTGGGGAGGGAGGCGAACATGACGCCGATCTCGTCGTAGGACTGGCTGTACAGCTCCTGGGGATGGGGAAGGAGGGTGGTCGTGAGCCGGGGATGTGCCTGCACCTCCAGCAAACCCAAACCCTCCTGCAAAGCACAACCCGCCTCTCTTTTCCCTGGGCATGTGCGAGAAAAAAAAATGAGGGTGCTCTGCAGTCCCCATTTTGCATGGCCAAGAAATGACCTTTATCCAGCCAAAGATGCTCAGCTGGAGCCTTTGGCAAATTTCTCTGGATCCAGGGGCCATGCACAAAAATTTGGGGTCAATCACAAATCCTGCTCCACAGGATGTGCTCGTGGGACTGTGGCTCTGGGTGCCCCTCACCTCGTCACGCTTCTTGGAGCCCAGGAAGTGCCGGGCCACGTGCTCGGGCAGCATGTTGGTGACCAGGGCCTCGTTCCAGCGCCGCATCTCGTAGACCCGCTCCTTCTGGTCGTGGACATCGATCTTCCAGAGGAAGAGGGTCCTGGCCAGCTTCTCCACCTGCAGGCGGGGGGAGATGGGTGCAGTAGGGATCCTCCAGTGCTGGGAGCATCCCAGCTGCTGTGGGGCTGGTCCAGGCTTGGATGGCAGCTCTGAGGCAAGTTGAAGCCCTAATGAGAGACGTGGGATTTGCTCTGGGACCCTCACAGAGCAGATGTTGGCCTTGGGGCCACCATGATGCCACTTGCCCTAAATCATAGGGGCAAGATGGAGGTGTTGATGTGGTCCTGGGCTTCCATGGTGGGCTTCCTTGGACAAGAGGTGGAGACGGTTCCGCAGCTGGGGACCATTTATGCTTCCTTGGAGCATGCAAAAATCAGGGCAGGGGCTTGGGTGGGGGACAACACAGAGGGGAGTGAAGCAGGGAGGCTGCCAGGGGGCTGTGTCACTCACGTGGCGAGAGAAGTAGTAGAAGCTGAGCATCACGATGAAGATCATGGCCGTCATCGAGTACTTGGAGGGGACCAGCGATGACCTGCTGGGAGACACAGCAAGGTGTAGGTGGGTGGGGGGCTTGGCCGTGTCCCTCGTGCTGTGCCCCCCGCTGCCCCTTACGCGCTTTGCTGGCCACGGCGGCGGTCATACTGGTCGAAGATGTGCTCCCAGGCGTAGATGTTGACAGTGCCGGCCGCCCCGGTGATCAGCACCATGAGGGTCAGCTTGACCATGTGGCTGACCTGCACCAGCATGATGGTGGCCACCAGGGCCAGCAGGGCGATGTAGCTGTAGTACTTGGGCTGCTCCCCGCAGCCGCCCGGCCGTGGTGGCACCGCTGTCCCGTTGCCCATTCCGCCGTAGTCCTGCCAGCAGCTGAGCTGGGGGCACGAGGGTAGGGTGAGGATGGGGGACATGGGGTGATGATGTCCCCCAGGGCTGCAAAGCCACCAAAGGGATGCGGTGCTTTGTAGGAGGGAGAAGGACATCCTAATTGCTGGGTGCCCGGCCAGCCCCGCTGCTAAAATCCACCTCCCCGTTGCAGGGCCGCCTGAATTGATTTAACGATCGGCCGTGCACGGGGCCGTGCACAATTATGGGCTCTGGGGATGGGGAAGGTCAGAGCAGGTTCCTGCACTGCCCCCATGGCTCACCATGTCCACGATGTCGGCCATGGTGACGATGATGATAGCAGCCATGGCCCAGGTGTTGCGTGCCCAGCGAGTCCTGTCAATCCAGGTGGAGAAGGCCACAAGCTTTTTGGGGAAGACCTGCAGGAAGAAGAAAGGGGGCTTCACCCGGGTGGGACACAGCAGGGGGCGACATCACAGTGGCTGTGAAGAACCCTAACTGGACAACGGGCTGGCACAAAACCCAGCTGGGGAAGGTTTTTAGAGGCAGAGCAACCCCAAACCTCATCCAGCCCCATCCCTGGTGTGTCCCCACTGCTGTGGGGACAGGGTGTGGTTACAGCTCATCCCACCCCATGGGCCCCCCTCTTCCCCCTCTCACCCGGGGGAAGATGGCTGCCAGCGAGCAGAGGGTAAGGATGAGCAGCAGGATCTCCCCCACCACGAAGGTCACGTAGTTGGCCACCAACCTGCCCAAAAAGACCCAGGAGAGGACAGGTTTGAAGCCCTGTGGGACCAAAGATGGGCTGGGGCCACCTATCCCCCGTGTCCCCGCACCATACCAGGGGTCAATGAAGACCTCCACCAAGGCAGTGAAGAAGAGGACGACGCAGGAGCAACTGAAGGCAGCCCCGCTCTGCTTCTCCTTCTCCACCGAGTAGCGCGTCTCCATCTCGGGGTCGATGAAGCGCATGGAGAGCCGGAAGGTGCTCTTCCCCTTCAGCCTGCCAGCGACACAGCCATCAGCACCCCACGGCACTGGGGCTATGCTGGGACACGCCACCAGCCGGATAACTCACGCCTGGACAGATTCGCGCTCCAGCAGGGCCTCGTTGAGCAGCTTGTTGAGCTCCTGCTCGTTCTGCGACGCGTCGATCACCCGCTCGGCCAGGTCCCGCAGCCGCAGCCGGCGCCGTGGGTTGGGGAAGGAGGGGTTCACCGCCTGCGTCGTGAAGCAGTGTCAACAAGAATGTGCTGGCACAGGAGCTGTGGTCAACGTGGTAGCCCCCCAAAATGCAAGCGAGCTGCTGGAAGGGGCTGTGGCCATCTGGCGTGGTCAACGTGGTAGCCCCCCCAAAATGCAAGCGAGCTGCTGGAAGGGGCTGTGGCCATCTGGTGTGGTCAACGTGGTAGTCCCCCCAAAATGCAAGTGAGCTGCCAGCGGGGATGCTTCCCCTATGCCGTACCTCTCCATCCTCCTCCCCGCTCTCCAAGGTGCCCCTCGCCCTGGCGTCGGGCTCTTCAGACTCGTCGGGGCTGGCGCAGGCCACGCTGACGCTGCCGTTGCGCTCCTTGGTGTTGACGAGCAGCGGGGAGCCACCGTGGGACGAGGTCAGGGACAGCTTCTGCAAGGAGAAGGTGGTGGCTCGAGGCACACCAAGGACGCCTGCGGCGGTGGCGCCGGTGCCCGCGCCGCCACTCACCACCCCATTGATGCCGTTGCGCAGGGGCTGCTTGGGCACCACGATGAGGTAGGTGACGATGCCCTTCTCCTTCAGGTACTCGCAGCGAGAGCCCCCCTCGCCCGGCTCCACCTCGAACTCGCCCTTCAAGCAGTCCATGGTGCTCTGCGAGATGTGCACGCGCCTGCGGGGTGCAGGGTGCCGTAAAGCAGGGCCGCCCCATGGCTATGGCACGGGGCCACCACGTCTTGTCCCCAGCGAAAGAAGCTCACCCTGGGATGCCTCCTGCCTCCATCTTGTTGGCCACGGTGACGTCGGTGGACCACACGTCGTACTGCCAGCGCTTCTGGCCCAGCACGCCGCCCAGCACCGTCCCGCTGTGCACCCCCACGCGCATGTCCACCGCCGTCTTGGTCTTCTCCCGCACGTAGCTGGGGGCAGAGGGGTGATACGGGAGTCAGCCACAGCCCATTATGCCCCCACGCTTCCCCTTCATTAATTATTAGCCCCTTCTTAATTTAATGCACTTGGCACGGGAGGGGAGACACAAAGCCCCAGGGTTGTGTCTTGGCTTGGAGAAGCCCAGCGGGGTCACCCCCTGGCGGAGCACCAGGAGCCCCTGCCCACACCAGCACCCACCACAGGGACCCCTCCCCCAGTTTCTGCCAGACACCCCAGGGACGATGACAAGGACATGCTGGGAACGATGACGAGGACACTCTGGGGACGACGACAAGGAGCCCTTACGAAATGGCCTCCACCATGGCGAGCCCCATCATGATGGAGCAGACGGCGTGGTCCTCCCGGTAGTCGGGCAGCCCGCAGATGCAGTAGTAGCAGTCGCCCAGGATCTTGATGCGCAGCTGGTGGTATTTCTGGGGAGGGGGGACCACAACGTGAGCCCCCCTCCCCACAGCTGGGCCCCTCCGGCCACGTCACCACCCCCATCCCTCTCCTGGGCAGGGCTTGATCCATCCTTGACCTGTGCTGAGGTCTCCCATGCCCATGAGGGACGCAAATAATCCGATTTTCCATTCCCTCCCCGCCTCCCTGGAGGCTTGGTGGGCCCCTACCCCTTCCCAGCTCTATTTTTGCAACGCGCAACGCAGGGCAGGGCATGTCCAGCGTGTCCCCGGTCCCCTCGGTGCCGGGCGGGGGCACTCACGGCTGCCAGCTTGTCGAAGCGGGCGAAGAGCTCGTTGAGGAGCTTCACCAGCTCCTGGGCGCTGCAGGACGAGGAGAGCTGCGTGAAGCCCACGATGTCCGCGAAGAGGATGCTGCGGGGAGTGAGGCCAGCAGGCGTGTTACAGATATGCTGTGCTTGGGGTGATTTGCGGCAAAAACTCCTTTTCCCATAACGGAGATGGTCATTTCAGCTATGTCCCAAAAGGCTATTTTGGGACATGGCTGAAAACGATGCTCTGCAAATCACGTCTGGAGCAAAACGCGGCCCCAGGGCATTGCCTGGCTGGCAGCCAGCCCCCATCACCCTTTGCTTTAGGCACAGCAAACCACCCCGATCTCCTTCTAGGGCTCTTCTGGTCACTGCGGGACCGCCAAATACAACAAAATGGGAGTTTTTTTTCCCCAGCAGAGCTAGCACGGCGGGAAGACGGCCCTACCTGACATTCTCGTGGCGGTACATGTACATGGTGTTGAACTGCTGCATCTCCTTCTGGCTCGGGTCCTTCTTCATGTCCTTCAGCATCTCATCCGCCACGTGCTTGGGCAGGATGGAGAGCATCAGCCGCTCCTGGGGGGACAGGGCAGCAAAGAGAGTTTGCCACGAGGTGAAGCCAAGCCTGTGCCAAGCACGGTGCAAATGCATGCTGCAAATGTGCGGCCTGAATGCAAGGTGCAAAGTATCTTCTCTTCTTGCCATCCAGATCCACCTTTTGCTGCCATTATCGAGCCTATTTCCAAATCAGGCCAATATTTGGTTGCTCCCAGCCTGGTGCCCAAAATCTGGGCAGCACGAGCATCCCCGCAGCCATGGGTAGAGGCGATGCTGTTGCCATCGCCACCACCCCATTTTCCAAGTTGGCATTGAAAGGTTTGCAAGTGGCAGCACGACGGTGCCCGCCTACATCCCAGCCGTGTGGGTGACCAGGAGGGGGCAGGTTCCGTGCTCGGTGCCGTTGGAAGGAGGGACGGGCCTGCACACGTATTTTGGCACAGGCAGAAGTGCTGCAAATTTGCTTTTGTAACCTGGAGCCCTTCTGCAGCACCCAGACGTGCAGCCCAACACCTTCCTTGCAACACCCGGAACTCAAGAATTAAAACACACTGGGTTTTCCAAGATTTTAGCAGCCCAAAAACCCTCCCTGAGGCCTGACACGGGCACAGCCTCAAGGATCCTACAGCGACGTCCCAGACAAGGTCCCTGCAAGCTGCACTGGGGGTGGGCAAACCATGCCAGGGGGCATTTCTTGATTTAAAGTCACTCTGGGTCCCTACAGGAGGAGCAATCCCATGGGGGACATCGTGCCCCTTGCCGTCCCCACAGCCCCGGAGCTGGAGAAGGGACAAACCCCGCAGCGGGCTGCCCGCGGGGCTCTGCGCTCCGTGGAAGTAACGCTGTTAATGAAGTGGGTTTTCCCCCGGGTCCTGGGGTTTCAGCTCACGGCAGAGCCGTTGCTGGAGGAACAGCTCCGCTTCTCTGCCCGGCGCCTTTCAGCGCTGCAACCACGCAGACGGCGTGCAACAGGCTGCCCGGCACGGCCAGCCCCCGCGGCGAGGAAAAGGGCCGGGGACTGCCAGAAAAAGGGGCTGGGGGTCAGGGCTTTCCCGAGCCAACCGTGGGGGCTTGATGCTGAATACCCCCAAATTCACCTAATTGCTCGGCGAGCTTCAAAGCTACTGCTGGCCCCACTGTATGGGGCATCCCTGGTGGGAAAGAGGCCACGAAACGCTCCCTGGGCTCAGAGCCTGGGATGGGGGGGGGGTTGTGCCCCGGCAAAAAAGCAAGGTGCTGGCACGGGGCTGGCCCCGACACGCATCTCTGTTGCCATTGGGAGCAAATTGCTGGCAGCGGCTCAAGCAGATAAGAGATGGGAGACAGGGAGAGAGGCCCCAGATAAGGCGCTAAAATTAGCCGGGCTCAGAACCGGACGGCGGCTGGAGAAAACGAGGCTTTTAGGGCTGCCTGCTGTCAACAGCGCGCCGACTGCTCCTCTCGCCAGGGCCTCTCCGTGGCAGTGTCACTACCCCAGCCCCGTGGCAGGATCAGCCCCGTGGGAAGCGAAATGGCCGAGATCCTGATGGGGCCATGCTGCATGGGGATGGGGCCATGCTGCACGGGGATGGGGCCATGCTGCACGGGGCCACACGTGGGGACCCGGGGAGCTGTTGTGCGGACATTGCTGGGGACAGGGAAATGCTGCATGGCCTCACCTGAAAAAATGCCACGTGGCCGTGCACAGGAGCAGGGGTCTGCCACGTGGCCATGCGTGGGGACAGGGAACGGCCGTGTGGACGTGCCTGAGGACGGGGACGTGCCTTGCGGCCATCCCCAGGGATGGGAACCTGCCGCAGGGACATGCCCAAGGACAGGGACCTGCCATGGGGCCATGCCCGAGGACAGGGACCTGCCATGGGGCTCTTTCTGGGGATGGGGCCGTGCCGCGGGGCCGTACCTGGGGACCTGCCACGTGGCTGCACATGGGGATGGGGACCTGCCACGTGGCCGTGCCTGGGGACCTGCTGTATGGCCCCACACAGGGACAGGGACAGTGCGGGGACAGCTATGCCAGGAGCCGTGAGGTCCTGCAGGAGGACAGTCACGCGGAGAGTCCCCATACGGGGACAGGGTGCAAAACCACAAAGATATTTCCCACCTGGGTCCTCCTCTCCCCACCGCCACCCACCCACATCCCACCCTGCTGTTCCTGGCCATGGCTCCTACCTGCTGCTGGCTCTGCTCCTCCAGGTTGAGCTTGACCTCGAGGGACTGCCGCGCTTCGAGGAAGGCCTTGCGGTGCTTGCGGTCGGCCATGTAGTACGACATGGTGCCCACCGTGATGGCGCACAGGTAGATGGCCACGTTGGACAGGAGCTGCGGGGGCACGGAGAGGGAGACGGGGGTGAGAGGAGACGGGGGGGGGGGGGGGGGGGGGAGCCCACGTGGCTTGGTGGCACTCGGTGGCACCGCGTGGCTCTGTTTGGGCAGCAGAGCCCGACCGGTGAAAGTGGAAAAAACATTTATATTCTGGAGGAGGACACGAATTCGAGTCTGGGGGTGAGCCACCGGAGCACGGCCATGGTTAAGTGCTGGGGTGACTCGCTGGGGACCGTCACGAAGGGGTGGCTCTGCGGGAGGGGTCCGGACGAGGGTCACAGGAGAGCTCGCAGCCCCTGCGGGCTGACTCCACCTCATTAAACCTTGCAGAGGTGTTTTGGAAAGCAGCAGCAGGTCCGCAGGGGATGGGGGCGGCCCCAGGGAAGGCTGCGCGGAGCCTCACGTGCCAGCCGTGGTGGGAAATGCGGGGATGCTGAAGCGCTTTGCAGCAGGGAAACATTTCTGGGGGAAGAAAAGAGCATGAGGAGCCGCGGGGAGCATCAGGGGCCCCCAGACCCCTCCCCGGGCTGGACTCTGCCCCGTTCCCAGCCCGGCCCCACTGCCGCAGCTCGGGATTCCCAGGAAGCCCCAGCACAGCAGCTGGCAAGCGAGAAGCGTCTGGAGGTGGGCACGGAGAAGAAACCCCCAAACAAGCCGCCGGTCGCTATTTTTAAGCAGGGTTGTCATGACAATGGACCGCTCTGCCGGGCTCGGCACGGCTCGGCACGTGTAGGGCCGCTGGGAACCCCGCCTGGCCGGGGACACGCTCGCCCAAAGACCCCGCACAGCACGGCCCCATCCCACCAAGCCGAGCACATCCTGCTCGAGGATGCTCGACCCTAAAAACATCAAGATGTGCTCCAAGATGCCAAACACGTCCCGGCACCCCGAATGTCCCCATGCAGAGGACGTGGCCCCCGGCTGGGTGAGGCTGTGCACCACAGAGGAGCGATGCTGCCCCGTCGGGCCACGCACGTCTCCATCCATCCCCGATGGTGTCCTGCAGTCCCTGTGTGGTGTGTGGGGCCATCCGAATTGAGGACAGGCCATGAGCTGAGCCCAGCAAGTGGTGATGAAGCCACGGCTTCCATGCCCAAGCCGGGAAAATGCTTTGCAGCTGGTCTGTGCGCGACTGTACCCTGCACCCGGGGCTGAGTCGGCATCAAACATCACCGAACCCGGACCCCCGGTGCCATTCAGCCTCGGGGTTCCTCCTCGACAGCCAGGACAGGGGCAGAAGCTGCCGGCATCTCTCGTTAACCCCCTGAGCTGCTCCGGTCTGAGCGGCACCCGCCGGTCCATCCTATTAATAGCAGTTGCCCTCAGGGAGCCGTACAAACGTCTATAATAATAAAGCGTATGATGTTTATTTCTGGACATAATGTTCCTCTTTTGCAGCAGGCAGAGGCTGAGGCATGCGGCGTTGCCAAGGTTTTGCTGGCCCCGGACTCGCCGTGCCACAGCAATGATTAACGCGGCCGCGGCGCATGCCCGCCGGGGGGATGCCCGAGAAGCCCCTCGGCTCCGGGCACGTTGGCACCGGGCACTGTCGTGGTGCTGGGGGGGCGAAATGAAGAGACGGAGCCCCCGTCGCATCCAGCAGCCTGCTCCTGGAAGCATCCTTGGGGCTGCGAGAGGTTTGGACCAGCCACGCGCGATGTTTGCGTCCCACGTCGGGAGAGAAACCTGGGAAAGCCGCTGCTGCACGAGGATTTCGGCTCCCGGTGTGGTGTCTCCGGCCGGGCATCACTGCACCGTCCCACGTGCTCCAGAAATTGTCCCAAAAGTGCTTCTCCTTGCACTGTGTGACACCAGGACGTGTCCCGTGGCAGGGGTGAGGGCTCTGGCCCCGAACCACCAGCCCGGGGGGCAGGGAAAAGTCAGCATCTCTGGGGGGCTTTGGAGAGCAGGCTCCGTTTCCAAGCTCCTGGTGTGAGCGGGGACTCAGCACTCCCCAAACCTCGCCAAAAGCAGACAAATTCCCCCCTGCCCCTCCTCCCTATTCGGCTGTGAGCAGCAGGAGGTCTCCCAGGACCTGCCCCAGAGCATCCCAGCTTTCCGTAGCGTCCTCCCACGGCGTGCTCGCGGTGAACGGGCAGAGCCGGGAGCTTCCAGCAGGATTTTCCCCCCCGTAAACAGCCACCGGCGGGCGAGTTCTCGGCGCTGCCTTTTTTTTTTTTTTTTTTTTTTTCCACCCCCCGAAGAAGGCCGTGCGAGATGGATGGGCCAGCACGTCCCCGTCGGGGACATCAGTGGGGACACAGGCAGGGGAAGGGGCTCAGCATCACCCCTCTGGCTGCAAACCCACTGATTTGGGGCGGTGAGAACAGTCCCGAGCTGCTCCAGGCAGGTATTTCCCAGGAAATATCGAGGCTGCTCGTGAGCCCAAGGAGCCGGGGCCCGTTCTCTCCCTGCGTTCCCAGCCTTCGCTGCCCTGCGTGAAATGGCGGCCCGTCCCTAGGGCTGCTGTTGGGCTCGGGGATGCTCTTTTCTCCGGTTCTGGTTTTGTAGGAAATCATCCGCAGGTGTCCCCGGGCTCTGCCCCACGCTGAGCGGCCCCGCAGCCCGCGCCCCACATGGAGACCTGGCCCCACAGCGGGGGTGGTTGTGGGGTTGGTGCCTGGCAGGGCTGGCGCCCGCGTGGGGCTGCCCAGCTCTCCTGGCCCCGGCCTCCTGGGAACGCTCCGGCGGCTGTTTGTGAGCCTGGAGGAAGGCCCACGCTGGGCTCGTGCCACGTTTCGGCCAAAAAAAAAAAAAAAAATGGCCATTTCTAGCCGGTTTTGCAATTCGAGGGGAAATCGGCACAAGCGGGGCCGCCAGGCAGGGCGGGCAGGGATGCCCCCAGCCCACCGTGCCTCGGTTTCCCCAGCGGCCAAATTTCAGCCCACTCATCCACGCACCCCAGGTGGCTCTTGGGGACAAATCCGTGTTTTTTGGGGCCGGGTCTACGTCCACGTCCCCCAGCTGTGCTGGGGGCGCACCCTGCTTCCAGCAACCACCGCGACCGGCTCTCGGTGTCCGGACCAAACCCAGCTTTAGGGTCAAGGCGCGGGGATGGGAACAGACCCCGGGATGAATCACGCAAACACCGAACGGTGACGACTCGCCCGGCGAGGCCGCCGGCCCCGTGCCACCCCCCCACGTCCCCGTACCTGTCTGAGCAGCGCGCCCTCATCCAGGGCGTCCTGGCGCTGCTGGGCGACGGTGACGCCGAGCACCAGCGTGTGGATGCCGCAGGAGACGGCGGTGATGAGCACGATGGGCGCCAGGCGCAGCGGCAGCGTGATGAAGAAGGAGAAGACGAAGAAGGCCTGCCAGCCCACCGTGTCGCTGGCCTCGGGCGAGCGGGAGAAGTCGAGGCCCAGGTAGCAGAAGATCTGGGCCAAGATGAGGACCCAGAGGACGGAGGGGAGGAAGCGGCGCGCCGCCCGCTCGGGCAGCAGCCGGTACTTGCAGAGGGCGAAGAGCAGCACGTGGGCGGCCAAGCCGGCCGCCGCCGCCAACGCCGGGGCCAGCTTGTCGGCGGCGTAGACCGCGGCGCACGTGCCGAGGACGTAGCAGTCGAAGAGGGCGGCGAAGACCACCAGCACCAGCAGGGTCTCGTGGCGCTGCCGTCGGAAGTAGGTCTGGTAGAGGTTCTCCAGGGACTCCGGGGCGAAGGCGAGGCGCATGAAGCGGGGCAGGCAGAGGCAGGGCCCCGAGCTTCGCACCGTCACCTCGTGGGTCCGACCCACGCCGTGCTCGGGGTCGGACGGGAGGCTCACCGAGTAGTCGGCCGAGTATTCGGCCGAGCACTCGGGCTCGGAGAACGCCCTGTGCCGGGGCATCGCTGCGCATCCCCAGGCTCCGGACCCGGACCGAAGCGCTCAGCGGGGCATCGCCCGCAGCATCCCCGCCCGGCTGAGCCCCAGGGGCCCTTCCCCTTCTCCAACACCTCCCCCCCCCCCCCAACCCCCCTCCCCAGCTGGAAAACGGCCGGAGGAAGGCGAGAGGTGGTGGGGAAGGAGGGGGGGGGGGGGTTATAAATAGCGGCTGCCGGGAGCGGTGCCGAGCCGGCCTCCCCAGCTCCGCGCCAGCTCCCTCCCCAGCCCCTGCGCACTGCCAGCGGAAAAACGTCGCGCTGCCTGCCTTCCCTGCCCCTCCTTCGAGGGCAGCCGGCTTTCGGGGGCGACCCCCGCAGCCCCCCCCACCCCGGTCCTCGGAGCACCCCCCCCCCCCCCCCAACCCCGGTCCCCGCCGCCCCGCTCCCTCCCTCCCGGCTGCGGCAGCGCGGGGAGCGCAGGTGCGGGGGAGCATCCTCCGGCGGCCCCCGCCGCCCTCCTCCTCCTCCTCCTCCTCCTCCTCCTCCTCCTCCTCCTCCTCCTCCTCCTCCTCCTCTTCCTCCTCCTCCTCCTGCATCCCCTCGGGGCCGGCAAGGCTCGGGCCCCGGGCCGGGGGAGGGATGGGGAGGGGAAGGGGGCTTTTCCCCCGGGCCGGGGGGAGGGAGCCCCCCGCCGGCTGTGCCGCTCCCGGTGCTCGCCCCCCGCTCCCGGTGCGTCCCCGCCTTCCGTAACCCTCTCGCTGCCGGAGGCTCGGGGGCCGCCCTGCTGCTGCCGGTTGGGGGGGGGGGGTGGGAATGGGGTGGTAAGGTTGGGGGGGGGGACACACGCGCGGGGCAGCACGCGGATCCCGTGGGGTTGGCGCCGTCGTGGTCCTCGCGTGGTTTTGGGGATGCTCGGAGAGCCCGGGGAGCTCCCCGGGGCAGTTTTGGGGTGGGGGGTAGCTGGAAATGTTTCCCTGCACTGGAAGGGGGGGGGGGGGGGTTTCCCTGCATAGCCCCCTCCTGCATCCCAAACTCTCCTCCCCACCCCAGAGCAGCTGAGGCTGCAGCGGGGACAGGGCCCCCACGATGTGGGGGGGGGGGGGAACGTGCGTCTCTTGAACCAAGCGCCTTCCTCAGCCTCCGCCGGGCACCGAGGCCCCCGACCCCATTTCCCAGACGTGCAGGGCGCCGGGCCAGCCCCCTGCATGCCCACAGATCCTGCTGCCCCGTCCTGGGGGGTGCCAGCCGCCCTACAGCATCCCCACGGGGAGCAGAGAGAACCAAGGCTTCCCCCCCCGCGTGTCCCCCTTCACCCAGGCTGCCCGAATCGCCCCAAGGAGGCTGAGACCTCCCGGAAACCTTTCGGGAGGTTCCCTCTCCTCTGCCCCAACCTCGCAGCTGCTGCCTGCTCCCCTCGGGCCCTCCTGGAGGTGGTTCAGAGCTGACGGAGACGCCCTCGGTCAGCCCCGGACCTCTACCGAGAGGCCGTCCCGGCTGCTCTGCCAGGAGAAGTAATTGCTTCTGTGCGGTAATTAACACCGAAATGAGGGCAGCGGAGCCACAGCCCTCCGGAGGCTGCTGGAGTGCTCGGGGTTATCGCCGGGGTGTGGACCAGGACGGCTGTGGTCTCGTCCCAGGGGAAGGTTCAGTCCCTGGGCCCGGACGCGTACAGGGAACGGGGCTCGAGCAGCAAAAAGCCGACCCGGCAGCGGCTGCGGGGGACGGGGTATGGGGCCAGACCCCAAATCCTCGCGCCTTCCCCACGTGCCGGCCCCACCGAGCGCTGGGAAGAAGGGGGGGCGGTACCTGCGGGCACCCCGAGGAACGGAGGCTTTCTGTTCTCCGGCGGCGGCTCCCGGCTCAATCGCTGGATGCCAAAGGGCAACGCGGGAGCGCGTGAGGAAGCACGCAGCCAGCACGGAGATGTGCGCACAGGGGGCGAGGACGGAGCCCCCCCCCCCACACCCCCCAAGCCTCTGGGTGCTCGAGGTCCCCTGAAGGCAGCCAGGGAGGGCTGCAGGCCCACATCACGTCCCCGCGGGGCTTCCCGAGCTGCCTCATTCCCTCGGTGCCTTAGCCCAGCTCCCCGCTCTGCAGGGTTGATTCACAACCTCCATCACCCCCGAGGGCAGCTCTTCGCCACCAGCCTCGGCCGGAGCCGGCTGGGGAGGAGAGAAATGAGTCAAAGGGCAATTAAACATTAACAGCAAGCAGCCGCGGCGGGAGGACAGCTCACAGGGCTTCCTTTGTTCCAAAGAGGTGGTGGTGGTGGTGGTGGGGGGGGTTTAATTTATAAATATAACACAGCTTCGAAGGTCACCGGCATCGCTCGACGTGACAGGCGTGGGTAAAGCGTCGCCAAACATCCGGGCAGCTCCATAAACAGCCGGGAGAAACCCCAGAGCAGCGAGCAGCGGCACCTGAGGAGCGAGCTGGGGGGGGGGGGGGAGTGTGCAGGGCTGGAGAGCCCCCGAGCAGCGGGAGCCGAGGCAGCCTTTAAACAACTCGGAGATCTCGCCCTCAGAGCGAAGCACGCCATTCAGCAGCAGCATTATTTGCCCTCCTCAGTGGAAAAAACACAGAGAAATAGGTTCGGTAGGGCTACGTGGAGCTATTTTACACATTAACCCTTTGTAGCAACACCTCCCCTCGGCTGCAGCTGCACCAGAGGAGCAGAAAGCGCTTCCCGGCAGGACAGCCGGTTTCTTCTGCCCAGAAGAAAGCAGAAACCGAAGCGATGCAAAAAGATGCCGGCCTTAAAGGTCCTTAACGCTTCCTGCTAAGGAGGGGATCTACTGTTGATTTATGACATGTTTTAAGGGGAAACACAGAAAAGCTGCCTTGAGTGAAGAAATAAATAAATAAAAATTGCACTGACCACAGGGAAAAAAAAAAAACCAAAACAACAAAAAACAACTGAAAAGGGTAAGTCTGGGGGTGGGTTAGGGACACACCCACACACCCCTGCACACTCTCGGCGGCTTTTGTTTCATAGCTCAGTGTCCTGGCCTTCCCTGCCAACCTCACACAGCAGCAAGGAAATAAAACGGGGTCCTGCCAAAACCACGGGACCCCAAGGGATCTCCCATTTCAGCCCGGCAGCCGTCGCGGCCATCACCTCCCTCGGAATCCCAATAGGCAGATCCCAAGCCCCTACAAGCACTTCTTGGGGTGACCAGCAATGAATGCCAAAAGGGAGTGGGGGGGGCTGCATTTTTTTGGGGGGGGGGCTGTCTTACCCAGCCATGCCTAACGCGTTCCCATCGGGGGAAGGAGAGAGGGAGCGCGTGGCGTGAGGGACTGCAGCCTTTGGGGCTCTCCCTGACAAGTTCAGCTCAGGGAGAGGGAGGGAGGTGCCGTGATGAGGAGGCGAGTGCCAGGGGGAGAGCCCTCATCCTGCCAAAGGGACCATCCTTGGCGCCACAACAGTTTGGGGAGGAACTGGACGCTCCCTGGAGCCAGTTCCTTCCCGCAGCGGCAGAGGTTTCCTCGAGCAAACCCCCCCCCCTCTTCCTCACATTGCCACCTGCGCCCTTTGCAACACATCGCGAGCACGCTGGGGTCTTGCTCCCCTGGTCGGTGCTGGGATTGCCTCTGTCCGTGCCAGCGGGTAAATCCGAGGAGGAGGGCAGCGCCCCACGGCCGTGCGGCTGACTGGGAGCTAGCTGGGAGGAGGAGGGGAAGGCTTCCAGCTCCGAGGGGCTCTGCTCCCTACTTGATGTTTTTGAGGAGCGCAGTCCGGGCGTTCACCACGGCTTTGAAGGCGTCTTCGCTGCCGGGAGCCACGCACTTGTCGGGGTGGAGCAGCACGGCCAGCTTCCTGTAGGCTTTGTTCACCTCGTCCCTAGGAGACAGCACAACAGCGACGACAGTGAGGGGAGCAAAGCTTTGGCTTGGCTGGCAAAGCACGGTAGGGTGAGGAGCTCCCTGTGCAGGCACTTCCGAAGCCCTCCCTCGCTGGCACCATGGTTTTCCAGGCTTTGAAAGCGATGATGCGGACAAGGAGCTGAAGAAAAGCTCACGGGGCACTTCTCAGCAGGGCACAAGCAGAGGAAGAGGAGGAGAATCCCTCTCCTGGGGCAGGCACCCACCCTCTCCGCCACGGGACCGCGCGGGCACGAATCCTCCCATCAAGCAGCCACGTGCCTCGGTGGCACCCCAGGAGCAGAAAGCTGGGAGACAGCGTGGGGGCACACGCACCCTGCCTCAGCTCCGCATCAAACCGCCTACGCACCGGGGCGGAGGCACTGCACGGCCCTTCAGCCCTTTAAGCCGTGGTGTCTAGGCCAAGGGCCGTGCAGAGATGGGGGGCACCTCGTGAGGGAGGTGAGTCCGTCCGCGCTAGGGATCAGAGCACAAACTGCCCTCGGAGCTGCTGAACTCTCCCCGTGGGTGCAAGGGGGCTGGAGGAGGGCTCTGCCTCAACACCTACCTTTCGGAGAGCTGAGCCTCGGAGAACGGACGAGTCCTGAGTGACGTTACCCAAAAATCTACTCTCCTGGCCCTCCACAAAGCGTACGCAAGCATAATTCTCGTGTTTCAAAGAAAAGCAAGTAAGACATAGCCCTGGGGACTTGTTTTAGCTGCCCAAGTCACACAGCAGAACTGGGAGATTCAATATCCAACCCCTTCCACAGCAGTGACCAATTCCTAGCTAAAAGTTCTCTGAGGAAGGCAAGAGAAAGCTCATCTCGTGAGAGAACCGTTACTAGGTGGAAAAGCCGCCATCTCTCTTTGACAACGTGGGCAGCAGCCTTGCGGCAGCCTAAAAGCTGCTCCGGACCTGGAGAGAGCAAGGAAGGTAAAGCTGGAGCTGCTCCAAACATGCCGAGCAAGTGGGCGACCAGAGACAGCTCAGCCTGGAGGCAGGATGTGGGGCTGGGCAGCTGGAAGGGCTGGAAGTTCTCATGTTCATCACTCTCCACTTACCTTCAGCTTGGCTTGGCTGCCAGAAGGGGAAATCTCGTGCTCAGGACAGAGTGTTTCCTTTACATTGCCCTAATTTTGCGGCTAAACACAAACTACTTGTACCTGCCTGCTATACAAACCAAGGTGAGCCGCAGGCAGCTCGCTAAGAGACCACAGAAGCTACCAGAAAGATTACGGACTGTTAGGCATGAAGCCCCCCTCACCTGGTGGCTCCAGGCTTGACACCCAGCATGTCCCAGCTGTCCTTGCTGTTGCGGATCCTACGAATGGCGTCTGCCTGCTCTTTGGTGAAGCCGACCCCCATGCTGGAGGGGGGGCGCCTCCCGCCGTTGTCGCACAGGTCGATGATGGCAGAGTAGAAAGTCTGCAGACGCAGGAAGGAGTTAGCAGGAGGGAATGCTAAAAGTGGGGGGAAAAAAAAAAAAAGGGAATGCTAAAGGGAAAGCTACAGCTTTCTTGGCGTGGCGCTTCACTGCAAAGTTACCTCTAGGGCAGGGGGCTAAGAGGTGTTGTGGGATTCAGGAATTTCGGAGGATGTTCTGCCATCCTGGGTCAATGCAGGGTCTGTGCCCTCCTCGCCTCCATCCCACGTTACCTGGAACATCTCGTTGATTCCCTCTCCCGTTTGCGCCGACGTCTCAAAGTAAAGAAAGCCCCGGCTCTCTGCCCAGAGCCGCCCCTCGCTTTCATCCACGCTGCGGTGCTTGGTGCAGTCAATCTGGAACGAGACAAGAGGCAAAGGTCGGAGCCTGGCTGGGGCCTGCAGAGACAGCTGGAGCAATACAGCTCTGAAGGCAATCACCTAACGATGATCTGGTTGGAGAAGCTGATTGTTTATCCTGAAGGGATGGAGGCAGCATAGAAAGAAAGCACAGAAAATAAAAATAAAGAAGTCCGTAAGAGTTTCCATGGTACAAATATAACGTAGCCTCTGCTTGATCCCTTTCTGACCGATGCGTGGTCACCACATTCTCAAAGCCACAAACTTGTCTCCCTACCGTGCCCTACCTTGTTTGCACAGACAACGAAGACGACGTTGTCCATGCTCCCGTGAGGGCCCAGCTCCTGCTTCATCTCGGCCAGCCACGCGTCCAGCGCGTCGAACGACTCCTTTTGGCCGACGTCGTAGACCAGGATGACTCCCTGCGTGTCCTTGTAAAACTCGTTCCTCACCTGCAGGGCCAAAAAGCAGGGCCAAAAGCAGCTTTTTTTTTCTTTTTTTTTTTTTTTTTTTTTTTGTAGCAGCAAAAGCTAGGCAAGTAATACCTTACTGGGCTACTCACGGGAGAGCAGTCAACCTATAAAAGACCAATCTTTTACTCATATATATTTTTTTCTTTTACTTTTTACCTGGGCAGATAATGATAGGACAAAGGGGAATGGTTTTAAACTAAAAGAAAGGAGATTCAGATTAGATGTTAGGAGGAAATTCTTTACTAGGAGGGCGGTGAGGCCCTGCCGCAGGCTGCCCCGAGGAGCTGGGGGTGCCCCATCCCTGGCAGTGCCCAAGGCCAGGCTGGATGGGGCTGGGGGCAGGGGCTGTGCCCAGGGAAGATGTGCTGAAACTAGATGAGTTTTAAGGCCCCTGCCAACCTCAGCCATTCTGTGGTATGATTCTGTGAATCTCTGCACACACAAAAGAGCAGAGGCACGGTGGCAAACAAAGCATCAGACCAATAAATGGGGAGACTGTAAGGTCTGGGAATTGACTGAGAGACCCATTTGTGTTTGCTTGTGTGTCCCTGTGGACGACCCAGCAGGGCAGAGCGAGGATCCCGTGCCAGGCACTGGACCAAGCCCCTTGGGGATGCTGAGGAAAGCTGGCAGGTGCCAAACGCCTCGGGGGTGGGCAGGCTGAGGGCAGCTCTGCGGCGCGCTGCCCATGGCCGGGGCTGCCTTACCTCGTAGAAGAACGGGTGCCCCGCCATGTCAAAGATGTTCACTTTGATCTCTCGGTCCCTGATCTGCACTCTGCAAGAACAGGAAGGAAATGCTTGAGAATGCTCTGCCTCAACCCTCACACAGGCTGTGCCCCCAGAGGAATGCTTTTCCTCTGTGCCAGAGAAAGAGCTGGGTGATCAGGGCCAGAGAAATCAATACGAAGTTCCGATTGCATGGTTTAATGGCCAGAAAATTGCCCCAAGAGCTGCTCAGACAAGGAGGACAGCACCAGCTCTGGATGTAACGCGGCAATGGGGCTCTGTGCTACCCGAGGAAGGCGAAATGCAGATTATTTGATGTATGAAGCTAACACGGCAGAGCGTGGCTGCAGGTCTCTGCCCTGTACTCCACAGCATGCCCAGCTCAGGGCCGTGTGGTCACCCAGGAGCAGTGGGACACAGGACAGGCCCAGCACACATTTTCCCTTTGTCCCCCGCAGCAGACACCTCGCTGACCCGCCGGCAGCCCCCACACCACGTGGCTCACCCCTCTCCCAGCTCCTCACCATGAAGGTACTCACTTTGTGACGCCGTAGTCGATGCCGATGGTCGCCAGGTATTTGGGAACGAACCTCTTCTCGCAGTAGCGCTTTATAATGCAGCTCTGGGAGGAAGGAAGAGGGAAAGTCTCACCAGGAGGACACGGCACCGTGGGGCTGGGATCACACGGTCACATTAACGCTGAATTAGTCGACAGCCTCCAGCCTGCTGGGTGGCTGCAGAGACATTCTGTGCCCTAAGTCCCTAAACCAATTACTTAACTCATAACCAAAGTGCCAATATTTACCAGGAACAGTTTTCTTTCTGCAAAAGGAAGGAAAATCTGGGATGCCACCCCTGGGTGTTTGTTATTCTTTAAGCATTTGGAAGAGAAAGCTCGGATCCCCAGGGCTGGCCTCAGGACACAAGCTGGCAGCTGAGCGAGAATGAGGGAGCTGTGGGTGCATCAGAAGGGGAGATCTAAGGGAAATTTAAGGAGATTTAGGGGAAAACCACACTGTCCAGGCACCTCTTACCTGGCAAAAGGTTCTGCAGAGCCAGGCAAGGCCACGTCCACTGCTTTCAAGGCTATGCAGACTGCAGACTGCCTGCCTTTGCAGGTACGAGTGTCACAAAACTCTGCGGGGATTTATTCCCTTATTTAAAACCCCAAGCCTGGACGAGCCCTTTCTTGACGGGGTGAAGCCAGACCCCCAAAATCTCAGGGAACACCTCAAGCTGCCTGCTCAGGCTGTCAAAAAACGCATTTAGGGACCCAACAGGCTCCCTCCAGCCCCAGTTCTGCCCTGACTGGCGGGTGAGACGTTGTTTGTGAGAGGAATTTAGCTGCTGTAGGCCTCGGAGGGAGAAATACCCCAGGGAACAACGCCTGCTCACGCTGTTTTGGGGAAACCTTCGAGATTTTTTGCTCCCTGCGAGGCACTTGCCTGCCCCGAGGCGACTTTGAGGTGTCAGCCGTTTAAAGGACTTTTATTTTATTTATTTAACACGGAGGGAGGGCAGCACTCGGGAGAAGAACCCGAATGGGAACCGGGAGCCCCCCGCCAGGGACGGACCCTAAAGGCGGCGGGGTTCCCTCACACGGGGCCGGGTGACGGCCGCCGGGCCTTGGGTATGGACGCCGCCATGACACCTGCTGGGCGCCGCCATGACACCCGCCCGCAGCCATACAAGCCCGCCCCCGTCCCGCACGCAGCCAATAACCGCCGCGCCTCCATGCGTAGCCCCGCCCCCACCGCTGTCAATCACGAAAGCGCCTCACCAACCTTCCGTACGCAGCGAGCCGCTCTGATTGGCTCCCCCCTGCCGTGCTGGCGGCCAATCCGCGGCCTCCTTCGCGGGGCAGCCCGCTCCCCGATTGGCCAGCGGGCCCGTCCCTCATCGCCCGGCAGCCAATCGCGCCGCCTCACCTTGCCCACCTCCGCGTTGCCCATGGAGATGACTTTGATCCGGAGCGCCTTGCGCGGCTCCTTCCGCTTCGGCGGGTTCGCCTCCATGGCGGCGGAGCGGGCCCGGCTGCAGGCTGCAGGCCGCGGCGGGGAGCGGGGAGCGGGGCGGGGGCCTCCTCAGCGCCCTGCGCCGCCGCTCGCGCGAGACTTCCGGGTTCTTCCCGTCCCCACAGCAACGGCGGCGGACGGAGATCTCGCGAGATTTCGCGGGGGGGGGGGCGGTTCGCGCCGCTCTGACGGGGAGGGGCGGGGCGGGAGGGGGCAGCAGGGTCCCCTCAGCGCCCCCTCAGCGCCCCCTCAGCGCCCCCTCAGCGCCCCCTCAGCGCCCCCTCAGCGCCCCGGGGCTCACGGGGAGCTGCTCCTTGAGCTCACTGCAGCTTTTTAGTACTCCAGGGGGCTTATAAAAGGGATGGGGAGAGTCTTTGCTCAGTCAGGTGTTGATAGGAGGAGCGGGAATGGTTTTAAACCCGAGGGGGAAGTTTAGGTTATGGGGGTCGGGAGGGAATCCGTCCCTCAGGGGGTGCTGAGGCGCTGACACGGGCTGCCCACAGAGGCTGGGGATGCCCCGTCCCTGAGGCGTTTTGAGGCCAGGTTGGACGAGGTCCTGAGCCTCGTCTGAAAAGGAAGGTGTGGGGAGCTGGGGGTCGGCCTCTTCTCACAGGTAACCAGTGGTAGGACCAGAGGGAACGGCCTCAGGTTGTGCCGGGGGAGGTTCAGGTTGGAAATGAGGAGACATTTCTTCTCAGAAAGAGCAGTCAGGCACTGGGACGGGTTGCCCAGGGAGGTGGTGGCGTCACCGTCCCTGGGGGTGTTCAGCAAAAGGTTGGACCTGGCGCTGGGGGACGTGGTTCAGTGGTGACAGTGGTGGTGGGGTTGGGTTCAAAAAGAAGGGTCTGGTCTTGGTTAGGGGCCGTTGGGCAGCCATCCCCAGGGCCCTGTGTTGTAATTAACATCCTTAATTGCTCGTTCTAGGCCCTGATGAGAAGGAGCAGCTCTGCATCATGCCTCGAAGACAAGGTAACAGGAGGGGGACACGGCGGCTCCGTGGCTTCACCTTCACCAAACTGGGTGACACCAGTGAGATGGGGGATTTATGGACACCAGCAGGGCTGTGTCCCCCTTAGAGGTGGCTCATAAAGAGCCGCTGGGGATTTTGAGCCCCCTTCCACAATCACCTCTTGGTCAGGAGATCCCCAGGCAGGGGACACGTGATCTGAGTATCTCTGGGGGCTTCATGGTCATGTACATAGCTTAACCATCTCTCAGCTCTTTGGGACTTCACTGTCACAGTAGAGATGGACCTGAGAGGGTTTTCCTCTCCCAAACTCCTGCTGGGGGCAAGGGTCAGGCTTGTGAGAGTTCCTGTCTGGAACAGGGGGTGGCAGGGCACCTGGAAAGGTGAGGAAAGGGATCTTATTGCACAAAACTTGGGAATACGCTGACTGCACACACTGCCACCACCTCCTCCCAGGCACCGCGGCTGCGGTGGGGATCACTGGTGTGTGCCACAGTGTTGAGTCCTCGCTGCCCCTTTTGGCTTCCTCCTGAGTGGCAGCAAGAAGCTGCTCTGACAGATCTGTTATGGGCAGTTTGGGAACCTTCTGCCTCATTATCTGTTCCCATAAATCTTTGCCAAAAGAGCCCCGCTGTTACACGTCTCCGGGCGTTTTATGGCTCCAGCTCTGCTCTTCATCTTCATGTCACCTTATCTTTAGGTTTGTTCTTTGTTATCTTCCTTTTGTTCTTCATCTTCCTGCTGTCTGGCCGTTTGATGAAAGCGGGCGCACAACCCTCTGTGGCACTGTAAGCTGATCCCTTTAACCCTTTCTCTGTGGGTCCTATGCATCCATGCAGAGGCATTTCTGGTCATACGGATGTTAACGGTTCTTACAGACCTGTCTGGGAGCTGGTTGAGGGAATTCAGCTCTTCCTCCTTGAGATGCCAGCTGGGACATCTCAGCAGCAGCGTGGCGACGGGTTTATGCTGCCTGCTGCCCCGTGGGGAGCGTGTGCTGCTCTGCTCAGAGCGGTGTGAGAAAGGGGGAAATTGGGATTTCCTTCCAGCCTGGCCCAAGCGTGTCCTTTGGTCTGGTTGGAACAGAGGTGAAAGAAAGGTCGCTTTATTCTCCTTGTTTTGCTAGCGGATATAAAGCCCTCTGTGGGGTTTTCTCTGGGCTGGGAGAGAGAGAGCCCCTCCGTGCCTGGGCAGGAGGTGGAGGGCGATGGTTTAGCACCGTGCCAACGTCTTCCGTGGGTTTGGGCAGCGTAAGGGCTTAAGGCAGCCCTGATGCCTTACGGGCTTGGGATACGGTACCAGACACCGTACCAACAGCTCTGGGGATAAACAGTTTATCTCTAAGTAATGGCGCAGTAATAAATACAGATCAGCGGTGCAATTGCCCGGGTCTTAATGGCAGCAGACCCAGTAATTCAGCAGTGCTGGGCTAGACTTCCTAGCCGGGCACGCAGCGACTTCCGCGACCGCGGCAGGAGGCAGGGCACGGCTTCTCCTGACAAGCGACCAGGGCCAGCTAAAAATACGTAATGCCAGGAGCGAAACAAGTGAGAAACCCCGCGAGGTAAGGATAACGGCCGGGGAATGAAGTGAGGTGCTGAATATTCCCACGGAGGTGGGAGACCCCCCCCCCCTCCCCCCCCCCCCCCCCAAAAGGGAGATCGCTGCCGGCTGGGTTTGGCTGGTTTTGAGCCGTTGGGGTTGGGGTGCGGGAGGCAGAGCGTGACTCGGTTTTCCCCACCTCGAAACCAGGTGTGGTGCGGGTACGTCTGGCCCCGGGGGATGCGCTGGGGACCTATTATGGCAGAATGACGGTGGGTTTTGTCCTCCGGAGCTGGGGCGTCTCGCCCTGACGCCCTGCGAACGCCGGCGCTCCCGGCGGAGGTGCCCTCGGGGGACCCGTTGCAGCTGCGGGGCGGGCGCCGGCCGCCTTTCTGGCGGCGATCGTCCTCCGGCCGCCGCTCGGGGCGCGTTCCGCCTGGCGCCGTGGCAGCGTCCTCGTCCTTCCCGCGCCGGGCGCGTGCGAGGAAGGGATCCTCGTGCCAGGAGCGCCGCGGAGACGTGCGAGGGGCGTGGCGTTGCGCGCGGAGGAGCGTCGAGGCGAGCGACCAGCCCGTCCCCGGGTGCCGTGCAAGCGACGTGGCCGCTGTCGGCACCAGAACAGAGGCGGGTGAGTGAGGGCCGCCGCGAACACCCCGAGGGGCCGCGGGAACAGCGCCGGGGGAGCCGGCCTGTGGGTGTGGGGTTCGGTTCTGCCCCGGGCACGTGGCTGGCGAAGGGCTCGGTGCCGGAGACCCCGCTGCGGCTGCTGCTGCTGCTGCTGCAGCTCCGTGACCATGGAAACAGCTGCGGGAGGAAGGAGGGAGCAGACGGACCGGGGACACACGGACGTGCCTGACAAAGGAGGTGCCCGGGGCGAGCGGCTCCCCGCCGCCGGCCTCCCTCCCGGCATGACCGTCGCCGCTCCGCGTCGCCGCCGTCCCCCGGTGCCTGCGGGCCACCTCCTCGCCGCCGGGCTGCCCCGCAGCAGGTCCCCGGGGCCCGGAGCAGGGCAGCCCTCGGTGCGCCACGTGCCCGCTGTGCTGAGCTCGGCAGCCCGGTTCCGAGCCTGAAGCGGGGACAGGGCCGCTTGTCCCGACCCCGTCCCCAAATAATTCGGCCGCCCGGGGCAGAGGCCAGGGGTCGGCCGGCTCCCGGGCGGTGACCGTGCCCCGTGCAGAGCCGTGCCGGGACCCCCCCCCCCGGGCAAGGCTGGAGTGCGTCGGGGTCCCCGTGGTGGCACGACCCAGCGTGGCGATGACAGGTAGGGGCCGACGGGGGCGGTGCTGGCGGTGGGGAGGGTTTGGTTCCTCTCCATCCTTTTCTTGCGCCGCAGATCGGGAGGAGGAAGGTCCCGGAGGCAGCCTGGACCCGCACCCTGGCTCTGGGCAGGGGTGCTCGTGTCCGGCCCGGCTCTCCGTGGCCAGAGCCGCTTCCAGCGGTGACGAATGCGGGGGTTTGCGCCAGCCCTGTGTGTTTTGGGCAGAGCTGAGGGGAGCTGGCGGTGACTGGGGCTGGGGCCGCGGCTGCCGCCAGGTCCCCAAAGGGCCACCCCATAGCGCCGTCCCGGTGACCGCCGCGTCCCTTCGCAGCGAGCCACTGGTCCCAAATCCTTGCAAGCTATAAGGGACGGGGGTTTCTGGGGCAGGAGGATTTGCCACGCCTGGCTCGGGCTCTGCCCTCCTCGCCGCGTTTTACCCCGAGGCTTTCGATTCACTCCGGGCTCAGCAGCGATGCTCGGCAGCCCCAGACCTCGATGTGGCAGCCGCCGCGTCCCCCGTGCCAGCCCCGCGGTCCCCGGGGAGGGGGGCTCAGCTCCGCCGCCCGGGGAGCCCGCGAGGCGGATTAAGCTCCCGAAATGTTTTAATTAAAGCATAAACTTCCCCCCAGGCGGGACTGGGGAGGCGTCAGCTATTGCCTGATGAGCGAGCGTGGGCGGCCGGGGGGGGCTCCTGCAGCCTTCTGTGGGCACCTCGAGCGATCAGCGGCCCCAACCCCAAATGGGGGGGGGGGGGGGGGGGGTCTCACGCCCACGCCCCACATCCAGGCTCTGGCACTCAGGGGGGCACCGTCCCACGGCAGGGACCTGCAAGCGGCTTCCCCCTGCTCCTTCGCAGGGCTTTGGCCCCGCTGAACCGAGCCGAGCCGTGCCGAGCCGTGCCAGGGGCGGGCGCTGCAGCCGTGCCTGCGGGAGGAGCCGCTGCTGCGGTGCCGCCCCCCCCTTTTTCCCCGGTGCCGCCCCCGGCCGGCAGAGCCGGGCCCGGGCACCGCCGTTTTCGGGCGAACCGAGCCGGGCCGGGCCGGGCCGAGCCGAGGCGGGGCAGCAGCAGCGATGTACGGTGAGTGCCTGCGGAACCGGGCCGGGGCCGTGCGAGACCCCCGCGTTGGGTTCAGGGCACCTCGGCCGGGCTCTGCGTCCCCCCCCCACCCCCCCCAACCCCGTGCGCCCCGGGGTGTCCCCGCTCCGGTGTTTGGGGGGGGGGGGGCCTCGTCCTGTACCGGGTCGGGGTCCCCCCCCCCCCCCTTGCTGGGGGTGTCCCCTCTTTGGGGTTGGAGGGATCCCGGGCTTGTATAGGGCCGGGCACCCCCTCGTTTTCTGGGGGGAGCCCCCTCGGAGGGCTTGGGGGAACCTCGGTCCTATATAGGGCTGCGTGACCCCATAGTGGCTGGGGGGTGCCCCCTCTTTGGGATGGGGGCACCTCCGTCCTGGGCATGCCCCCAGTTATTGGGGGGTGACCACTTTTTAGGGCTTGGGGGGGGGGGGGGGGGGACGACTTTGGTCTTGTACAGGGCCGTGCGTCCCCCCGGTTACGGGGGGTGACCCCTCTTTGGGGTTGGGACACACACGGTGGTCCCATAAAGGGCTGTACACCCCCTTTATCAGTGGGGCATTGCCCTGTTCCTGGGGGGGGGGGGGGGGGTCTTTTAACCTCCCCCCTCCCCATTAACCGCATTAGCAGCCCAGGTTCCCGGGGTGGTGTGCTCCCCAGGGCCGGGAGGGAAAGCTCCTTTCTGGGACTGCTGACCCCGGATTACGGGGGAATCTCCCAGTCCTTTGTGTGGGGAAGCCTGGAGTGCTGTATAGGGTTCTCCAGCTCCACCTGCTTACTTGGGGGGGGGCGGGTCCCACACCCCCCACCCCATAGCAGGAGAGACTTGGCCCTATATACGAGCACCCCCCCCCCCCGCGACGCTGAGGGCTTGCTGGTCCTGACGTAGAGCTCGGCCCTATGTACCCCCACGCACCCTGGGGTGTTCGGAGCTCGTCGACCCCAAGGCCGCCCTGGAAGCGCAGCGGGGTGATGCCAGGCGTAACGGGGAGCAGCTGGCCGCCCCCCCGCCCCGGGGCAGAGATTTTTGGGAAGGGCTCGGGGCGGGGGGGGGGGGGGGTGGCCGGGTGGCAGCGGGCTCTTAAATCCTCCCTCCCTGCTGCCCGAGCATCCTTCCCGAGCTGTCGGCGCGGGGGAGAGCGCTGCAGAGGTGGGAACCCCCGTCCCCGGGGCCCCCAGTTTGTGGGGTCGCTGCCGGCTGAGCCCCCGCTCAGCGAGGGGCTGCGGTGCCGGGGGGTGAGCGCGGCGTGGGCACGGTGCTTTCCCCCGTCCCCTGCGTGACGGGGTGCTCGATTTTTGGGGCCCGCCGGGGCCGCCCGCGGGGCGGGGACGCGTTGGGATGCCGCACGGGGGAGAGGAGCCGAGCCGGCGGGTTTGGGAGCGGATTTCCACCTAGCGGGGCCACGGGGAAGGAGGCCGAGGCGGGACGCCTGGTTTCCTCTCCTTTTTTTCCTCTCCTCCCCTCGTCACGGTGCTGACTCCTCCGTGGCCCTCCCGTTGAGTCATTCAGGTCTCCGAGCCGGTATTTTTCCACCCGCAGAACCAGGGGGACGCTTCCTTCCCCTCCTTGCCCTGGGGCAGCTCGCGGTGAACGCGGCTGCTGCGCGCCCTGGGGACACGCGGCCCCTCGCTGCCCGCCATAGCCGAGCCCGTCCGTCTGGCCCCGGATGGCAGCAGCGCTCCAAACTGGAGCTGCGAGACCCCAAAAGCCCCGGCAGCCCCCCCGGTGTCGGGCTTGTGGCGTGGTTGGGGTGTGACGCCCTCCGCTCGTCCCTCGGATGCCCGCGGGGAGGTGACCCCGTGCCACATCTGGCCGCAGCTCCTCCGCCGCTCCGAAATCCGCGGTCTCGGGGATGCCCCCGCTCCGAAATCCCCAAATCCGCGGCGTTTCCTCCCAGGATGTAGCGTGAGGAAGGGCAGAGCGTCCCCGGGGAACCTGAATGTGAAGCTGAGGACAAACGCCAGGCTGGTCCCTTCGCCCGTAGCGCCGGGCGCTGCTGCGGCTCGCGGGCCTGGAGAGCTTCCAGGAGCTGGCAAAGCTCCGTGGGATGCTTCGGATGATGCGAGGTGCGTTAGGGATGCGCGGGATTATCGGTATCTCTTTAATCTCTCTTTTAACCGCCCCTTGGCCTGCGGGAGGGATTAGGTGGGTGCCTGCTGGGGGAGTTTCGCTCTGCGGGCAGGACGCTCGCTCCGTTTCGGGGACCTGCCTGGCTCCCGGGGAGGTGCTTTAGGGGCACGGTGCCCTCCCGCCCCGCACATCCGTCCCTCTAATCCCGCGGCGCTGGCATTCGTGTGCACGAGGCGAGGGCTTCGGGGGGAGCTCTGCCTCGTTTCTGCCCGCCTCTGGTTTCCTTTCCCAGCCGCCGGTGAAAATGGGAGAACTGAGCTGCGAGCCCAGCCCGGGCAGCCGGTGCCGAGCGAACCAGGCGCGTGGCTTTGTGAGCCCGGCCTTCGTTTCGCTCTTCCCGTCTCCCGTGGGAGCTCGCTGTCCCGAGCCAGGCTCAGGGATCAGCTCCTCCTCGGGGTATTTCCGCGGCACGGGAGCTGGGGTCCTGCTAATGGGCTGGGGATCCCGCCTGGTCGCCCCGTGCCTGGGGGCTCTCTGATGGTCCCGGCCCCGCAGGGGAAGCCCGTGCTTTTGTGCACCGCGGTCCCCGGGAGGCAGGGGCTGAAACCCGAAATCCCTGCGAAAGGCCGAGCGAGCCCGGGGGGCCGGCAGGCTGCGGGACCGGCTTCACGGGCAGAGCGTGGGGTGAGAGCCGGCAACGCCGGGGACGGGATGGAGTTCGCGGTCCCGTGGGCGCTTCCCAGCGGGGTTTGGCCGTCCCCTGCTACGTTTGGCAGCCGTGGGGCCCCGTCGGAGCTGCGGGGCCAGCCTTTGAGCCGTCCCCAGCCCGGCCAGCCACGGGGTTTGTTTCCGCCACGCTCCCTCCCTGCGCTTTCTGCCGGCACGAGCTCTCTCCTCCCACGCCAGAGGAGCTGGAAATAGAGGTTCCCTTTTTGCGGCGGCGGGGGAAAGGAGGCTTTTCGGCTACCCGGGGAGGAGGCGTTGCCGGCGGTGGGCGCCAGCAAGGCCCCTGCGAGCTGCCCGGGGCTGCCAGCGTGCCGCTGAGCCGCAGCCAGCAGCGGATGGGTTTTGCGCTAAATAAATCGCGCTCGCTGGGACTGGATGGCTCAGCAGGGGGACGCGAAGTGCAATTAAGCTCTCCGCGAATTAATTCAGCGCTCGTGGAGGAAAAGGGGCTGGTTGCGGCGCCGGGGGCTTTCCCGAGCCACGGCTCTCCTTCGGGTTTGGGCTAAAGCTCGACGGCCGCGGTCGCGTCCAGGGCTTTATTTTGGGCACACGTCAGACGGCACCCGCGCGTCCGGCAGCGTCGGACAGCCGCAGTGATAGACGGGGACTCCTCTGCCCGGAGCGAGCGCCGGAGGGGACGGTGCCAGGCCGGTGGCTGGCGTTGCTCGCGTCGAAGCTCGTCGAGCCCGACAGCTTAAGGGCTCTGGAAATTGGTCGCACAAGCGGTAATCGCACAAGCAGACGCGCTCCCAGGGGTGCTGAGCTCTCCGCAGCGCCGTGGCTCTGTGGCAGGGCGCCCTGCCCCGGCGCCTGGAGTTGTTCCCCCCTCCTCCCTCCGCAGGGGCTGCCAAGAGCTCAGGAAGGATGGAGGGGAGTGTGGCCCTGGTGCCTTCGTCTCACTTCTCTCTAAATGAGGCCGTTTGGTTACGTTTCCTGCCAAAACTACAACTAGCTGCGGGCTTTGATTTAGCAAATCTTGAGGAAACGGGGAGCCACAAGAAGGCGTCCGCTCAGCGTCTCGCCTTAAACCTCGCCGCGTTTTTGTGGGACGCGCACAAATCTTTTTTTTTTTTTTTTTTCCCCCTTTTCTTTTCCTCTGTGCCGCGTGGGGCAGGGGCCTGGGCTCACACAATGAACCCGGCTCTTAACTAAGCAGATTTTGGAGGCTGCGGACCTCAGCCCAGCTCTTAACTAAGAGCTGACTTAACTAAGTCAGCTTAACTGAGCGGATTTTCGGAGGCCGCCTCTGCCAGCCGCCCTGCGTGCGGGACCTGCGCCAAAACCCCTGCGTCCACGCCGTGCCCAGCGAAGGTCTCGCGTGGAGGAGCCGCGCTGCTAGCCGAGGCCGGAGTTCTGAGTGAAATTTCCTGCTGTTTAAGCTCTTCCCTCCCCCAGCTCTCCCGCTGCCGTGTGCTGTATAACGAAACCGGCCGCCCCTTAAGGCGCTTGCCTCCCCTTCTCCTCCCCTCGGCTCGGCGCTGCCTGACGCCAACCTTAACGCCGTTGCAGGGGGGTCGCTGTGGTTCTAATGCCCGGGTCTAATCACCGCAGCGAAATATTAATTAGTCTGGCCGCTGGCGAAGCTTGGTGCGCGTGCTGCGGTGTCGGCCCGGCGGGCTCAGCCGGGTGGCGAAGCGTAAATAATGGGTGGCCGGATCCGTCAGGGATGCGTGCCGCCAGCGGGGCCGGTTTACGTCCCCCCCCCCCGCGTACCGTTGGGGTCGCTGAAGCCGCGTTTGATGCCTGAGTACCTCGACAAGGCGATGGTTCTTCTTGAGGTTGGGCAGGGTGGGCCCGGCAGTGGCGCTGGGTGCTCCGCACCTCTCCAGGGCGAGACCCTGCGAATCCGCGCGCGTCTCCCCGGCCTGGCCCGCGCGCCTTTGGAAGCGGGGAGCAAGGAGGAAGCGGCGAGTTTGGGCAAATCCGGATGGGGCTCAGCCACGCCAGCACCAAAACCAGCCTGGATTTGGCCCCCAAAACAGCTCCCCCGCAGGGTCACCGCGTGGGGGAACCGTCATGGGGTGACGTGTTGGCCCCCCCCAGGCCATGGTGTGTGCCCCGGTGGAGGTGAGGCAAGAGCAAGGTGCGGAGGAGCGCCGGGGGAAGCTGCAGATTTAATTGCTCGGCTAAAAGGCTCTGCGCCTTCCCCAGCTCTGCCTGCCCCGTTACACGCGTCGGAGCCGGGGGGCCTCTCACCTTTTTATGGCTGCTCTTTCTTTGCACGGGGACGTCGTGGACGGCTCGGGCTGGCGTCCAGCTCCCCTCCTGGCTCGGGGGCTGCCGCAGCCTCACCCCGTTCCGGCGCTGGGTGCCGCGAGGACATTGGGCTGTGGTTTTGGTCGGTGCCCGGTGCTTTCAGCTCTCTTAAATGCGATTAGAGGGGAACTTGCTGGCGTGCTTCACAGCTCTGCCGTCCCGATTTACATCGGGGTCCGCCCTGGCTCAGTGCGGGGCCTGCTGGCACCGAAGCTGGGTTTTTGGTGGTGTTTTCCTGCTTCTTCAGTTGGTGACAGGAGCTCAGAGGAACGCTTAAGAGAAGCCTTTCCCTTGGGAGGGCTTCCCGCTGCGCTCACTCGTGGCTCCAGGGGTGGTTTTGGGGCAGGAGCGGGACCCGCAAAGCGGTGCCCGACAGAGCCACCAGCACCCATCGAGGCGCCGAATCTCCGAATCTGCCCCTTCTCCCTGCTGGCATTGCTTATTTCTCGCCTTCCCCGATATCTTTTCCCCTCTTGACGTGACCTGGGGCTCCCAGCTCCATCCTGCCCTGCGGGGACCAGGACCGAAAGGTCTCCGGGGCCAGCCCCAATATCGCTCGGTGCCATTTCCAACGTCATTTCTAACACGGAGATCTCGCCCGTCGCCCCAGGCGGGTTTACCCGCCGGGTGCCCAAGTCCCGAGGGATTCGGAGGCTGGGCACGGAGGAGACTCTCACGTCGGGCACGTAAATGAGATTTTGCTAAGCGGATTAGGGGAAGGTGTCTGGTTTGGTGCGTGGCTCGGGGGGGGGGGAGACGGCAGTGGGCCGGCGGCGCGCTCCCTGCGTTCGGGCCCCTGTTGCTGCCTGGAGCTGAGCGAGCGACCTTCACGGCGGATTGGATTGAACGAGGGATTTTGCTTGATTTAATTAAGACTCATTTGCGATCAGTCGGAGTGCCCTTATTAAGGGAATTCCACGCCTCGAACAACGCGCCCGTGAGGCTTTTCGGCGGGGTTTATCGCCGGCGTGCCGCTAAAATGGGGAGAGGGGAGGGGGTTCATGGGGAACGGGTCAAGGTCAGCGCGTGGTGGGAGAGTGCGCGGCCGTTACGGGCTGGGAGCTGTGTCCTGCTCTCCCCTGGCTGCTCTGCCATCCCAAAAGCCCCCGTTACAGCTGGTACCAGCGCCCCCCCCCTCTCCTGGAAGTGCGTGCCGTGGGTTTGTCTGAGAGCCCCGGGGCGCTGGAGCAGCAAAGTGGGGGTCGTGCTGGAGAGCCGCAATCTCCGCGACGAAAACGCCGTAATTATCCCCGATCAGATCGACTTTTCCTGGAGCTACCAAAGCAAAGGGCCCTTTTGGCTCGCTTCGCCCCCCGGCGAGAGCACAGATGTGACCTGAGAGCGGCGAGGAGGAGCCCGAAAAGTGACCCCTGGGGGGGGGGGGGGTGCGAGGCGGAGGTGACACCCGTGACATCGCGCACGTCACCGGGGTGCCTGCGGGAGCCCCGAGTTTGTGGGTTCCCCACCTTATTCCCTCCGCGGGGGGGGGCGGAAGGGGGTCACGTCGTGTTTCTCCGTGCCTCGGTTTACCCCGTTCTTTAAGAAAATCCCCGTCCGTGGCTCTCGCGGCTGCAGGCTGCCGGCAGGAGCAGAGCGCGCAGCACCGCGCGGGTCCGTCCCCGCGCCTCCCTCATCCCCGGCTGCTCTTTTGGGGCCAGCTGCGACCCGCCGAGCCTCCGCCTTGTTAGCGCTGCCCACGCTGCTCATCTGCCAGCGACGCTAACGAGGGGCAGCCTCGAATGAGAGCCTTGGACCCTCGGCGACCTTGCCGGACCGACCCCTGCACCCTGTCCTCTCACCCCCAGGGATGCTCCCCAAAACGCCCGGCTCCCCAACCACCCCCGCGCACCCGCCGGCGGAGCGAAGCCAGCGCCGCGTTCCCAGCTGCCATCGGAGCCGCCTCGGTGACTCAGCAGCCGCGCTGAAAGCTCCCTTATTTATTTCAACGCCTGCTCCCGCTCGGCTGAGCATCGCCCCGCAGCGATGCTGCTGCTGCCGCCACCGCCGGGCCGGCCCCACTCGCGGCGCTGCGAGGCCGAGAGCGGCGCCCCGAGCCCCGGCCGCGATGGCTTTGAGCGGCTGGGTGCTGAGCCCCGCGCTGCAGCTCTGCGCCGCCGGCCCTGCCTGCTCCTGGGAGATGCTGCACGTGGCCGGAGCAGGTACAGTGCGTCTGTGGCGTCCCCCCCCCCCCCCCCCAAATTGCTTTTCTTTGGGGTGCTGGCTTGGGTTTGGGAGAGGGGAGCCGCTCTTCTGGGCTGCTGGTGGCGCCAGCCTGGCCGCGGGGGTTGTTGCCAGCCCCGGCACTAAGATTTGGAGCGTCTGGGGACGTTCCGTGCAGCCCAAACAGCTGATATTGGGACCAGAATTTATTTATTTATTTATTTATTTATTTATTTATTTTCTTCTCTCTGGAGAGCCCTTAGGGGAGGGGAAATAAAGCGAGGAAAAACCTTCTGTTTCCTCCAAGCTCCGTGCTATTTTTGTTCCGGTTTCTTCAAGACCTGCGGTCGCCCTGTCTGTGCGTACGTTTGTCTGTCCAGGCTGGGTCAAAACTGGGAGAAGGCAGGGGTTCGGGACGGGAAGGTTCCTCCTGGTTTGATGCAAACAGGCAGGGGGGGAGCGCCCAGCTGCAGTGAGCTCGGCCCTCGTACGAGGCATCAGAGAGTCGTGCCCGCAGCTGCTGCCCCGAACGAGGCTTTGTCCTCCCTCTGGCTGGAGCTGGGCCGTGTGGGATCCTGCCCACGGGTGTCCCAGCGTGGTTTTGGGTGCGGGCAGCAGGGTGCTGGCCTTCCCCATCCAAAAAGAGCTCCAAGTGCTCCCTTGGGGGGGTGGCGGTGCCTGGTCCCCCCCCCCCCCCCCTCCAAGGCAGGCGCCCTGGGGCTTCGTCTCTGTCCTGCTGCTGCTCTGCCCGCAGGTGAGGCCTCGAAAGCCTCGTTCTTGGAGAAGAAGGGGTCACGCCGGGTGAGAGGGAAGGCCCTGGCTTTAATTAAGTGATTATTATCGATGGATCCCTGCTGGGTCTGCTCCTGGCTTCGTTCATCAGGGCGAGGGTGGCAGCTTGGGAACGTGGCTGCTCTCCCCGGGGTTAATCCTGAGAAATGCTCCGAAGTCCCGCTGCTGGAGTGGGGGATGACTGCCCGCGAGGCTGCGGGATTCAATGGGATCGCTTCCGGGGAAGCCCTCCGGCTGTTTTGTAGGGTGAGCTGGCGGGCCCCGGCTTTATGGGGTCGCTGGGACCCGGCCGGGTGGGGCGAGTCGTGCTGCTGCCTCCGCTGTCCCGGGCGAAGGGAAGGCATTTAGGAGGATTCAGGGGAGAGGTCATCAGGTGCTCGTTTGCGCGAAAGGCGAACGAGAATTTATTTAGGGGCCAGCCTCAAGGTGCTTCGGGGAGAAAAAGGACAATCGATGCGAGGCAGCTGAGAGGAAGGAGCGCAGCGGGTGCGGCGGCCCGGGAGCGAGCCAGGACAGCGGAGGGCTTTGCAGGGAGAGCACGAGAAGGAAGGAGCTCCGTGCCACCCCGCTTCGTGGCAGTGCTGGTCCTGGGCACCCCAAACGGGACCCCGGAAGCGAAGGGCTCGGGCAGGAGCGAGCACGGCGCGGTGCCGCCTTCCAGCGGGGGCAGTCGCCGGCTGCCCCCCCCCCCCCCGGCACAGCTTTGTCCCCTTAGCCAAAAAGCAGCCCCGCGTTGCTCACGCCTCACCGGGGCTTTGGGGTGGCTGGCAGCATCCTGCTCCGCGGGGGGCAGCATCCCGGTGATGGCCAGGAAAACACGCCTCGTGCGGCGGCGGGGCTGGAGCCCGGGGGGGGGACCCGGGGGTGCGGAGGGCAGCGCGTCCACCGATCTTCGGGGGTCGGTTTGGTTTTTGTTTTGTTTTAAATGAACGAGCTCCGCAGGTATTTCCCGGCGGCCAGCGCTGGCGTGGCTTTGCGCAGGGGATGTTGGCGGGGCGGAGGTGCTCGGGGTGCTGGATGCCTGTGCTGCAGCCGGCCCCGTGCTCGGCATGGGTGGGAGCGCGACGGAGGCACGACTGTCCCACGGGACTGAAGGTGGGAGCGCTCCGGCTGCTGCTGGGGATATGCCGTGGCCCTGAGAAACGTGGTGTGGCAGAGGGAGAAACACCCAGGCTACAGGGAATCCCTTCCCCCTTAGCGGCTCCCCAAAAACGGAGCAGGGAAGGGCAACCGGTTTGGGACGTTTGGTGGCTGGGGCTTTGCTCCCAATCAAGGAGAGGTTAATTAGCGCCCCGCGCAGGGCGTTTTGGCCCTTGGAGAGGCTGCGTAGGGCATGGCCCGCGCATGGCGAGACGAGCTGCTGTGACGGCTGAGGCACCCCAAAAAGAGGGGCTGCGTGCGGTAGCCTCCGGCTCCTGCCCCCGGTTCCGGGTGGTTTTACCCGGCGCTGTCACCGCTGAGCGCGGCGCCGTGGGTTGTGGGGTGGCACCGTGAGGCACACGGGTGGCTTGGTGTCCTTGTGGGGTAGAGGGACTGCTGTCCCGTGCCGTCCCGCAGCCCGGAGGTAGGGGGAGAGTCAGGGGCGCGTGGTGGTGCTCGGCAGCTCAGCGTGGGGGCTGCGAACAGGAAAATGCATTTTCCTTTCACAGTTTGCAACGAGATGTTCTCTCTTCCTTTTCCCTCTTGGTCTGAGGACCTGCGGAAGATCTCCTGAGGTGCAGAGACCCACGTTCAAGGGAGCTTTGTACCTCAGGGCGCTGCTTGCTCGGGTGAGAGAAGCAGCCCTGCGGTCCCACGTCAAATGGCGCTGGTCAACAGCCAGTTCCCTGCCTCTCAGCTGCGGTTTTCTTCCCGGTTTTGTTTTTTTCTTTTGGCTGCAAAAAGCTGGGTTGTCAGCAGGCTGGCGCCCTGCGCTGCAAGTCGGTGCCGCTGAATCCGGGGATGTTTTTCCACCGAGGGCATCTCCGCGCAGGGCTTTGCCCAGGAGCTGAGGATTTTGTCCCTGCTCGCCAGCTCCGTCTCCTCTCTTCCAGGCGTGTGCGGCTGCTGCGGCGCCCTGCGTCCCCGCTACAAAAGACTGGTGGACAACATCTTCCCCGAGGACCCAGAGGTAAACGAGGCGCTGCTTCGTGCATCCGTGCTCTGCGGGGCTGCGGGGATGCGACGTGACCTGCCCAAAACAGCTCCCTGGAGGCGGGGGGTGCTCTGCCTTCGTAAAACCGCGTGGCGAGGAGTGCTTTTACTTCAAATCCGGTTTGTGAGCAGAAATCCAGAAGCAGCTCCTCCAGCCTCACTGCAGGACAGGCTTCCTATTCCCAGACGTGCTGGGGCAGGTGGACGGGGACCGGACTTGAAGGCGTTCGTCCCCCTTTGCAGGAGAGGAAAAGCAGCTTCTGAGAGCGGGGCCCTCTTAAAGCTTCGGCCCAGAAGCTGCTTATGCCGCCCGGATGCGGGGAAGTCGGTGCCCCGAGTGCTGCCTCCTCGCTGAGTGGGGGACGGGGACGCCCAAGGGCTGCCGGCTGCTCCTGGAGCATCCCAAGCCTGGGCTCTTTGGCTCCGTTTCACAGCCGAGGTGCTGCCAAAATGGTTCGCGTTGTGTTCACGGCGTGGGGTGCTCGGGGGAGGTTTCCACCAGGGTCACCCTCCCTCAGCTGTGGCACGTCAGAGGGCACTAAACTGGGGCCAAATGCAGCCCTCGTTTGTGTTCCCCAGTGTCCAAGGAGTGGGGAAGTGCTAGGAGGTGGCTGGGGTGCTCTGGGCACCTGCCGTCGCCGCCGGGGTTTGCTGCGACTCCTGATGTTCGCTGGCTCTGGCTGGGAGGCCCTGACGCCCTGCCTTGCTCTCTTTCAGGATGGGCTGGTGAAGACCAACATGGAGAAGCTGACGTTTTATGCCCTCTCGGCCCCGGAGAAGCTGGATCGCATCGGTGCCTACCTCTCCGAGCGGCTCATCCGCGACGTGAGCCGGCACCGATACGGGTGAGGGCTGGGAGGCTGTTTCGGTGCCCCTCTGTTATCGACATAAAGGCGGGCCAGAAGATAGGAGCGGGGTCTTGGGTACGGGGGATGTGTGGGGTACCCAGCTCATCCGTGTTCTAGGGTGTCCCGAAGCTTTTAGCGTGCTGCGGAGGGACTGCAGCGTGTCCCGCCTCCGGAAGTGAGGTGTGGGAGCCCGCAGGGATGCGCAAACTCTTCGCGAAGTTGCAAGGGGCCGGGCAAGCTGGGAGCCACGCAGCATTCCCCTGGGGTTGTGATGCCTCTGCTCGAGGGGTCTGCGTGTGTACAGCATTCGTCCCCAGCCGCGGGGCTGCCGTCGTCCCTCCGGGACATCGCGAGGAGCCTGCGGCACCCTCCTGGCCTCTAAAAGCCCACGGTGATGTTTGCAGAGCCAGCTGGAAGTCTGGCTGTGGACAAGCACGTCCGTGGTGGGGCTGCCCTTGCTGGGGCTTAGCCAGGACCGTTTTGGGTGCGCCGCACCCCGTCCACGTCTCCGCTGAGCCACGCTGACGTGGCACGAGGGGGACCAAGGGCGAGGGGCAGCGTGCTGATGCTTCTCGGGAGAGCACGTGCTGGGGATGCGTTGGGCTGCCTGGGGATTGCTGTGCTCTGTCCGGCTTGGTCCTGCGTGGTCCTGCCTGCGCCCCGTTCTCTCCACGTTCCCACCCCGCAAGGCTTTGCCGTGTTTACTGCAGGGAGAGGCAGCACCCGCCTGGAAACAGCCGAGTGCCCTGATTAGAAGCACCGGGGGAGCTCGGGGGGGCTCCTTCCCTTTGAAGCAGCTCCTGGATTGATCCTCGCTGCCTGCGGAACAAAGCCACGGCTCAGCTTCGTGGCGCGAGCTCCAGCCTGCCTTCCATCCCCGGGGGGAGAGACGCCAGCGGCCCGCCTCGGAAGTGTGAAAGCTGGCAAACCTTCAAAGCCTCGTCCGCGTTCACCCGTCACCGGGAGGGACGGGACGTCCAAAGCTCTGCCCGGTGTTCCGCGGCTAGGCGGCTGTTAACGGGGCTCTGCTGGTGATGCTGGGAGAAGAAAGGCTGTCGGAGAGGTTTGACATCTAACGGCAGGCCTTGGCGGGGGGATGTGTTCCCTCCCCGTCCTCCTGTGCGTGCAGGCTAAGTTTTGAAGCCTAATTTGAAACGTCCCCAAAGGAGAGGTCACGCTGTCGCGGTAATATCGGACGCGTGGCGTTGTTCTCAGCCTCCTTTCCTACCAGAAAGGGGCTTGGTGCTTCCTGCTGCTCGTTGGTCACCTCTTCGTGCCCTTTTTCCCTCTGGGCCGTTTTTAACCCAGTTCGACAGATGGGTCGGAGCCTGGCAGACCCAGGAATACTCGGCTGCTGATTTTCACGGTATCTGGACGAGCTGTAGCGGTGTCTGAAGGACAAGCTCCACTCGAGCATGCAGCCAGGTTTCACCAGTTCCTGGGGCCTCGGGAGAAAGGATCAGTCTTGCTGTGTTGTATCAGCTGGAACCTGGAAGTTTAGGACTTATTCCTTCCCGTGAGAGGGCAGTTTCCTCCCCAGCTGCCCTTTAATGTGCACTCAGGGCTGGCACGGGTAGATCTTCTCAGCCTCCTTGTGAGCTCGCTGCCTCGAGCTGCTTCTGGGTGTCACCCGGGCAGATCTGGCCGCGCGAGGAGCCGGAGCACAAAATCGAGGTTAAAGGATGAATCGTGCTTGGTATAAAGAGCACAGGTCTGTGCCTGCCACCTCTCGCTTCCTCGGCTGCGGCAGGAGATCCTGGCCCGGTGCAAGCTGCTGTGGTGCTTGATTCAGAGCTGCGCAGAAACAGGAGTCGGGGGAGGTGGTAAAGAGATGGGAAGTTTGCTGCGCTCTGTGTCTTGGCGTTGGATCCATGTCAGGTGTTCGGGTACATCAAAGGTCCTGCAGGAGTTAGAGGCAAGAAACTGTGCAGTCACTGCTTTTTTTATTTTTATTATTTTTTGCATGCGCGTTTTGGGCACCTTCAGCCGGAATAAATATCTGCTGGCAGCGGTCGGAGGCCGCGGTTTGCTTCTCCCCTGGGCTTTGCGCGTGCACAGGGGGCAATCAGCAGCTCTGGCACAAGCAGCTCCGGCCGCTGCAGCGTTCCTGAACCAGATGCAGCGAGTGCCGCGGGGCCAGCCTGCGAGCGGCAGGTTTCCCCAGAGCCGCCGCGAGCAGCCGGTCCAATTCGTCTCGAAGACGTGAAGTGACACCCGACAAGTCCCGCAGTCGCTGCGTAATCGGTCGCCACCTCCGGAATGGGCCCGCGATTGAGATTCGGCGCTGGGCACGGGGCTTTCCGGCTTCCTCTGGAGGCAGGAGTGTGGCAGGAACGGTTTAATAAAGAGCCCGGATCCAGCTCCCGCTGGAGGAGATGCTTCTCGCCCCAGGAACTTCGGCGGTCCTGTGAATATACTTTGCTGTGCCGAACTGTGAAATTTTTTTCGGAGCACGTCAGTCTGAGTCCACCAGCAGTGCGGCCTCGTCCTGTCCCTCCTCCCTGGCCAGGGCTGGGTCTGCGAGGACTGCTGCCCTTGATGCGGAGCCCGCTTTGTCCCGGCACTCCCCCGCAGGACACAAAGACTGGCTGAAGGCAAGGGGAGCCCAGAGGGGATACAGGGAGGGCTGCACGGTGTTGCTTGCAGCCCTGGTCCCGGGACAGCCGAGTCTTCCGTAGGAGGAGGGATGCTGGGAGCAGCCTAACAACCTCCGGAGGTTATCTGGGATGTAAACTTTGCCCCGTTGGGTCAGCTGGGGCAGAAGGTCGGCGGTAGGTTGGCTTTACTGGGGAGCACCTGGGCGGTTTGGGAGGGAGGAGGGAGGAAGAGGGAGGGCCGTGGGGCTGCGCCCGTGCTGACCCCGACCTCTGCCCGCTCCCAGGTATGTGTGCATTGCCATGGAGGCCCTGGACCAGCTCCTTATGGCCTGTCACTGCCAGAGCATCAACCTCTTCGTCGAGAGCTTCCTGAAGATGGTGGCGAAGCTGCTGGAGTCGGAGAAGCCCAACCTGCAGATCCTGGGGACCAACTCGGTGAGTAGCAGCGCAGGGGGAGGCGGCGGCGCCCTGCTGCCCCTCTCCTCGGCCCCTGAGTCCCTGCGCGGGGCCGGGGCAGAAAACCCCGCTGGGACAGGGGCGAGCGGACGTGGGTGAGGGTTTAGGATGTCCCCCCCCCCGCGCGTCCTGCGATGCGTGAGGTTTCTGAGCCCCCAGCAGCGCTGCCCGCGTGCTGTCTCCGCCGCTCGCTGCCTGCGATCTCTGCCGCTGCGCCCCCGGCTCTCGAATTCCGCTTCTCCGAAAGGAGCCTGAGGACACGGGGGCTGTCAGCAGTCTCAGACAATAGCCCAACTTAGGATGATCCCCGCGGATTTGGGGAGCTCTTCGTGCTCGTAAAAGGCCTGGCTTAATCAGAGCAAATAAATGGCTTAGCCAGGCCGGGGATGTGTCAGTCGCAGCCGTAAAATGAGCGGCGTGAACGAGCGAGGTGACGTGCAAACTGCTGATCCTGGCCGGCAGCCAGCGGGGATGCTTGTGAGCTGCCTTCCTGCTGGGGCACAGCTTGCTCCTTGCTGGTTTTACTGGGAGTACCGGGCGTACCTAAAAAAGGAAAAAAAAAAAAAAAAAAAAGAGGGGTTAGGTGAAGCCGAACCTCCTTTGGGCAGCAGGGTGGACGAGGCAAATGTGTTGAGCGTCCGGGAAATTCAGGGACAGCTCAGCCCTGATCTGTCTTTCTCTGCTGCGTGATGGGAGGGGGACGGGCAGAGGAGCGGAGACCTCTCACACCCCCTTCTCCCTGGCTGCTGATCGCTCCCAGCTGAGAGCGCTGGGAGCTGCCCGTCGGCAAACCTATTTATTCATCCTCAGCTCGGGGAGGAGCAGGAGCATCGATCGCCCGGCAGGACCGGGCTGCCTGCTGCCGACAGCACCTTACCGCGGTGTTTTTATTGTGGCAATGCCACCACAAGCCCCAGGTGTGCTGCAGGGGGAAGCTCCTCGGGATGGGAGCAGGATCTCCGGGCATTACCCTCGTCCCTCTGCACCCAAGGGTGCCCCGACACAGGCACCCCGGAGCAGGGGGCACCGTGTTTCCGTGGTTTAACCGTGGGCAGCAGTCGGTGGTGGATGCTGTAACGAGGGGTCCAGATCCGGAGTGATGATTTAGCGGCTCTTCCTTCGGTTTCCCAGAGCGTGGCGGCGTTCGGAGGGCAAACAGCACAGGGACCTTGCGGGCTCTCATGGAGAAGTGAGTAATGATAACGAGCCACTTCTCCCTGGATCTGCTAACAAGGAATGCGCCTCGGGCTCGGGCTTAATTAGTGGGTGCTGTCTTCAAGCAGCCTGCACAATAACGGAGCTGATGGCGAAGGCGGGAGGAGGTTGTTTATAGAAACCTGCTCCCAGTGAGTCATCCTCCTGAAATCTCTCCTTCCACACACCTCCCTCCTCGCCACGAGCTGCAGAGGGGCTGCCAGGACCGGCACGGCAGCAGCAGATAGCCAGCGGCCTGCGATCGCCACAACCCCTCCTTGTGTAATCCCCGGGGTGAACGTACGGAGCGGCAGCTCAAATCCACTTTGGTTTCTCATCCTCGTTCGGAGGCTGCCGGGCAGCGTCCCTGCTTTGGGTAGGAACCGTCTGATTTCCAGCTCGGCGGCGTCCCCGGCTTTATTTTTCCTCAAACCGTCACGGATCTGTCGTTTAAACGGCTCTTCCCCCTCCTCCATGTGCCTCTTCTGATGTGTTTGTGCCCGATGGACTTCTAGGCGGCAGCGTTACCCCTGCCCGGCCCCACAGCCCTTCAAAGCACAGCAGGAGCAGCGTTGCGGTGCAACGTTTTAAATTTTGGCGGTGGGAGATGGGTCACGGAGCCCCAGAGCCAGCTTTCCAGCTTTGTTTTCGGCAACGGATCTCACGCGAAGTCCTTCCCCTGAAGGTCCGGTGCCCTCCCTGCCAGCCCAGCCCTCGCTGGGACTTTTCCGTCCGTGCTTTTTGCCCCGGGGCACAGGTTGGCAGCGGGACCGGGGTGGGCATCCCCCCACAGTTGCCCTCGTAGGGGCAGCTTGCGCGTGGGCTGGGTGCCCCGAGGTGCTCAGCACCCGCAGGCAGCAGCTGGAAGGTGCACAGTCCTCGGCTCACGGCCAACCTCAGCCCCCTCTGCCGAGGACGTGCCCTTCCCCTCCTTTTTTTTCCACAACTTTTCCTGCCCACGGGGGTGCTCGGGACGGCTCCCCCGGGGAACCCGGTGCCTGCTCCTCGCTGCGCATCCTGCCCTCGCCTCCGGCTGCACGTGGAGCTGCCACGAGCTTAAAAAAAAAAACAAACAACAACAACAAAAAACCCCACCGCGTTGTGCTCTCTGCCTGGTACAGAGGTTCCTTATGTAACAGCCCTGCATTTCTCTGGTGAGTAAGAGGGAGTTTATCAGCCGGAGCCGGTCCCCGTGCTCTGGGAACAGTTCCTGGCAGGGCTGAGCCAGCTCCTTCGGTGGTACAGAGCCAGCCTTTGCAGCTGACGTTATTAAGAGCCTGGCGCAGCGGGCGCACGCTGGCCGGTGCCTGGCCCTGGGTGACAAGTGCTGGGACGGGCAGGCTGGCTTTGCCGGCTGCGGAGGGGCACCGGGGGCCGTTCGCCCGCTGCTCTCGCGGCGGGGCTGGATGCCGGCAAACGCAGAGAGCAAGAAGAGAGGAGAGCCTGCTGCCCGTCGGGTGAGGAAGGAGGCGCCGCGCGGCACCTGGGAGGTGCTGGGGGGACAGCTAACCCCCTGGAGGTAAGTCTGATCCTCCCAGGATGATCACGGCCGTCCCGAAACCTCAGCCCGAGCCTTCGTGCCGCCCTGGACAGCTCGCATGAGTGACGCGGGATCGCCCGGCACCACCACAAAGCTGCGGCGCCGTCAGCGGCGGTGCTGAGCCAGCATCAGCACCCCGTGCTGCAGCCTCCCCGTCTGGCAGGAGGGAGCCTTCCCACGGCGCCTGCACGTGCCTGTAGCAGGAGACGTCTCGCTCGGAGGGCCGGTGGGCGTGCGCGGCTCCGTCCTCCGCCTCTGCCGGCGGGTCAGGGCTTGGATCTTGCCCAAGGGCTCCACTGCGTCTCTTGGCTGCTTTCCTCGCCTGGCAGAGGGCGGTTTTAGTGAGCGGCTCCTGAGCTCGAATGCAGCGGCGGCGTTGCTCTCTCGGCGCAATTTGGGGTGGTTTTGGGGGCGTTGCCCGGACAGGGAGCATCTTCTCCCTTCCTCGCGTGTCCATCCAGGTGGCCTCAGCTTTCCCAGCCCGCTAACGTGAGCGCAGCACGGGAGTGTAAACCGAGCGGCAGATTTCATCCCCCCAGCTCTCTGCCAGCTGCTTATTCCCTTGCTCCGAGGGGGAGGATGAAGCACGAGGTCCTGGTGGCACAGGCCAAGGGCAAACCTCATCTGTTCCCAGCACCGGGCACTGGTGGATGGATCCAGCCTGGGTCCGTGTCCTGTGTGTGCTCAGGCCAGGAGCTGACGCCTTGGATTTTGTGGCCACTCTCGTGCTACAGATGTTTTACTTATTTTGCCCTTCTTTATTTACTCCTGTCGGTGTGACTGCATGGGCCGAGGTCTCCTCTTTCTGCTTGACCCTTTGAAGAAGTTTATGAAGTCAGAAGAAAGCTTGAAAATGTAGTTAATCCCTTCTTCCCCCTAATTTTCTCCTTGAAAGCTGAAACCCCAGGTCTGTTGGTCAGATGGCTTTCCTGGCAAGCTCCACGCCCGCTGGTGCGGCCAGGCTGGAAAGAAGCCATGGGCAGGACCTTGGCTTGCCGGGTGCCGCGGGCAGACCCGGGGTGTGGTTCCACTTGCAGCTTGTTTCCTCCTTGTCATTTCCCAGGCCGTTTTCACCCTGAGGCCGTGTTTGGGAAACGTCAGAAGGTTTTTGTGCCGGCCGGGAGGCTGGAAAGAAGCTGGGGGCAAATCTCTCCCTCAGTTACCGGCGTGCGCTGCACGTTGGAAGTCTTTAACTCAGAGCCTTGCTGCACTTCCACGTGCCCTCTGCTGGGGCTCGCGGTGAGGTCGACAGCACCCAGAGCCCGGCCCGAGTGCTGCTGCAGCCCGGTGGGGCTGTGCAGTGACACGTTCCCGCTTGGGGACGTCCTGGGTGCGGCTGGTTTGTGGCCCTGAGCACGTGCAAGCTGCCACGGCGGAGTCCTTTGTAGCGCTGCTGGAGCCCGCTGCGTGTCTGCTCTGATCCGGAGGGGTGTTTTCAGACTCTGTTTGTTGTGTCCTCTGTGCTGAGCCTCTGTTTCTCCTCCCCCAGTTCGTGAAGTTTGCCAACATCGAGGAGGACACCCCGTCCTACCACCGCAGCTACGACTTCTTTGTCTCCCGCTTCAGCGAGATGTGCCACTCCAGCCACGATGACCTGGAGATCCGGACGAAGTGAGTGCCACGAGCGGGGCCAGCAGCGGTGTCCCTGGTTCTGCAGGCATGCTGGGGGGCTTCCCTGTGCCCCCAGCCGTTGTCTCTCCTGGAGGAGCGCCTCATTTTGGGAGCAGGTTGGATGCGGGCTGCACGGGCCCATTGCTTGGTGCTGTGATTCCCCAGAGCCGGGCGCTCTCGGGCTTAAAATCGGCTGCTCTTCTCTCCCCTCCTTTATTTTCCCCACATTAAGCCCTCCTGGCTCTATGGGAGGATGAAACAGAAGCGTAGAAAATGCAGTGCAGCGCGTATCCGGCTTCTGGTGCCGTGTGGGATGTTGCGTGCAGCGTTACGCGTGTGAGAAAAGACAGTTTGCGTTTTCTGTCCTGACAGCAGGGCCAGCTCCGAGCACAGCCAGTGACACGACAAGGGACAAACGTGTGCCCTTGGGCACAGCACACTTGAAACTTCTCGTTTTGGGGCAAAACGTGGGCAGGTAGCACCTGGAGGCTGCCCACCTGAGCTGCCTCGGCACTTCCTCCTCAAGCGTTTCTCACCTCTGCTCCGGGGCTGGGCCAGAGCTCAGAGAAGGCGGCAAGGAAACGATCCTGGTCCCGGTTCCGAAAGGCGATGGTGCTGGGAAGAAGCCCAGTATTGACAGAATGAACGCACGTTCAGAAAGCGCCTCCTGCAGCTGCGGGCTGTTATTTTCCACCTTTAAAGGTGGCCGTGTCTCTAGACAGCGCTGAGCACCGACGGGCTTTGCTGCGATGGGAAACGTGCCCTGAGGGGATTAATTAGGACGAAAGCAGACAGATTAATGTTGTTTACTGCTGCCAGAGCCAGGGCTCGCGGTGGCAGGTTTAAAAAGACCCAGCACTTGGAATGGCCGCGTGCCTCCTCGCGAGGCGCTGATGGCACAGCGCCATGGCTATTGCTGGGAGCCTGTGCAGAGGAGGTGGCTGCTGCCAGGGGCAATTTTTAAGCGGAGCCTGGGTGTCAGGCAGCATTTCCGCGCAGCCTGGTGCTGTGCTGGTGCTGTTCCTGGAGCTGCGGTACCAGCGACCGGTCGCCTTCCAGAGGGGTGAGCCCCTGAGGTTTGAAACCATGAACCCTTGAGGTTTGCTGCTGCTCTCTGGGGACTCCCAGCCTCCTGTCGCCGCTGCAGACTTGCAGGTAGCTTTTTTTCCTTAATCAGGAAGTGATGCCAGAGGCTCATTATTTCCAATTGACTTTTAGGGCCCTGCTGACGCTGTGTCGGAGACTGGAAGAAATTCTGCTTCTCCTGTAATTAAAAAGGAGGGCTCGGCGTTCCTGCGACCCTGCTCCTGCTCGGTGGTCCTTCTTCAGGAGTAGTGTCGTGGGCAGATTGTTGCCTTGATTGGGTCTGCAAACTGAGATAGGGAGACCTCAGAGCAGGTTATTCAACGCGTTTATTTCTGCAGATCAGCGCACGCTGTCTTCTTTGGGCATTAGCATTGGGTGTTGAGGGGCTGGTTTCAGACTTAGCTGCGTAGGGAGATTTTTACTGATGACTTTGTTGGTTAGAGCAGAGTCAGGAGCTCTGGACCCAGAAAAGACACAGGTGTCCAAAGCACATCCAGGTTTCCTGGTATCCAGCATCCCTGTGGGTGTGGTGTGGCTACTGGGAACAGAGGAAGCAACAAAAACCCTCCGTGCATACCGGGGCCAAAACCATCCCTCGTGAGAGGCCGGGCTGCTGGCGCCACCTCTCCGTCTCGGTTAGCGCGTGGCTGCAGCTCGCCCCGGGGGCTTCCCAGGAAAGGCTGTGGATGGGAGCCGGCTGCTGCTGCCAGAACGATTTGGGCTGCTTCAGAGCCTTTCCTGCTTGGGTCTGTCGGCTTGTAGGAAGCCGAGTCTCTGTGGATGGAGGGCAGAGTGATATCCCTGGGGTGTAGCAGGCCCACAGCTGAGAATTGGGGAAATGTCAGTGTGAACCCCTCCTGTGGGGCAGAATCAGCGCCTTCTCTCCAACTTCTTGTACAATTTCACCCACGTATATGTATGTACGTATAGAAATGTCAAGTTCTATCTACGTGTATAGATAGATAATATTCTGATGTCGATTTGTTCCCCAGGATCCGGATGTCTGGCATTAAAGGCCTGCAAGGGGTGGTGAGGAAGACGGTGAACGACGAACTTCAAGCCAACATCTGGGACCCGCAGCACATGGACAAAATCGTGCCCTCGCTGCTCTTCAACTTGCAGCACGTGGAGGAGGCCGAGAGGTGAGGGCTCTGCCGGCAGCTTCGGGGGCTGCTTTCAGCCAGGTTTTGCAGGGGGGGGGACGTCGTGGGCTGCTTTGTGCCTGCCCCCCTGTGTGAAGAAGGCCTCTGGTGGTCAGAGGGGAAACCCTGTGAGTGTCCTTGCTCAAGGATGATGCAGATGGCGGGAGCCCTGCCTGTTACCTGGTGCCGGGAAGGTTATCGCTGTCTCAGCCACTGCAGGGCAGCATGCTACCTCTGGAGGAGAGCTCTCAGCACCACCCCTGCAGTTAGGACACGCTCTGTTTGCGAAGGCTCTGAGCTGCCTGCTCAGTGGGCTGAGCCCTGCGAGGATTTGTGCTTAAATGCTACCTAAGCAATTAGGTTAAAGCCAGGCAAGAGGAATGTGAGGAGCTGAAACAGGGCTCTGCTCCCTGTCCCTCCATTCTGCCGGCATAACCCCCTGCTGGCTGCCTGCTTGCCACCAGCTGGGTGTCTGGAGGGGAGTTGTTCGGCTGAGAAGCACAGAGTGGGGAAGCAGGCACGAATTTCTCCTGGGATTTTCCTTTTGAAGGTTAGGAGAGATGTATCAGTCCTGGGAAGACGGCTTTTGGCCGGATGCAGTCCCCCTTTTTCTTGTAAACTGAAGCGCTGAAGTGGAAAAAAGGCGTTTGCTGTGTTCCTGCGATGCCACATAGCCCCAGCGTGGAAAAGGGGAGGGATCCCCTCCGGGGCGTGCGTGTTCAGCGTGACTTGTGCTGCGCCACGCCGACTGCTGTGTTCTTCCTCCTCTGGGAGGTTGTGTCCCCCCTGGGGGGACGCTGTGCCCTGCGTCCTCACTGATAACATCCTTCCCCCTGCCAGCGCTGAGCGCTGTGAGTCTCCTTCCAGTCCCGGGGACGTGGGGGCCGTTCCTGCAGGGAACGGGGCCGTCCCAGCGCATCCCCCTGCCCTGCGATCCGTGCACCTGCGCTGCCTGCTGATCTGGCTCAAATCCAGCAGCAATTTATGCCTGGGCTGTGCCGTGGTGGAGCTACGCCACCTTCCTGGCAGGGCGACGTGTGGCTGCCGCTGTGCGAGGGGTAGCCCGTGGCAGCAGGGGCTAGAGGCAGATGCCACGACTGTTTTGCTCCATCCCTTCCCATCTGGGCTCCGTGCCTCTTCTCCCCCACTGCTGCTGCACGCTCAGATCCGCTCTCATCGCCCTCCTCTGCTTTCACAGCCGCTCCCCCTCGCCGCTGCAAGCCACTGAGAAGGAGAAGGAGAGTCCCACGGAGCTGGCGGAGAGGTGCCTGCGGGAGCTGCTGGGCCGGGCGGCGTACGGCAACATCAAGAACGCCATCAAACCCGTCCTCATGTAAGTTGGGCGTCCTTCCTTTTCGGCACAAGGGCACGGAGAAGCAGCCGACGAGGGCTGGAGCTGGGGTGAAGGCACGTGCTCCTCCGGCACGGTGCTGGAGACGGTGACCGGGTTGCAGGCCGAGCTCTCCTCTTTGGATGCGTTGAGGAAGATGGCACTGGATAGATACCTGTTGCTGAGAAAAGTCGCTTCAGAGAGCAGTTTGTGTCCCTGCTCTCACCCGCATCGCTTGCTCCCTGCTGCTCCTGGCTGTCCCTGCCTCCTGGGGCTGCTTTGCAGCACTGCGTGCTTCGGGGGACCTGCAGTTACCGTCCCCTCCGTTTCCATCTCTCCCCAGCCACCTGGATAACCACTCGCTCTGGGAGCCGAAGATCTTTGCCACCCGCTGCTTCAGGATCATCATGTACTCGATCCAGGTGGGGAGCTGGGGGGGTGGGGGGGGGGCTGCTGTGGCCAGCGGCGCGGGCTGGGGACGCGCGTGCGTGCCCGGGAGCGGCCGGGGCTGGGCTGAGTCAGAGCAGCTGCCGCATTGCTGCATCCCGACAGCGCCGAGACCGAGCGCTTGCGATGGGCTCAGCCCCTGAATGTGCCCCAAAACAGGCTGCAGACGGTGCAGCCACTGGGCTGCATGGCAGGGTGGGCTGGGGGCCCCGCAGATAAAGGTCTGATGCTCCTTAGCCTTGCTTCGTGCCACCTGGGTGCGTTTTAGGGCGCTGGGCGTGGAGCCCGTGTCTCAGTCCCGGCAGCGCCCGCCTCCCTCTCAGCAGAAAGCAAAGCCCCGCTGAATCAGGCGGGTTGGCAGCAGGCTGTGAAACGCGCCGAAGGAAGCGGCCTGGCTTTGGTGGGAAGCTGCCCCTTTCCAGACCGCTGCTGTGGAAATTAACCCAAGCTCCCCGTCCCTGCAGAAAAGGAGGGGTGGAAAGTCCTTAGACAGGGACAGACCCTGCCAGACTCTGCCCCTTTTCACCGGGAGCCCTGGCCATGGAAATGCCATGCAGGTAACCCCCAAAGGGAAGGAAAATGGCCCGTCCTTTCTTCTTCCACGCGTGGGTCCCTGTGTGGTGATGGGTACAGTGCTGCTGACTCCCCACGGTGCTGGGGCTGCCCCGGACCCGCTGCCCCACTTCGCCCCCTTGGCAGTTTGCTTTGCTTTTGGACTCGGCCAAACCACAGCTCTGCTTGGAGAAGCAGTGCTCTGACAAGCACGTCGCCATCCCCCGCTTCCGCTTCATGTTGATAATCCTGCAGATTGCCTAAAATCCTTTACAGCACTGCTAGGTTTTATAGAATCCTGTTAATGCATACTGGAGGTGTAGGGTCACAATAACTCAGCGGGACCCTTCTCCCTGAAATCCCCAGGATTAATCGTCACAATTTCCTTAGATCTCAACAGCTCTTCAGATCATTTTTCCCGTGCAGATTGCTCCAAGCTCTCGTAAAACAGCCCTCCTCTGGGTGCCCTCTTGTTCTGCGTCTGGAGCTATGTTGGAAAGAGCGAGGGACTCAGCACAGCTGGGCAGGATTTGTCCTTGGTGGCTGCATGGGCACCAGAAGAGGGTCATTGCCTCGTGCACGTGGCACCTGCGCTGACGTTCCCGCTCTCCTTCCAGCCGCAGCACTCCCACCTTGTGATCCAGCAGCTTCTGGGGCACCTGGATGCCAACAGCAAGAGCGCGGCCACCGTGCGCGCGGGCATCGTGGAGGTCCTCTCGGAGGCAGCGGTGATTGCAGCCTCCGGATCTGTAGGTAGGTGCATGGATCCGTCCTCCCCGTCCGTCCCGCTGCCCGTATATTTCGGTGGGAGATGCGAAGAGCTGCCGGAGGTTTGGTGTGCTCCCAGGTGTGAGCTGGTGCTGGGGGATCCGGTCCGGAGCATCGAGGGGAGCTGGGGATCCGTTGGGTGCCATTTCAGCGCACCCGAGCACGACACCCACGTACGGCTGGCTTTAGATGGCTGAGCGCGATGCCAGCCCTCGCCTCCACGCAGGGGGGCAAAGGGATTTTCAGGGCTCTTTTTCCGGGGCCCACTCTGAATACACCGAGCTGATGTCGCCCCTAAAAGTCTGCTTCTCTCCTGTCTTGACTGGTGGGTTTAAAACTTGCTGTGCGTCTGGCCAAAAGGGTTTTCAATCTGTTTATGGGGTAATAGGAGGCCTGAACCACACCATCCTTAGGGAAACTACAGGCTCCAGCTCCCTGGGAAGAAGCACGGCTCTCTTCCGGCACAGCTCCCCCGTCTCTCCCCTGTCCCTTTCGCAGGCCCCACGGTGCTGGAGGTGTTTAACACCCTGCTGAGGCAGCTGCGGCTCAGCATCGACTACGCGCTGACGGGGAGCTACGACTGCGCCGCGGGCGTCAGCACCAAGATCATCAAGGAGCACGAGGAGAGGATGTTCCAGGAGGCCGTCATTAAAACCATAGGTGGGGCGTCCTGCAGCGCGTGGCCCTGTGCTGGCGGGGGGCCCCCCGGCGCGGGAGGTTTCTGCCTTCTGCATCTCGGGGTGAAACAAAATCACCCTCGTCCTGAAAGCAGCGATGGGAAGTGGGATTTATCCCTTGCGTGGCGGTGGGTTATCGCCAGGTGGCATCGCAACCCCAGCGATCCCCGGCAGAGCTGCCGTGTGTGGGCAAAGCTGAGCTTCTCCCCGGGTAGGAGGCCCTGAGGAAGGAAGGAGAGGAGGAGGAGAGGGCAGGTAGAGCCTGCGGGAGCTGGTGAGGGTGGGGATGTACCCAAAAAAGAGGGGTTGGAGGCAGGGCTTGGCTTCTCTCAACCTCACCCTGCCTGAGCCTGGGGCTGTTCCTCACGGGAGGCGTTTGGATGGGTTTTGAATCATCCTGGAGGAAAAGCTGCCTGCAGGGACCAGATCCGGGGAGGCCTTCTCCTATCCCAGCCTGGCCGAGGGCTGGATCGGAGCGGGGTGGGATGGCAGACCCCACAGCCCTGGTACTTTCAGGGCGGCAGGCCCTGCGGGTGGTGGGCTGTGCCTCACAAGTTGCCAGCGTGCCCTTGTCCCCGCAGGGTCCTTCGCCAGCACGCTGCCCACGTACCAGCAGTCCGAGGTGATGGTCTTCATCATGAACAAGGTGCCGCTGCCGTCCTCGCAGCAGTCCATCGAGGCTGGCAAAGCTGGGTGAGAACGGATGCCTTCCTCCCTCCTCTTCCTTTCCCCTGCCCTGCTCTCCTTGCTCTGTCCCGTGCCTGGAGGCAAAAGGCTTTGAACGTGCGGCTGGAAGTGCTGGGGAGCTCCTGAAGCTTCCCACCTTTGGGGACAGGGTGGGATGTGGGTGCATTATTGGAAGGTCTGAGCATCAGGAGCTTTCACCAAGGGAAGCTGAGGAACATGAGATCCCTGTTCAAAATGCTTTGCTGTCTGCTGCAGCCATGATTACAAGGTTTTGAGGTCCTGAGAAACACTGGAGCATTAAGGGGGAAAGGTATTTACAGGCAGTGATGCTGCAGTTGAACTCTGCTTTTCTTCGGGTACCTGAACGATTCGGGTAAGGAGCTTAGTCCTGGGGGTGCCGTCCAAAATTAGCAGGGAAGAAAGAATAAAATTCAGGGGAGTGACTTCAGATGGGATGCTTAGGGCAGCAAGGCGGCCGCTGGCTTTTGAGAAGCTTATGTTTTTGAGAAGCTTATGGCTTCGTGGGACCAGCTGCTCTCTGCTGCCTCCCCACCCCGTGTTTGGCCCCTCCGAGCTGCCCCCAGGCTTTTATTGCCACTGCGCGGTAGGCGGTGTGTAAACCCGGCTGCGGGGGAAGAGAGGGAAAGGAAAACACCCAAACAACATAATCCCTTGAGAAGTGCTGGAACCGAGTCCGAGAGCTATTTGGAGCGAGGGTATCAGCGCTGAAAAGTGGAGGTAAAGAGCGAACAGATTTTCATGCTATATTTATCCTCGAAGTGTGGTCAGGCTGTTCCCACTTGTTCCTGATGGGAGAGAGGCTTGGGCTGACAGGAGACGTGCTCTGCTCCTCGCTCACGTGGGGGTAATTCCCGGTTCGATCCTGATTCACGTCGTGAGAGACGTGCTGGGCTCCCCGGGCTGTTCAGCAGCTCTCTTTGCAGCAGCAGGATCAGGCTCGTGGCCCCTTGATGCCATTCCCCAGCCACTTCTCAGTGCTGGCATGGCCACGCCAGGCCGTTTGTCACTGCTCCTTTACCAGCTCATGAGCTTCCTCCAGGAGAATTTTTAAGTCCCACGAGATGCGAAGGAGGGTGCTTGCTATGGATGTCTGACTGAACCCGACCAGCAGCTTGCAGAGGAGCTGCAGCCTGCGGTTCGGCCTCGGGGAATGCTGCCGCTTGGGGTGTAGCCTAGTCCCTGGGCGGTGGTAGGCAGGGTAGGCGGTGGGTTTTGGTGATGGGACAGTCTGGAAATCCCTCCAGAGCTCCATGTGTCCCTTTCTTCCAGCAGAAGGCTAGGAAGGATTGAGTTCAGACAGTAAAGAATTCAAGATTTCTTCTCTTTGCGTTAAAAAAGAAAAAAAGTTATACATCCCCGAAGTGTAAGCGTGGTGCACGGTGGCTTTGCAAGAAGGGAGATGGGAGCGAGAAGCAAAGGTACCTACCTCCATGGACAGGAAGGGCTGGGCTTCATCTTGCCACTCTTCAGCAGCTTAAAGCGAGGGACCTGTTCGGATCTGGTGCCTGGCATCCCTCGGGAGCTGCCGGCGGGACAGGCACGCACGGAGTGGTTCGTCATCCTGAGCTCGCTTTGTGCCTGCTTGTTTCTGGTGCCTGAGCTGGGACGAATTCTTTCGTGTTCACCCTTCCTTCGGCAGCCTTTTTACTGGCTGGTAAACCCTCGTTTTCTGGGGACTTTCACAGCCCAGCTGTGTGCAGCGGTGGCTCCCAGGACACTGCTCCTGCCCTTTGAGGCTTCTCTGTTCTTTGGGGGTGTGGGAGGAGGGTTGTTTTGTTTTCACCCGGGTTCTACCGTTGATTTCTTTTCTCCCTGGCAGGGAGAACCGAAACCGGCTGACGCAGATCATGCTCCTGAAGTCCCTGCTGCAGGTATGAAGGTGTCACTGTCCCTGCAGGAGTGTCCAGCCCCTTCAAGGCCTGTGACCAAAGGCACCTGCTGCTGTGGGGGTCCTGAGCTCAGCAACTCTCTCCCCTCGAGTAGTTTAGGAAGAGCTCAAACTCTACTTAATTTTCTCTGCCTGCATCCCCTCTTTATTGCTGCGTTTTATCCCCTAAGCGGCACTTTCATGTTGCCTTCCTTTTTCATTGATGCCTGCAGGTCTCCGTGGGCTTCCAGTGCAGTAACATGCTCACGGCGCTTCCCAGCGCCTTCCTGGACAGGCTGCTCTCCTCAGCCCTCATGGAGGATGCCGAGATACGCCTCTTTGTCCTCGAGATCCTCATCAGCTTCATCGATCGCCACGGCAACCGGCAGAAATTCGCCACCATCAGGTGCGTGCCCGGGGCTCCCCAGCGGGGCTGGGACCCGCAGACCCCACAGAGCAGGCTTTGGGAGGGAGATCTGCCAGGCTGAGGGTGCTGGCAGGCTTGGGAGCTGCCAAAGAGTTGTTATTAAATCGGGTGCCAGTTCTGGGGTGGTTTAATGCTGCAGAGGAACGGTCTGCCAGGAGCCAGAGGGGTGCGGGGGCCTCTCTGTGCCCAGAGGGGTGTGGGACCACGCTGCTGGATATAACCATAGTTAGGCAGACTGGTACCAGGAGGATTTGCAGGAGCAGTGATATCCTCGAGGGGGTTCATCGACTGCATTGCATCCCCACAGATAGCCCTGCTGGGCGCTGGTGTCGCTGCGCTGCGTTTAGCTAGCCTTACTCTGGAGAGGAACGAAGCTAAATCAGAAGAAGGTGACTGATCTCACATGGAAGTATCTCCATGGGGTTTGCGGTGGTCCTGCTAAAGTAGCCCGCGTGCATGCTGCTTCGTCAACTTGCCTTTGTGTTCCTGAGTGCCACTGCCTTGAAATCCTGTAGTGGTTTGGCTCTCTTCAACATCCGAATTGCTCACACGGGTTTTGAAGCCACCCTTCAGCTTCCCCACCCTTGGTTCCTCCCAGAGGGCTCGTTCCTGGCCAGAGCTCTGCAGGCGTGTGGGAATCGTGCGTCCTCCTTCTGTCTGAGTTTTCCCTTCCCTTTCCTTGCAGCACCATCAGCGACATCTCAGTCCTGAAGCTGAAGGTGGAGAAATGCTCGCGCCAGGATACTGTCTTCATGAAGAAGGTAGTGTCAGGGTCTGGGTCGAGCTGTCCTTACGCAGACCTGTGTGGGAACAGTGTCTCGGTTTCCCCAAGGTACACTGGAGACCTGGGGTCCCATGAGGCCACTAAACCTGGGGATAGCCTCGGGAAAAGCCAGTGGGATTCAGTTTTTATCAGTGCTTCGCCCAAGGGGCCTTTGTAGACCTCTAAATCTGCTATTTGCCCCAAGGAATGGCTACCTCAGGGTGTACTGGTGTCCCAAATGCTGCTTATCAAGTGATTTTCAAAGTTGCCTGTTTGTTTTTTTTTTAATTTATTATTATTATTTTTATTTCTCCCAACTTTGTACCATGCCCGAAAATGTTTTAAACCCCTCTGGAACTAACTTCAGGCCGAGAGAGGGACGGTTTATTAGCTTGCACGCCGGGGAGCAGCAGCGCAGCCCCTGGGCTCAGAAGAGCTGTGTTTCCCTTGAGACAGGGCTTGGTGCTACGAGCACCGTTTGCCTGCCCCAGCCTCTGCTCTCAGCCCTGCTGGTGCCTCCTCCTTGTCAGGATCGAGCAGCAGGCGGTGAAACACCACCTGGTAGTCACAGCTCCCTCTCCTGGGGCTTTCTGCATCTGCTTGGTGATCCGAGGAGCTCTGGATCATGCGTGGATGGTGGCCCCTTTGCTGGGCCCTGCTGCTTTTCTTTCTTTGTGTCGATGGAAGCGTTGCATGCAGGGGATGCTCAGCAGGTGACCGTGTCCCTCCGTGTCCCAACAGCACGGCCAGCAGCTCTACCGGCACATCTACCTGATATGCAAGGAGGAGAGCAACGTGCAGGCTCACTACGAGGCTCTCTACAGCATGCTGATGCTCATCAGCATCGAGCTGGCTAACGAGGAGGTTGTGGTGGACCTCATCCGCCTGGTGCTGGCGGTGCAGGTGGGCAGATGGGAAGCTGGGTGCGCTGCTGGTGCTGGGTGGGCCAGGATGCTCCTTCCCCAGCGTCTTACCCAGCCTTGTCCCCTCCCGATGTAATCTCTCCAGATGTGGGCTATACTTGGGAAGAGGCAACGGAGGAACTGAAGGGAGAAGGGTTTATTTTGGAGCTGGGGTCTCTGAGCAAGGGGGATGTAAGCTCCTCACCCACTCTTAGCTTCTTCTGCCGCAGTGGGATCAGATCTGCACTTGCAGGGATTGATCCTAGTCAGCTTGCCAGCTTCTGCAACGCCCCAACCCCTGCTCCAAAAGCTGGGATGTTTGCAGGGCGGTGGTGCTGGGAGGTGGATGGGGACCCCCCTGGGACCTTGCCTGTCCCCGTCTCACGGCTCTGTCTCTCTGCTGCAGGAGATGGCCCAGATCAACGAAGACAACCTGATGGCATACAACCGCTGCGCGCTCTTTGCCCTCGGAGCAGCTTACCTGAACCTCATCAGCCAGCTCATCACCGTGCCCACCTTCTGCCAGCACATCCACGAGGTGCGAAGGGCTCGGGCTGGTGGCTTGTCTGCCGCAGCCCCCCTGGCACCTGCGAGGTTTGAGCTTGGTTCCTTGCTTGCCCCCCGCAGGTCATCCAGATGCGGCAGAAGGAGGCTCCCTATCTGCTCCCTGAGGATGTGTTCGTGGAGAGACCCAGGTGAGAGCCTCCTCTGGAAACACCCTCTTCCCTGCTAGCTGATCCTGAGGACTCAGCATCTGTAGGAGCATGGGTGGTAGAGTTGATCAACCCTTCGTGTGCCTCTGCTTGTCTTCCTTTCCCATCTGGGGATGGCACGGTGGGAAGGACATCGTGTTCTTCATCTTCTATTTCGATATGAGGACCCCGTGCAGTCAGGGAAGGGTCCAGCTGCCAAAGCTGGTGCTCACAGCTGGCCGTACACCAGGATTGGCTCCGCTGGCTGATCCCCTTCCCTGCTCAGGCAGCAGGACGGTGTGCCACCATTTCAGAGACGCCTACTGCATGCTGATCATCCCGGGGCCGAGGCTGGTTGGGCTGTCCCACTCCTGCTGGGACAGCCTCGGCACACTTTGCATCCCTCACGTTTGGTGGTGAGGTCCCTTACGGAGAAACCGCCCCAGTGGGTGCCGCTGTTGTCTCAAGGCGTTCCCTACTTTGGGGTGGTGCTCTGCTGTTGAGCACATCTGTGTCTGTTGTGATGGGTCAAGGGCGCTTCTGGTACTCCCTGGCTTTGTACCGGTGAGTCCAGAGATACCGTGACGTGTCCAGCTGTGGTGGCACTAAGCAGAGCCACGTGAGCCCACTGTTTCTGACTGAGAGGAGCTGGAAGCCCCCTCCTTCCTGGTGCTGTTCCCTGAGCAGAAGAAGTGCTGCCATCTCCCCTGCTTTTTGTTTTTTTTTTTCCCATCCCTGTAGACTGAGCAAGAGCCTCGACCGCCTGGGTCCGGAGGTCTTCTTCTGGCAGAGCAAGATCAGTGAGGTGCTGGGGGGCAGCGGCTACAACTCGGACCGCCTCAGCACACCCTACATCCCCCAGCTGACAGGTACGGGCTGGGTACAGGAGGACCATGGGGCAGGAAACCAGTCCCTCATTCTGCACAGCAATGGGGATGTGAAGTTCCCGTGCTGCACGTGGGCCTGGTGTTTGGTCTGCCTTCCCTTAGAGGTGCCGTTTTGGGGAAACTGAGAGACAAAACTGTCAGGTGGGAGCTTTCTGGGGTTGCCAAATGCATGGCAGGCCGGACTGATGGAGCCATGAAGCCCGCTGGGCTTGGCTTGGTGCTGCTGGGCTGGGTGAATTTGGGTGAAACCTGAGCAGACTGGCTGCTACCCTAGGGATGGGACACAAGGTACATCCGGGGGTGCTGGGGTGGCTGCAATTAGCTCTTCTGTCCATTTACTTCCTCCCCAGATGAAGATCGCCTGTCCAAGAGGAAGAGCATCGGTGAGACCATTTCCCTACAGGTTGAGGTGGAGTCTAGAAACAGTCCTGAGCGAGAGCAGGTACCGTGATGCACCAGGCTTGTAGAAACTGCGTCGTTCCTTTGGTGCTGTGAGCTCTTAGCAGCCTGGCAGTGTGCAGCTGGGTTATAATTCTTCATTTGGCTGCATGTTTGGCTGGCCGTGAGCACAGGGGTGTATAACTCAGCCCTGGTATGTCTGGCAGCTAGTGGGGGGCAGAAAATCCCCGTCTCCCACTGATGCTCCCCTCCAGGTGCTGATGGATCCCAGCGTGCAAGGGGAGCTGCACAGCAGGAAGGGTCTCACACTGCTTTTTGGGTGTCAACTCTCTATTTTCCAAGTATGCGTATTTCTTAGCCGTGGGAGATGTAAAGCCAGGGTAGTCTAGCCTGAAAAAGCACTTTAAAAGTACAGGTTGCCAGGAAAGAGATCCCTGTCCTTTAAGGACGGGCTGTGTTTTGGTGCAAGAATGCAGCCCCTGGCACTGGTTCTGGGATGTTCTGATCCCCAAACAGTGTCCTGTGCTGTGTATTGAGCCTCCTCTGCTTTTCCCCTCCCTTCAGAGAGCACCAGCAGAAGAGATCACGTATGAGACACTGAAGAAGGCAATAGGTAAGTGAGGGAGAGGTGGAGGCCGACGTGTTCTGTGGGTGGTGTGTGGGTACAGTCACCCCTCTGTGCGCATACACCGCGGATCCACAGTGCGTTGCCACAGCAGCATTACACCCAGGCTGTAGGGTGGCCAGGCAGCTCCGTCTCCTTGGCCCTGGGGTGTCCCTAAAGACCCATCCTCAGCTCTGTAGGGATGCCGCCCTGGCTGCTGGGGAGGTGGGGGTGCGGCGTGGGGGGCCCGTGCTGCGGGGGGGGAGCACCTGAGAGCCATCTCCCCTCTGCTTCAGTAGACAGCGTCGCCGTGGAGGAGCAGGAGCGAGAGCGGAGGCGACAAGTGGTGGAGAAATTTCAGAAAGCCCCGTTCGAGGAGATCGCTGCTCACTGCGGCGCCCGGGTGAGTCGGGGCCGTGGCTCTCGAAATCCCCACAGTCGGCTCCCCCGGGAGAGGTGGGCGGTGGCGGTGCAGCTCTGAATTTTGCCAAGCCACCCTCCTCCTTCTCTGGGAAGGCCGGCGGGGTGTTTGTGGTGCTTGGGCTGCAGTCCCTGGGGTGCAGCTGCACTAACGCAGCCACCGTGTCTGTTGCAGGCGACGCTGCTGCAGAGCAAGCTCAACCAGATCTTCGAGATCACCATACGGTGAGTTGGGGAGATGGCCGAGCACGCCGTGCTGAGCACCGCTAGCTGAGCATCCCACTCGTGGTGCTTGCAGGGTGCTGGGAGTGGGTGCTGGCCCGGGACTGGGGTGTCTCTGATGGCACAGGGTTGCTGGGAGTAGCTTCTGGTTTGTTTGCTGCAATTCCCCTGAGCTATTGGGGCACTGGGGAGGTTTGTAGCGGTGTAAGATGCATGGTTTTTTGCAGCAGGCTTTGCTTCTTTATGAAACAACTCTGTAAAACGCCTCCCTGCCTCTCTCCCCTTTCAGGCCACCACCAAGCCCATCGGGCACCATCACAGCTGCCTACGGCCAGCCCCAAAACCACTCCATCCCGGTGTATGAGATGAAGTTCCCGGACCTGTGCGTGTACTGAGGGTGGCTGTGCTGCTAGGACGGAGCCGCCCCTGCGCAGCCTGTGCCGAAGGACCTCTTGGGGAGAGACCGCCGGCCCCGTGGGGACTGCGTCCTCGTGCATGTGACAGATAGGGACACGGACACTGAGGCTACCCCCAAGATTCGTTGGCACCACAGACCTGTCTCCCGTACTTTCTTTCGTGACCCTCTGCAGCCACGTTTTGCGGCAGGAGGTGCGGGGAGGTGTCGTTGCTCTGACCTCCCTCTCCGGTTTTGGTTTCGGGGAGGAGAGAGGAGAGGGTCTGGCTCCTGGTGGGCAGCATTGGGCACGTACATCTTCCCAGCAAAAAGCAAGCCTGTTCCTTGGGGAATCCCTCCCCGCGTCATCTGTCAGCCACATCGAGAGCCCCTGGCGAGGGTGCAGGAGGAAGCTGGAGGGTGTCAGAGTGTAAAAGGCAGGACGGATGCGGGGCGCAGCGTGCCCCGGGGCGGCTGTAAAAGCAAAGCCTGCTGGAGCTCGTGCTCGAGGCAGGTCGCTGGGGTGGGTACAGTCCCCAAATCCAGCTCCTGGCCTGTGAGCCTGCGTCTTCCTGGCAGCTGCCCTGGTGCGGGGCAATTCCCCGGGCACTTGAAGCTGCCCTGATGCCCTGGACGAGGGGGTGCCCGGCGCGACACGAGGGTGGCAGTTGTCCCATCATGGATGTAGATGCTGCACGCAGCAGCCTGGCTGGTTCCAGGTCACCTGAAAACATGTTTTATTTGGGAAAACGCCTTTTTTTTTTTTTTTTTTTTTTTTTTTGAGGAGGGGAAATCTACAAGAGCTGTGCTTCTTGTCCATGTCGTCAGCGGGTTGCCCAGTCTGACAGCCCGCAGGCAGCGTGCGTACAGTGGGGTGCCTGGAGCCGTGGCACAAGGCATGAGGAGCGACCACGTTGGGATTATCAACGCGTTAACCAACCGTTTTCACATTTTTGGTTCGGGATTTCACAGTTTTGGGGTTACTGTCTGAGGAAGAGATTTATTTTTTTTTTAACAGAGTCCCTTTGATTAAATCCTGTCTTAAATCAGCAGAGCCCTAACCACGAAGAACACGAGTGGCTGCGGGAAGGTGGCTGCAATGAGAGGTGTTTTATGGGGTCCAGCCATCAGACCCTGCACCTGGCGGGCTGTGGATCACACCTCTGGATTTGGACTGGGGAGAAATGTGGCTGTGGAGTTTTTCTTTAGACGTGCGATAGAAAATACCCTCTTGGGAGAATTTGGGATCCTTTTGGCTCCTCCTGAACCAGAAGTGCGAGGTGAAGATGGTAGGGATGGGGAAGAAAAGGATGCCCGGGAGGTATTGAGTAATTTACAGGGTAAATCTTGCTCCCAAATGCCTTCCAAGCCTTGGTGCACTGAAGCTGTGCTCAGGCTGAGCTCAGGTGCTCTCGGGCACAGCCTGCAGCCTCTGCTGCGGTCAGGCAGGTTTTGGCTGAGCCAAGCACGGAGCCTCCTGCACCAGGACCGCTATAAAATCCTGGGGCAGCCCCTTTCCTTCCAGCCGGGCACACCGCCTCCGACTTCCCTGCGTGGAGAGGTGCAGGAGGGTCTAAAATTGGAGACGTGGGAGCTGCACGTGGCACAGGGCCAGCAGGTAAGCGCAGCCCCCCCGTGCCTGGTGGCCTCAGCACCCCTGCCTGCCTCCTGCTCCTCGTTTCGGCCACGCCACGTTTCTCTGCCACGTCTCGCCGCAGCTCTTCAGGCAGTTATTTTAAGCTGTAATTACACATTAACGTATATATTTTTTTTGGTCTCTTTTTTTTTTTTTTTCTTGGTGGCGGATACAGTTTGCGACTGCCCCGAGGTCAGCGCTTGTTTGTGTGGTCGTCCTGTAATCCGGGTTTAGGAAATGACCTAGCTTAAGAGGACAGGAAAAACAAGGGTGTATTTCGGTCCCGGGGCTGGATTGCAGCACTTCCCCGCTCACAGCAGGGCTCTGCCTCTGCCACCCTGCCCAGCGCCCGAGGCTGTCCCTTGCCGCTGCCCCTCTTCAGGGTCCTCCCATGTTTCTGTCACCCACTCCCGTCCTTTTTTGCTCCCTGGATTATGCCCAGTCCCCCTGGAGCCTGAATTTTGGCTGGGTGAGGTTTTGGGGCTGTCAGCGGGAACACAAAGAAGCTGCTTGGCAGAGGAGGGTTTGTTTCCATTGCTGTCCTGATGAAAATGCAGTAGGAAAAGCAATGAACCCCCAGATTGTGTGCCTGGGGGGGAAAACCCCTCCAAAACACAAAGAAGGGGGGAAGGAGAGCACAGGGTTTGCTCTTTAGAGCCTGCCTGGCTGAAACTGAGGAGCCGTGGGGATGGTATGGGGCACGTCCTGGGGGGGCCGGTGCCGTTTGGGGCTCCCGGAGGCTGGCCTGCATGTTACCCCGTGGACAAACCCTTGGTGGGGGGGTTTCCACAAGGTCCCCCTGCTCCCAGTGCTGCTCCCTTTTGCTGCACCCCCCTCCTCCCTCCCTCCGAAATCGGGTGCTGGCTGCGCTCAGCATCGCCTTTCAGGCCCCCAGCTCCACTTGTAAATGTCCCTACCCCCCCGTGTAAGTGACCTGTTTGTACGTCACGTTTAGTTTAGATACTGGTGTATGTATAGATGACAAAGTATATTTCTATAAACTCGGCCGTTAGGTGCATGTGTGCGTTTCCATCTCTGTATTTCGGGGCACTGTGGTTTTTTTTTCGTGTGTAGCCGAGGGCAGGTGGGGAGAAGGCCACGAGGCTGTCGGTGTTTTCAAACACACCCTCAAATAAATGTTGATGTTGCCGTCTTATGGGGTCTGCTGTTACGGGGTCTGCTGTGTCGGCATGTTCACGGCACCTGGGTGCCACCTCTTTAGGGGCTGGAGGAAAGGGTGAGGATTTATTATTCCTGATCTAGATCTTGCTCTTGCAGCACATCCCTGCAATTAAATGGCCTGATACTTCGTCTCTCGCAGCCTGTAGCCTCCTATCACCTGTTATTTCCTCCCTTTTCCCACTGCTCCCTGCAGTCTCTGGGGAAAGGTCTAGCAAAAGGTGGGTCCTGGGCTCATCTGTGCCCCTGCTTTTGCTCCCTTGCGAGCTGCAAAAGTCATAAAATCATGAAGGTTGGAAAAGACCTTCAAGATCATCTGGTCCAACCATCCCCCTACCACCCCTGTCACCACTAAACCGTGTCCCTAAGGCAGATCAGAGGCTGGTGGGCACCCAAGGGGGGCGAAGAACGAGAATCTCCCCCCGACCCTGTGAGCACAGATGGGGCTGCGCCCCGCACAGCGCCCTGCTCTCCTTACCGCTTCAGTGCACAGGTAGAAGTGGTTACGCCTTGGCACCAGTAAGTTTTCTCTGACCTCCAGCTGCAGCTTGGCGGAGGTTTGCTTTCCAATGAAACTGTTTGCAAACCCGTTACCCTCCCCCAGGGCTCTGCCCCAAACTGTTATCCCCATCCCCCTGCTTTCATTGCACCTCCGTGCATCCGCAAATGATTTAGACGCACGACTTCGTAAATGATGCAGCTTTCCTGCCTGCCTATGAATCCTCAGCATTGTCATTCAGTGGGCAATTAATGACTTACCTGGGGAAGCTGTGCGGGTGCTTGGGGAGCCTGACCCTGCCAAAATGCAGCCCCACACCCAGCGCCCACGGCCAGGTGAAGGGAAACTCCCGAGCTGGGGCAGCAGAGCTGGGGCTGAGCCTGCAACCAGCAGCAGCTCTTCCAAAATCACGCTTCCATGTCCCCCGCCATGCCTCTTTGCTCCCCCGGCTGCAGGATTTGGCCTTGCGGTTATTTTCTCCACCCCCCCTGCAAAAAAACAGCCCCAGAGACATCACGGACACCTGGCTAGCTTGCAAAAAAAAATTATTATTTATTTTAGAATCCTTTTAATCCATCATTTACAGTATTGTACAGCTCGGTGAAAGTATGAAAATAACCCAGCGCGAGCACCCGCCGCTCCCTGGGGGCGCCCGGCGGCTGCGTCGGTGCCTTCGTCCCGGGCCCGCTCGGTGTCGGGGTGGGAGGACGAAGTCCTCGGTCGGGGTGGGAGGACAAATCCCTCGCCCGGGAGCAGCGGGCGGAGGGGCGATAATCGACAAGACGACGAGCGATCGCTGTTCTAAGTGACACACATGCCGGCGGGACACTAAAGCTACGCGGGGCGGCGGCGGGGGGCGGGATGCCCCTCGGGCTCTGCCCCGCTCACTGGCCCTTCTTGTAGGCGTTTTTGACGATGGCGTTTTTGAACAGAGTCACCAGCGGGGTCTGGCTGTGCTCCGAGGTCATGAAGCCGCCGTAGCGCTTGTCCTTCAGCGGCGCGTGCCAGCGGAAGTGGCGCATGCGGTAGGAGCCGCTGTCCTTCTCCTCCTCGCCTTCCTCCTCCTCCTCGTCCTCCTTGGAGAAGCCGGGGGAGCCCAGGGCGGCGTCGGGCCCCAGCTGGCGGCGGAACTCCAGCGGGTAGCTCTCGGCCGACTCCTCGTCCACGCCGTTGGGGTACACCTTGATGGGTCTCCTCTTGCGGCCCACCGGCTTCCCCCAGCGGAAATGCTCCATGGAGTAGGAGCGCTTGCCTTCCTCCCTCTCCAGCCCCGCTCCTTCCTCCTCCTCCTCCTCCTCCCCCTCGGCGGGCCGGCGGGGCGGCAGGGGGACGCCGGCCGCCTCGTCCCGCTTGTGCCCGCTGCTGCTGTTGCGGCGGCCGAACTTGTTCCAGCGGAAATGGCTCATCACGTACTTGCGGACGCTCTCGGAGAGGGGCTGCAGGTGCCCGTTGCCCGGGTACATGGGCGCCTCGGCCGACAGCTCCGCTCGGCACGCCTTGGCGCACGCCTGCGGGGGGCCAGAGGGACGGGAGGCTGAGCTGGGCCATGTGGGGACGCCGGGGACATCGCTGTCCCCCCCCCCGCCCCGGTACGTGCGCTTTGGAGCTTCTCGTTCCCATGTCCCACCAAAGTTTCCCTGTGACGGTGCCACCCTGCATGTCCCCACCCAGGCACCCTACCCGCTCCGTGGGGATGTGGAAGGTGCTGGGGGGCACAGATCCCCCCCCCCCAGGAGGCTGCGCGTTGGGTCCCTGGAGCAAACTCAGGCCCTGCAGAGGCCGAGCTGTGACAACCCTCCTGTCACCGCCATCCCTTTGCCAGTCAAGGTGAGCCAAACGCCCTCGGGCTCGGGGGAAGGCCAATACCCAAATTCTGGAGTTGTTCCATGTAGGAGGGGCGCCACAAGCTCAAATACTTATTTTGCCATTGTCACCCAGCGTGAAGAAATTTGTCATGACGAGGGCAGCGAGGCCCTGGCGCAGGCTGCCCCGAGGAGCTGGGGGTGCCCCATCCCTGGGGGTGACCAAGGCCAGGCTGGATGGGGCTGGGGGCAGCCTGGGCTGGGGGCAGGGGTCGTGCCCATGGCAGGGGGTGGCACTGGGGGGGCTCTGAGGGCCCTGCCAGCCCAAACAATTCCAGTATTCAACGCAGCCAAGAGGCAGAAGCCCACCAAACCTATGGGTCATGGGGCACAAGGCATCACCTTGACGTGGTGACCCCCACAGGACAGCATCCCTGCCACCCCCTCCCCACCCCACCTCCATTTCTTGGGTTAGAAACCCAAGCAAGCAAAAGGCCCCCCCTGTCCCCCCCGCTTACCAAAACGCCGCTCTCGGTGGCCAGGTCCTGGCATTTGCCACTCTCCCAGCACGGGCCGCTGGCGGCGGCGGGGTGGCCGAGCAGCAGCCCCAGCACCACGGGCAGGCTGCTCCAGAGCGAGCCCCACATCTTGGCTGGCAGGGGACGCGGGCACGAAACTATGGAAAAACAGAAGAAGGAGAAAAAAAAAAAAAAAAAAAAACACATTATTTTTTCCTCCAAGTGGTTCAGGAGATTCCTCTGCTGCCCCCGCCTGCAGGAGCCGGGGCTCTTTGGAGCGAAGCTGCTTGAGGGTGGCCTGGATGCAAGCCCCAGGGGAGTCGCTTTGCCCCAGCGATGCCCAAATTTTGGGCGGCTGCCTCCGCTGGGGCTGCACACACCTGGTTTTCGGGGGCAGCACACCTACCTCCAGCCCTCCCTGCATCCCTGCCCCTTCCCGTGCAGCCGCAGCTCGGCTATCGCCACCCCCTGCCTCTGCCTTTTGCTTTCCCCTCCGAAATCCCGGGTCTTTGTCACCGCCACGAAACCCGACGTGCTGCTGACAGCTGCTGTCAGCGAGGCTCGCTGCCCTCTCCGGAGAAGCACATAAAGATGAGTTATGCTGCAAGGGGAAAGCGTGGCGGAGCTGCCTTCAGGCTCCATCCCCTGCTAACCCCTCGCTGCTCGCCGGCTGATTTGGCTATAAAATATATTCTCACTCTTTTCCTCCTAACCTGCCCCCCGTGGGGGAAAACTCCTGCGTGGTGGGAGGCAGGGCTGCAAGTAATATTAAAGTCGGATTAAAAGAGTATGGTGTGAAAAGTGAGATGTTAGCATTTTACATGAAATAGTACCCAAGTTAATTGCTTGGATTTTGGGAAGGGCTATTGTAAATGCAGCTGGTGGTTGGAAAACTGGTGTGATCGGGAACGAGTCTGCTGCCTCGTGAAGGATGGAAGCTGTGAAAAGTAGCCCAGGATCCAGCCTAAACCCGGATCATTGCTGTGCTGCCAGCAGGGATCGGTGTGGTGGGGTCAGGGATACCCACAGGACCCGTTCAAGGCACCCCGAGGACACCTGGGCCATGCTGTCCCCTCCGGGGCTGTCCCCTTCCCTTGTCTCAGGAGCTGCTGAATTGCCTAAAAATGTGCTTCCCCCCAACTTGACAAATTAGGAAAAAAAGGAAAAGGAAAAAGCTGTGAGCCTGCGCGCTCCCTTTGGTAAAAAAAAAAAAAATAAGAATTTTGGTATCATCAGTGATGCAATGGGTAAGTTTCAAACGTTTCTCTTCTGCTAAAACCAACACTTTCCTGAGTTTTTTTTTGAACTTTGTGGGGACTCCCGTGTTTCACCTTTCCCCACGCTGTGAGAGCTCCAGGGGAGGCAAATCCCATCCCACGATCCCAAAAAGCCAACTACAGAAAATCTCCTCCTGGTCCAGAGAGCGTGGGAAGAGCTGCTGGGTCGCGCCTGGGCGAAGGGAGACTTTCTTTGGCAGGGGGGGAAAAAAAAAAAAGCATTTGGGAGTTCTGAGAGCGAGCAGCGGCTCACAGGGGGGAGAGGAGAGCGGGACAGACCGACCCCGGGTGTGTGGGGGGGAGTTTTCCGTTTTCTACCTGGTGGCAGCTGCCCGGGACCTCCCGGCTCCCCAGGCGCAGCAGCACCGGGGGGCTCGGGCTGCGACCCCCGGGAGCACTCCTGTAACACATTAGCACACAATAACACACACACACACAAAAAACAAACCGACTATAAAAGGAGGAGAGAGGAGGCAGGGCTGAATTAACCATTTCGGTGTGGGGGGGTGTTTTATCCCCTCTCCCTTGCTGCACAGGGGACCATCCACCTACCCATGCGAGTAGCCCGCATCAGCCCGCTGTAATCCATCCAACCCAGGATTTTGCAAAGTTTCCCCCCCCCCACCCCCCACCCCGTGCACCCCAAAAGGATCTCCGTGCATCCTCTGGGCTGGTTTGGAGCCCAGGGATCGATCAGGACCATGCTTACCTGTGGCGTGGGCTGGGAGCACGGCCGCCACCGCCGCCGTCCCCGTCTCCCGCGCGCTCCCGGAGAGCGTCTGCGACTTGGCTGCAGCCCCGGCGCTTTTTATACCCCACGGGGAGCCTGGGGCGTCACATCGCCGCTGTCTTCTGGATGGATGATGGCCCTTTCGGAGCCGGGGAGGCGGGGGGGGGACACACACACACACACACACAGAGGGACCCTTCCAGGTACCAAACAAAAGAGGAGCGAGGGCAGCGAGGAGCAGGGCGCTTGCGGCTCGGACCCCGCAGCGGCCGGGGGGATTAGCATCTCCCTGCGAGCTAAAGCTCGTCAAGTTTTCCGGGAGATGCTGCTAATTGCATTAGCAGCCTTGGGGCCGGGAGGGGGGAAATGGGGGCTGTTTGTTACAGGTGTCGGACTGGAGCATCAGACGACACTCCTTGGGCTCCGGCGTGGGAGGGCATCGTGCTCGGGCAAGGTGCTGGGGTTTGGGGTTGTCTTTCAGTGGGGTAAAAGGGGATTTTAAACAGCAAACATGGGCTGGGGGCACGGGCAGAGGCAGGGCTCGGAGCCGCCTGGGAACTGCAGGTGGGTGTTCAGAGCTGGGCTGGTGGCACAGATTTCCAGGTGCTGGAGGCCGGTTTGCACCCCGTGTGCCTCTGGCCTTGCTCCTCATCACCACATCCTCATCGGTCTCACCAGAGAGCGGGGTCTCCTCCTGCGTGGGTGAAAGATTTGCTCCTATTTTGCTCAAGGTGTACGTCTGCAGGGCCAGGAGCCACCTCGAGAGTGATATTCCATAACCACCACTCCTGGGGTGCACCAGTGACCCCCCCGGGGCGAGGGCAGGTGCTGGGGCACAGCTGAGCCCCCTCTCGCAAGCATCAGGGAGGAGATGCCCCATCCTCAGACGCAGCCTCCTGGATATGTCTCGAGGTTCTCCCCTCTTCCCAAGGGGCAGAGAAGCCTGGAGAGGCTCAGGGTGGACCCAAAGCAGGCTGCAGACATCGGCACCGCCTTGCCGAAGGTTGTTGGGGTGCAGCAGATTTACCCGAGTTCCCTGGGGTGAGACAAAAAAGCCCAAAAAAACGGGTCACTAAATGGGCAAAGCACACCAGGTGCAAGGAATGCCCGGGCTCGTGTTGAGCTTGGTGCAGGGGAGAAGCAGGCAGGAGGCTCCTCTGCCATCCCCTGCTCCCTTTTTGCTCCCTCCAACATTTCAGTTGGGCTTGTGCCTTCTGCAGCCCCCCCCCAAGACCTCCCCAAATCCAGGGGACCTCCGCGGCACAAGCAATCCATATCTTGCTGCCGTGCCCCTAACTGCATTACCTGCCTCCGTCCTCCCTGGCCGAGCCCCTGCTCTGCAATATTTTTCCATGACGGAGAGCTATTCTAAGATGCTTTATGGCTAAAACGGAACTATGATTCCCACTTTAAATGCTCGTTCGTCTTCATTAGGCCTATCTGAGCCGTTCATTTTTATAAGGAAGAAATCTATTTAGGAAATCGCGGAAACCTTGTTGAAGAGAGGCACTGGGATGAAGGATTCCTCTGCCATGGATGGTTCCATGCTCACCAGGCTCTTGCCAGTGATCCCTGGCTTCAGAGACCTCCCTGGGCTGCCCAGCTCCCACCTCGTGCAGCGTCATCCCCTCCTTCGTTCTGGGATTGGGGTGGGTTCCTTATGTCCCACCTCATCTCCAGCTACCCCAGATCCTGGGCTGGCTGGGGCTGGGAGCACCCCTGGGTGCCCCTGTGCCCCCCTGCCCCAGCAGGGTGCCCAGCCCCGCGTCCCTGGGCTCGGGGAGCTCTGCAAGGAGCAGCCCCCGGCCCCTCTCGGGGCAGCCCGTGCCAGGGCTCCGGCACCCGCCCAGCCCAGCAGTGCTGCCTGAGGGGCAGGGGGAGCCGCCAGGGCTCCGGGCTGGGTGCCACTGGGGAGCCCCCTGAGGATGCTTCTACCTGAGCATCCCTGGGGCACGCATCCTTTGGGGATGCCCTGTGCCAGAGCTGGTGGCTTCATCCCGACCTCATCCCCAGGGATGAGCAGGGGCGGTGAGGGGGTGCGCAGCCCGTCTGCCACGTGAGTTCTGGCCTTTCCACTTTAATTTGGAGAACAAATCTCACCTCGGTGTGAATGAGCCCTGTTCCACGGTGCGAATGTCGCAGCCACGCTCAAATCCGGCGGGGCTGTGAGGACCTCCTGGCAGCCACGTAGCACTGCCCAGAGCCACACATCCCTCTGGCACTGCGGCTCTGCCCCGCAGCCACGTGCTGCCAGCAGCTGGGACATCCCCACCCCTGTTATCTCAGGCTGGAGATTTCCTGCAGTGTTTTGCAGAGTTGACCTGGGGGCTATTTGGCACCAGAAAGGAGACAACAAATCCTTCCGCGAGTGAGCAAAGCCTCTTGTTTGTCTGCAGCTTGGTCTGAAGTCCGCTCCGTTGGGCTTGCCTTAATTTCCAGGCTATTTTATTTTTGGAGAGTCAGTGCAGGTTTGTTGGTAAGGAGATCCTGAATGTGCTGAACGCCTGCCCTTGGTGCACAAACACACGAAAATCTATCTCTGGCCTATCTAAAAGCAACCACCCCAATGTGCAGTTGTGGCCAGGAAAAGGATGCTGAAACAACGGCAGCTGCTCAGCCCCATCCTCTATTTGCAGGGATCCAGGGGACACCCAGATGCAGCACAAGTGGGTTGATCACCATGAAACTACCTCCTTGGTGGCATGGCTTGGAGATTTTAAAGCCAGAGGAGACTTACTGAGCCTTGGAGCCAGCAACAGGCAGGCCACCCATAGGGTTAGGACATTTCTGGGCGTGTAAGTGGAGGCGATCACCTCTGGGCACACACGTTGGTGAAATGCAAGCCGTGCACCTTGCTTTTGGAGCAAAATGCTGGAGAGCAGCTCTGAAAGGGACTGGGCATCCCATCACCCAGGGGACCAGGTCGAGGTGGGCATGAAGGCACCTGAGCTCCACAGCAGCAGAAGCATAGGTCAGACTCTGGGAGAAAAAAAAAAAAATCATTTATTTGGCTGGGACACAGGACACGTGAGGGGTCTCCTTTTCCATGGGCTGCTTCCTTTCTGCTCGAATCAATTAATTCCCCCCACTGGCTTTAACAAAAGCAGGATCAGACCTCAAACGGATGAAAGAAATGGCTGTGGCATGGTGACCTGGGGAGCGCATTGCTGCTCGAGATTTCTGGTGCCAATGCCTTTTCCTAAGCACGATTTACATGCCAAAATCTATAAAGATGCCTCTTCCCCTCTGGTTTCAACAGAAATTGGACACTGTGCTAGGAACAAGCGACTGAAGGCGTTTGAGGCTCTGAGCCACCGTGCCCTTCGGCAAGTCAGCCCTGGGATGACTTCTAGTATTTTTTGCCTGTTTTCTGGCTTTCTCTTTCCTTCCTGACTTTTACAAAGAGCTTGAGTCACGTAAGCCCACTGGACAGTGCTCAACCAGTGGGTCAGGAACCAGCAGGAGCTGCGTGGGGCTGGATCCCCATTGACTTTTATCCCCTACAGCCCCCCTTGGCCAGGAGCTGCGCAGCCCATCTCAGGGCTCTGTAAGGCAGCGCCTCACTTCTGGACATCGGAGTGAGATTTCCAGCAGTGGACGTGTTTGAGAGGATGCCCTCCACCACTGAGCAGCTCCTGGTGGCCCTTGGGGACCTCCCGGCCTCTTAGCAGGGATGCTTTTTGGGGCACCACGGCTTGCACTGCGGCAGGGTTTGTGGCACTGCACGTGCACCAAGCACGGCGCGATGGGGACCCGGAGCCTTGGGGACCTTGGTGGCCATGTGGCAATCCCCAGCACCTTCTGGTTTTGTTGAAGAAGCAGCCAGTGAGCAGAGCCAAAAGCAGAGGGAGGGAGGAAGGGTGACACTGAAGACAGCAGTGCATGACCCACGGGATGCTGCAGCAAGGCAAGGCACGAGAGCATTTTGTCTCTCGAGGTCTCCTTCAAAAACCAGCTTGTTTTTCAGGATGCAGAGCTAGGGCCAAGGAGTTTGCTCTTTCTTGAGCTGACTCAAGCTGAAGGGCTGAAGTTTTATTCCTCCTCCCTTATTCTGCCTTCTTTCCCCAGCAGCCCCTCGGGGGAATGGGGCATCCCCAGCGCATCCCCAGGGCTCACAACCCCCTCCTGGCCCCTGCCCAGCTTGGCTGCAAGCACAGATCTGCAAAGGAGAAACTCATGGTCCTGTCCCCCAGCCACTGCAATTTATATCCCCTCAGCAAGAGCTTTTGAGGCAAAGATAGTTGTTTTATTTTCTTGGGAACGCAAGGGATGAAAAATATCCCAGCGCATCTCCAGTACGGGAGGGACATGGATGTCCTGGGACGAGTGCGCTGCAGGGGATGGCCACAGGGCTCTGGGGCTGTAACCTCCTGCAGGGAATTATGGCTTGCAGAGGGATCAGGCTGTTTGCTCTGCGAAGGCTCAGCCCTCTCAGGTGGGGGCTGTTTTGAACCTGCTCAGAGCATAGGGAAGGTCAGGAAAGGGGCGTCCATGCACAAAGGATGGGGAGCGAGGCAGCACCTTGCATGGGAAAACCTCCCCTGGGTGCGTCTCACTCCAGCCCAGCTGCAGGTAAGGACAAAAAGCAGTAATTAAGCATCACACCTTGCTTTTAGACTGAATCCATCTCACTTCAGCTCCTGGATTTGGAACTGTCCTGTACTCTGCAGTGCCGGGTTAGCCCAGGCAGGGCCATCCTGGGGGAACTGGGAGAGGTGGAGCCAGGTACCCCAAATTGTCCAATTACGTGCTTTATTCCTCATTCATTCTGCCTTTCTTTTCTTTGCAGAGCCGGTGGTATCCCCGCAGACACACACTCACCAGGCACAAGTGGGCTAGAAGAGCTGTGACACGCATGTGCCTGCAGATGCTGCCCTGCACGCGCATTTACTCACCCGGAGCCAAATCCCCGATTACTGCCCATGCCCCTAAGAGGGATTACGGCTTCTTAAGGGGCAGCTGGCCATGAGCAGGGGATTCATTCCTGCAGCCCTGTGCTCGCACCGTGTTCCTGGGTCCTAGGGGGGTGGAATAGCACCCAGCCCCATCTCCATGCCTGGTCCCAGCAGGGGTGGAGCACAGGGAGGCTGCCTAAAGCATGGTGGTGGCCTTAGTGATGCCAGCTGCATGGATCTGGTGGAGGACAGAAGGCAAAGCAGGTGACAAAGCCGGTGACAAAGCCGGTGGCCACGGCAGGGCTTATCGCAGCAGGAGGTGCAGGGAGGGCTCAGCTGAAATCAGCAGGGATGAACCACACCAGCACGTCCCGGTCACTTGCTCAGCACCTCGAGGCTCCTGGGCGGCAGATGTGTAGGGACAGCGATGCTCAGCCGTGTCCTCGGTCCTGGCAGTGGGTTTGTGGCTGGACAGGGATGGGTTTGGGGAGCCGGGAGAGCCCTGGGGCACTTTGCACCAAAGTGGTCCCAAATGTGCATTGCCTTCCTTGAGCTGTGCTGGTTTGTCCTTTCCAGGAGGCCAAGGCACAGTCAGGGGATGCTAAATATTGGGGACAGCTGGGGGACCTCTTCTCCTCTGGGCAGGAATAAGAAATGGAAAAGTATTGTGTTTTTTATCATTTCTCCCTCAAAAAAAGGCCATTGGTGGGTAGCTGGCACACCGAGGGCATGTTGAAGGCTGGCCATGGGCTGATGGAGGCTGTGGTGGTGGTGGGGACCTCGTCTCCGCAGAAACGAGCGTGGGTAGAGGGAAAGGGGCAAATGTGGTGCTTGTCTGGATGCGATCCCTTGCACAGCTGGCTGCCCGAAGAGGATGGGGACCTCCATCAGCTGTGCTCCGTGCGGATGTTACCAGAATTTGGGACCTGCAGGGTGCATGCACCAGGTAAGGCTGAGCCTGGGCAGTTTGGTGTGCGTGGAACCATACAATCCTAAAATCTTTAGGGTTGGAAAAGCCCTCCAAGATCACCTGGTCCAACCACCCCCCTACCACCACCGTCACCCACTAAACCACGTCCCCAAGCACCACGTCCAACCTCTCCTTGAACAACCCCAGGGACAGTGACCCCACCATCTCCCTGGGCAACCCGTCCCAACGCCTGACTGCTCTTTCTGAGCAGAAATGTCTCCTCGTTTCCAACCTGAACCTCCCCTGGCACAACACAGCCTGCACTGATGCTTCATAAAGAGTTGGCCAAGGGGTGCCAGGTGCTGGCTTCAGCTAGTCCTGGGCCAGTGGGGGAGGGTAGCAGCTGGTGTCCCCCCCAAGGATGCCGAGGACGGGTCACCCGAGCGCTCAACCTTGGGCATCTCAGAGCTGCCGTCTCTCCGGTGACTGTCGCATCGCCCAGGCTCTCATTGAATCCCCGCCGCCCCCTTCCCGCTCCCCTCCTGGCTAAATGCTCCCCCGAACGAGGCAGACATCAATGGAAGGGAGCCGAAATGGCCGAGCTTTGTCTCCCTGAAGAGGCAGCTCCTGCCCGGCCGCCCCGCGAGCCGCGCGCCGGGGCCCATTTTCACATCTCCCTTTGTTGAAGGAGCAGCCTTGAGCGAGACGCCACTCGAGGGGCATTGAACGAAATGTTCGGTCGCCTCTTCCATGTGGCACTCAGCGCCCCTCTCCGCCTCTGACGCTAATGATCCGGACGAGGTTTTTTCCGAGCATAATGGGGAAAAGAAATGAAAGGGAAAAGGGGCCGGGGGAGGGGAGGTCACATCCATTTAGGAGCCCAAACATTTACCAGGAAAGTGGCTCCTGAGTGGCCGCACAAAGGCCCGGCTGTGCCCGGCTCCATCCCTCCTCCAGCTCGCCTCCCCCGCCGCCCCCCAGCAGGACCAGCAGCCCCCGTCAAAGACGAGGATAATGGGTTGCATTATAGGCAAGCACGATAAATGTCTATCCACTCGTGTGCAATAAAGGGAAGCTGGTCTTTAGCTAATCGCGCTGGAGGAGCTCTTGGATGAGGCTCGAGAGCGAGATGTTCTCCTCGGTCCCCCGCCCCGAGACTGCCCCGCGGCGCCCCATAAGGGGCTGTGGGGTGCGATTCGCCCCGTCCCGGTGTGGGTGAGACATCCTGCCATCGCATCCCCCCCTGTCCCCCCAGCCTCGGTCTCTCCTGGGGTGACCCTGGAGGGCGAACGACCACGTCTTGGCAGAGGAGAGGCTCCCACGGTGCTGGAGCGGTGTTTGCTGCTGCTGTGGAGGAGCCAAAGAGGAACACCAAAAGCTCTCCGAGGCCATCGCAGGACCAAGGGGTGTTCCCGACACAACCCCTAGCGCGTGGCGGTGAGCTCTGTGCTTGGGTTGGATGTGGTGTGGGTAATCTGGAGGGAGAAACGGGGATGGAAACTGAGGCTCCAGGTGCGGAGCTTCCAACGTTTCAACTCCCCGAGAGCTGGTGGGGTTCAGAGCGCCCTGTTCCCAGGTGGGATTCTCCAGGGACTGGGGGTTATTCATGGCCCAAGAGGTGATTTTTTCCTGCAGAAGTAGCATTTTCCCATTGAACAGATGATTCTCAGCTCTGATACCTACAGTTTTAAGGGGAACAAAATAGCCCCATTTCCCCTACCCCAAGCCAGGACCGTTCCCTGCCCCAGGGAGGAAGGTTTGCACCCCTGCCTGTGAAGGGTTGGGGCCCCAATAACAGAGATAATGGAGGTAATATTGGCAGAGCAGACCCATTTTGGCATCACACCATCACAGGCAGTGGGTTTTGTGCTGTCTCTTGAGCCCTGCTGCTACCTTCCTGCATGGCCAAGGGCTGCAGAGCATCCTGGTGAGGATGCTTGTGGTCCTCAGTGCGCCGACGTGGGCTGGCAGGAAATTTCGCTCCGACAACTGAACTTCTCTGTTTGCCTTGAAACACCCTGTCCGGAGCAGAAACATCCTCCTCGGAGGCTCAGGCTTGGGGAGGCTGCCCTGCAGGTGCTATGAGCATGAGGGTGTGGGGAAAGCCCTTGGTGCACCCCTGCAGCGCTGTCCCATGCCCTGGGCTTGTGTTTCTCTGCTGCCTCCCTCCCTGCCCTTGCTGTGCGTCTCGGTGGGCTCGGAGTTCAACCTCTCCTCCCTCTCCCGCCCTCATCTTCTGCCTTTTCTCCCCCAGTCCCATTCTCCCAGCCCCTTCCCACGGTGTCCCTTCACACGGCGCCTCCCTCGCCGTCCCCGTTGGCTCCCAGCAGAGCCCTGTGGCCTGATCCTGGGGTGCCTCTCGCCTTTTTGCCCAGCACCACGGCCGGGGCTGTCTGCTCCCATGCTCGCACAGCTCCTGCCTGCTCCAGGGATGATGCTCGCCTTTATGGTTTGCTCCCACAACAGGCTTTTGAAGCAAATCCTGGGTTGAAAAAGAGCAGAGTGCAGCTCGGGGAGGCAGTGCGTGAACAAAACGTGATTTTCGGAGCAAATGGGGGTCCCTGTCCCAGCAGGGGAGGTGGGCTGGTGTGCTTCCTGCCCTCTTTCTCCCCATTCATTAACAATGCAAAAGGGCTTGGGGGGGGGGGGGGGTCTGCTTGCCCAGGGATGCTTTCTTCTCCGAGCTGCCCTGGGTGGTGGATGCGGACAGACGCACGGACACCCGGAGGCACCGGAGATGGGGAAATCAGCCCCGTGGAGCAGTGCCATGTCCTGAGCTGGCAGGACACCTCCCTGCTCTGCCCCGAAACCCCACAGAAACAAAGCAGACCAATGAAAACCCTACACCTAACATACACCTACACTTAACACCCCCTCGCAGATGTCCACTAATGAATTTCCCCTTTTCCAGGCTTTCCTCTGCTTTTGAACCCCATCTGAGCCTGTTCAAGCATCTCCTTGTGGGACTCAATCTGGGAACATCATCTGGAAACTCTTCATGAAGTGAAGAAAACCCCAAAGCCAAGGCTTTTGTCCAGCTTGGAAATTTCTGGTTTCAGCTCGCATTCCTATGTCAGAATGATTAGCATATTTAATTAAGCAAGCCTGTTGACATTTCTAGCTGGGTAGATGATTACTCTTCCTTCTTACAAGGAGCAGACAGCATGATGGGGAGAAAGATGAGAACTGCCCGCTTGTCCCCAGAGAAAGTCTTATGGGATCGGGTGGGATGGGGATGGGACAGGACGGGGACAGGAGGGACAGGATGGTGGGGATGGGATGGGATGGGATGGGATGGGATGGGGGTGTCTGGGAGCAGGGAGCCGTGCCCTCCTGCCAAGACTCCAGTTTAATCCTCGCTGTGCTGATAAGGTCACGCTGGGACCTGTGCTCCTGCCTGCCGTGCGCCGCCTGGGGCCGGTGGCTCTCGGGGCCCTATTTATAGTGCGGTGAGAGGATCAGGGGGAATCAGCGCCCAGCAGCCCCTGACGCTCGCCCCGCTTCCCGCAGACAGTCCCCGCTTGCTGTCTGCTACCAGAGTGCCCAGCCGACCCTTGCCAAGGTACGTGCTGGCACCGTGGGTGCCTGGGCAGCCGCGGATGTCCTCCCACGTCCCCATCCCCATCAGGGTGGGATTGGGATGGCTTTTGGCTGGAAGAAGCCTGGGGAGCAGAGCTGGAGCAGGATGGCACTGTGGGGAGCCCCAGCATTGGGCAGCTCTGGCTGATTTCTCGGGATAAAAGGGACAAAGTCGTGTATTTGTCTTGTCCTGCTATCAGCCAGGTCACCATCCCTCCATCCTCCTTGGACCTGAGCCCACCTGGGACAACCGACCCACAGCCATGGGGAAATTGGGCCAGGCAAGCCCAGGATGGCGGTGGGATGGAGGGCGTGGGATGGAGGTCTGACCCTGCCAGGGGTGTCTTGATGGTCTGGGCTCCCCACGGAGGTGGGCACCATGCCCTCCATGCCTCTATTTATGGCTACGTCTGCCCCAAAACCATACAGAGGTGCATGGGGAGAGCCCCAAATCCATGAGCTCCCTGGGGGGACTGGGGAGGTGGTGGGACCCCTTGGTGGGCAGCGTGGTGCGAGGGCTGCTTGCTCCCCTTTGTCCCCACCAGCTGCATCCTTGCTGTGGGTCCTGTTCCAGGGAGTTCCAGCGCAGTGGGATGTGGGGAAAACCAGCGTGGCCCCACACGGGCACAAAGCCCTGCCCGAGGTGACGGAGCCATCCCTGGGGACCGTCCCCATGCGCCCGATGGAGCCCTGCCCCAGCACCCGCCCCGTCGGGGTGCCGTGGATGTCCCTCTTCCTGCTGGCGGTGCTGAGCATCCCCTCGCTGCCAAAATCCCTGCCCGCATCATACGGTGACACCGAGGAGCCCCAGGAGGGCACGGGCCTGATCCAGTGCGGGGAGTACAGCAACCAGGTGCTGCCCAACGGGCGCTGCAGGATCGTGGCCACGCTGCCGCAGGGGGACGAGCAGCGGTGCCCGGACATGTTCCGCTGCACCGATGAGGTGTCCTACTGGCTCCACGAGAACGAGGAGCGCAAGCAGCAGATCCTAGAGCTGCGGGAGCTGATCTCGGAGCTGCAGGAGGAGCTGAGGAACCACCGGCATCGTATCAAAGTCCTGGAGCTGCAGGTAAGGGGCTGCCCTCGGCAGGTCCCCCACCACCCCCGCACGCGGCGCCTGCCGGCTCCCAGCCGCTTGCAGGGAGGGGATGCAGAGGATGACGGCGAAATGCTCAGCATTGTTCTGACCACAGGGGTTTATCCATTAAACCCCTTTTACTGCGCTGGCTCGAGAGCCTTCCAGGGCTGATCTTTCTTATCGTGAACTGCAAACCCTCTGGTTTTATCCTGCTGTAGTAGGAAGGAGACCATCCCCACCACCTCTGAGCCTGCCTAGGATGGGTTGGGGTCACTGACCCATTACCCATAGCGGGACTAGAGATGAAGCTTTAGGCAGCCAGGGCTGAACCACATCTCAGGTGTCCAAGGCTGAGTCCCCCATGTATAATGCAAGGAAGGGGACGAGCGCTCTGGGAGAAGCGTGGCTCCAAGCTGACCACGGAGGGATGGCTCTGGGCTGCGCTGAAGATTTGGCAGGGCTTCATCTGCCTGGCTGGGGGTGCCCCACGAGCTGCTGGGGGGTGTGCAGAAGAACCAGGGGCAATATCTTGGTGGAGGCTGGAAGCCTGTTGCGTAAATCTCAACAGGAGAGATGGGGCCTGATAGGGTCTGGCCCTGGGAACCCGTGTGACTCATTCGCTGTTTGGCTTCATTTTCCCCTCGCCCATGCTCTTCCCACGGGCTCCATCTTTGCAAGGCTTCCCCTTCTCAGACTTTGTGAAGGGTTTTGGGGCTTTGTTTCCATACCTCCCCCCACGAAACCCCCACGTCCACCCCACGCAGGGCAGAAGTCACTGTTCTACCATAGCCCAGGGATACCCATGGATTGCAGGTCCAGGGGGGAGCCCCAAATCCACGTGGGCATCCTGGCCGCCCACTCTTTGGGACCACAATACCTCCATCATGCAGGGACGCCCCATGCAGACCAAAGCTCCCTCCTGTGCCCACCATCCCAAGGGAGCTGCGTCCCATCGGGCACGTTTGAGCTGTTTGAGCACTGTGACCCCAATGCTGTTGGGTGCCCACTCGTGGACATCTGTGCCGTGGGCGACTTCTTGTGGGTGAGCTGCTGCTGGTGCAAGGGAGCAGGCACATCTCAGGCTCCCCCACCCCGCCGCCTACCCCAGTCTCCACTTTTCCTCGCCCTCTTTCCCCTCTCACCGGGACAAGCCGATGGGACAGCTCTTCCATCCTTGGCTTCTCGCATCCATCCCTGGTGACACCTGGTTCCTTAGGGCTGTCTAACCCATGCTTCCCCATTCCCAGCCCCACAGCATGCATCCCTGCTACCTGGAGCTGCAGCTCCTTCACGGAGCTCTCCAGCTTGAAGCCAAGGAGGGAGAGGGACAGCAGTGCGCTAGATATTTTCCGGGCAGTGTTCATGCCCTTAATCCTGTCTTCTTTTCCAAGCTTTGAAACAACCCACATAACATCCTGCCTGTTGTGTAGGGTCCCTGGGGGCTGGGGGAAGGTGGCAATGTTGCTCGGTTGGACCAGGGCACTGACCGTCATACTGCTGGTACATGTCCCGCTTATACAGGTCCCTTCCCGTCCTGTCTGCTCTCCCTTTTTGTCTCCCCTCTCACCCACTTGATAATTTCTGTGTCTTTGTGCTTAGTTTATTATCCCTTTCTCTGTTAATTGTTATTATTATTTTTTTTTCACTGAGTAGTCCTTAGCCAGAGAGGGTGGCAGAGGGGATGCTCACCCAGCAAACCCTGGCTGCTGGTGGATGGGGACGCTTCTGGGGCAGCAGCTGGGGGGGGATTTCCCCTACACACTGCAGTGCCTTCCATGTAATGGTTTCTGTGGGACCCAGTTGGTCTTGTAGGGATCGTAGAGAGCATCCCTCTCGTAGAGAGCCGTGAATGCAGTGACACAGACACTGCTCCTGGAGGAAGGGGTGAGTTGGGAGAACTCATTTCTCCTCTATGGGATCCCCGGTGAGCAGCAGGGAAGGAGCTGGGGGTGCTGCTGGGCTCCGCACCCTACAAGGATGCACCCAGGGGTCCCGGGGGGGCAGCCAGGTCCCCAACCCTACCCAGGTGTCCCCGAGCAGTTCACACCTTGGGGACAGTGCCAGCAATGCCTGTGCCACCAGGCTACAGCCGCACTCAGAGAGGGGATGTCCCCTGGGACATCTGGGGTCCCTTTGGGCCATTTGCAGGGGGTTTCAGCCCTCTGTTGGAAAGGGCCCTGAGCGACTGCATTCGGCTTTGAACCCAGCCTTGTTTTCAGCAGGAAGCTGCGGCAGAGACCTACAGCAATTTCTCAGTTTTGTAAAAAGACTCCGGAATGTAAAGGGGTGGAAGAAGCGTGAAGAGAACAAAGACTGGAGGGCTCTGCAATGAGCGCAGCCCTCTGTCCAAGCACAGGAGGGGGTAATGGCAAGAAGCGCAGCCGAATGCGGGGTGGGAAACAAGACCTTGCAGCTGAACCAAGGAAGCCAGAAGCAGAAAAGGCTGCTGAGCTGGTCCCCTGCACACCCTACAGTCACAGGGACAATTCCACTAGAAGTTTTCCCACTCTGTTGGTCTGGCCACTTCCCAACGCCCGTGCCCAGCCCAGCAGGCTGCTTTTCCCCACCTCCCCTTGCTGCCTCCCCGCCGTGCCCACCATCCAGCCCGGCTAGGGCTCTCCACGACCCTTCCTCCCGCTGAGGTGCTGTTGCTCCTTTAATCCGTCCCCATAAATCAGCCTCCTGCTGCTTTGCCACCAGTGCTTCTCCTGCAGCTCGCTGTCAGCTCATCCACCCGGCACAGACGTCTCCCCGAGCACCCCAGGAGCCTTCCCAAGCGCGCTGGGAGCAGCGGGCTCTGCCAGGTCCCAGCTCCTCCCGGGCTAACGGGGACCCCAAAATGGGGTCAGGGGAGGTGGCCCCTTCTCTGCCTTGTTTCCCTCCCCACCTCCCTTATTCCACGGTGGTTTAGGTGAGCAGCCCTATAAGGCTTGCACTGCCCCGTTGCCCACGGAGCAGGACCCCGCTGCGCTCCGATGGAGAAGCTCCCTGACAAACCAGCCCCGGCGGAGCAGGGGGATGCGGCGGGGTCTGCTGATTAAAACCAGCCTGGCTGTGCTGGTTTTAATCAGCAGCAGGGGAAAAAAAGCTGTCGACTGTGGAGGAGGGAGTGATTGTCTGGGAGAGAGCATCATGGGTTTACGCGCAGAGCTGGCGCGTGGGTGCAGGCTGCTGGTGTCGGTCACGGCTCGCGGAGCAGAGCTGATTTACGGGCGAGTCAGAGACTTTGCGGGGCCGATAAGGAGAGCACCACATCGTCGCAGATCCTCGTTCCCAGCCTCGTTCCCCCTGCCTGTCTATCTGCTTGGGATTTGGGGATATGGGCAGGCTCATCCCGTGGTGATCTGGGCTTGTTGGCAGGGCCAGGCCATGCTCAAGTGGCATTGGGAAGGATGCTGTAGAGCTGCCATTAGTTACCGGTGCAGAAAACATCCTCTGGATGCACAAACCCCTTCCCGCAGGAGGAAATCCCCACGCTCAAGCAGCATCGTTGTGGTTTTGAGGGTACCTGGACACCTTGCACGCCTTTAGGGGTGATGCAGGTGGCGAGATAACAATGATATGGGGTCTGGCTTCACCCATACAGCATCCAGTGTGACAGCGTGGGGACATGGGGACATCAGGAGGAAAAGGAGAGGCGGGGGAGAAGCAGCATCCCTCCAGTGCAGGGCCAGGGCCAGGGGTTGTGGGACCCCTGGGATATGGGGCAGGGGGCTGCACCGGCCAGGGGAGGGAGAGGATTTTCCCCAGGCTGCAGTGGGGTTTTGGAGGGGCTGCTCAAAGCCTGCTCTGCCATCTAACGGGCAGGGAGCTCTGAGCGAGGTGAGCATCTCAGCATCTGGAGCACGTTCGGTGTGTGCTGGTGGGGCTGGGGGTGCCCATCTCGCCCATCTCAGTGTGAGTCCGTCCCCCCCCCCCCCCCCCAGCTCGGGCACATATCCTACATGGGATCAAAGACTGCACATCCTAAATACAGGTGGTAAAAGGGGCTGGGGCCCTGCATCACCGAGGTTGGTACCCGAAGAGCAGGAGGTGGCTCCTGGTGGCACGGGCAGCTCCTTGCAGCAGGGTGCTGAAAGCTTCTGTGGTCCGAGGGGAGAAAGAAGAGTGCTCCAGGAGGAAAAACCCAGCGGTGGTGGTGGGGTTGCTGGATTCACCCTGAGATGCAACAAGTTGGAGGGGTTTGGGGACGAATTCCATCTGCCACTTGGCTCACCTGTGCACGTCCCACCTGTGCCAGGGAACACCACGCAGGTTGTGGGTCCTGCCAGGGTCTGGGGGCTGCAGGGTTCCCCCACACCCCCCCCCCATCCCAAATTTTGCCCTGCCCGCAGCACGAGGAGGCGGCCGGCCCGAACCGCAGCCTGGAGCAGCGCGTGCAGGACCTGGAGCAGCGGTACAGCGAGGCCAGCACCCTGCAGCACATCCAGGCCACGCTGCTCTACGACATGCAGGCGCAGATCAACAACGTCTCCGTGCTGACCGACTGGGTCTGGCGCAACCCCACCTGCCTCGGCCCCGCCGACATGAGGCTGCAGGAGGAGATGCACCGGCCAGGTGATGGGGAGATGCCAGGGGCACCGTGGGGTGGGAAAAAGGCTTTCAATCCCCTTTGCATGCAGCCCGATTTCACCCAAGCCTTCCCGAGGCTCCTCGGAGCAGTGGAATCCTTTGGGGATGTTTTCTGTGCAACCTAGGAGCGGGTCCGGTCCCTTGGTAGCTCCTTTTCCTCACCCTGGATGGTGTGAGATGCTCGCAGGGCTCAGCTTTGGCTTTGACAGCCCTGTTGGCATCGCTCCTACCATTATTCCACCTGCAGTCAGCTGCAGGAGCCTTCCTCCCAGCTCCAGGGACTGTTTCCCCATCAGAAAAAAAAATAGAAAAAAGAAAAAAAAAAGGAAAAGAAAAAAGAAAAAAAAAGAAAAAAAAAGAAAAAAGAAGAAAGATAAGACAAAGGAGCAAGAAATAATTTTGTCTCAAAAATTCATAACATGAAATTAGGGCTTTGGTAATACCCTTCAACTCCGAAAAACCAACAATTTTCCATTATTTCTCATACTCTTTAGATTTAATGTATGCATTTAAGTTTTTGCCAGTCTTTTTTTGCTTGATTTCCTTGTTAGTCATTGAAATGTTTTATTCATTTTATTATTTTTTAGCAAACATGGGAACTTCCAATCAAAAAACACGTTTTTTGGTTTTTTTTTTCTTGCCATTCTGCCCCAGTTTTCTGCCAAAGAATCCCCATTGATGAAAACATTTCAACCAGGGCTTCTCATAGCCGGGATCTGCACAGCTCCACCTGGAGCTGCTGGAATTGCAGCGGGGTTGGCTTTGCAACCTTTTGGGTCTCCGGGGCCTTGGTAAGGGGGTACTGACCCCCGTGCCCAGCCCCATCTCAGAACCCCAAAGCCCCCGGGATGCCTGGGGGCACCCCCAGAACTCGCAGCAGAGGGGCTCCAGCAGCACCGTGGGGGCCTTGGGCTGGGCACTGGGTCCAGGTCTCTCAGTGCTGGGGGTCCAGGACTGGTCCCAGCACTCTGGTGCTGAGCAGAGGGGCAGGATCCCCTGCAGCAGAAGTCCAGGAGGAACATTAGGGAAGGATGAAGAGATGCTTCTCCAGAATGGTCCTCCATCCTGCCGTGCGCCTGGTCTTACAGATCCAGCACCTGCCTTCTCCAGAAAGAAGCAGGCTCAATCAGACGGCGCGCACAGGAGCTGCTGATGGCTTTCACCTCCCAGCTTTGATCTGATTTGAGCTGGTGATGCCAGGGGGAAAGGCACATTATTTTTCCCCAGGCCAACTAATGTAAGAATTTTCCAGAAAATTGCATAAAAAAAAAGAGTGCAAAGCTCTTTTGACCATCCATGTTGTGGTGGAGGCAATGCCAACAGCTCTAACCCTACCTGCTGCCTTTGGGACATGTGTGCTCCTTCCTGAGCACGAGCTGGGATGTGAAGGGGTGCTGGAGCTCACTTCTACACCCATGGCAGCCCCCTCCATAATTTGATGTGACCGGGATGCTGACACCTCTGTCCTGGAGAATCACAGCCTGGGTGCAGCCGGATGGCACAGCGCTTAGAGCTGTTCCCTGCAGAAGGAGCGGGGATCTGCCTGCTCTCCTGGAGGCTTGCAGGGTCTTCATTGCGTCTCCCCAACCTCTGCTGGTTCCTCTGCACCCAGCTGGTTCACCCCTGCACGCTCTCCTGCAGCAGCTGCTTGGTGCCAGCCCCAGAGAATGTCCCCAGCGTCCCCAGCCTGTCCCCAGCATCCCCAGCCTGTCCCCAGCCTGCAGCCACCACGCTCCCCAGTTGCTGAGCCAGGATGCTGCCACTATTCAACCATCATTGCCCCCTCCAGACTTATTTTCCCATCCAGAAGGAGCTTTCATCAGCTGCCAATCCTGCAGCCTCTCTTTGCCTCGTGGAAAGGCAGTCTCCTGGGCTTTCTGCTCGTCCCCTCCTGGGCCCCTGCATCTCCCAGTGACACCAGCTTGGTGTCCAGGCCACATGTGCTTCAGGCTGGCCTCGCTGGATGAGTGGAAGGAAGGGGAGCTGCCCATGGGAGCTGCCTTTGTGTCTCTCTTTCTAAAGATGACAATCATCACACCAGGCTGTCGCCATCTGCAGGGAGGCTCTTCTCACAAATGCTTCATTTTGTGTGCCCACACGCACATGAGCTGGATATTTAAGATATTGAGGCAAGCAGTACATGGACTGAGCCAAGCGTGGTCTTTCCACTGCCCTGACTAGGTAGGGTCTCCATTCAGCTCCCCTTGGGCAGTCACCTAGTGCCACCTGAAACACTTGGGAGCATCCAAAGCATCCCCCTAAGCCTGGCAGGTACAGGACAGGACCTACCTGGGACACCTGAGAGCCAGCCAGGATGCTCCTGGGCATCTCAGATGTCTCTGGGCACGTCTGTGCAGAGAACTCAGCCAGTAGGTGATGGGAGGAGACAGGGAGAGTGGATTTCTCTCCTCTCCCACGTAAAGCCAGGATGAGCTACCCTCTGCAGAAGCCTGTCTCTAAGGACACCAGCCGAGACTGCCTCTGAAGTATAGATAGCTCATGCCAGACAAAATAAATCCTGCCTGGCACATCTTGGTTAGAAGCATCTTTAGAGTCTTCAGAATGGTTTTTATCTCCTTTCCTTGTGAGACAATGCCCACAGCAGCAGTATGGGAGAAGAAAAAAATCCTTCCTCTCCAAATGCACCAACAGCTGCTGAAGAACTTTTTGGGGTGAGGTGTAACCCAACAGACCTCAGGCCTGGCAAAACATGTGACATTTCTGTGTTATTGTTATGCTATCACAAAGCCACGTCAGCTGATGACCCTTCCCCAGCCACAGCACCCTAAGTACAGACCCGTGCTAATGAACTTGGTCACTAATGGGCCACTGCACTTGGGCAGGAAGGCAACATAATGCAATGTAGAAGCTCTGAATTCAGGATTTTTGTCAGGCTCTGTGTTACGATGGCATGAAAATAACCCTTACCCTTTTTTCTGTGTTGTGTACCAAATGTTGCATTTCTCTGCTTTCTTGCAGAGGTGAAGCACGCCAGGAACTGCCCCATTGACTGTGCTTCTGTTTACTACAACGGGCTCCGACGGTCGGGGGTCTACAGCATCATGCCCTCCATTGGAGGGATGCCTATCGAGGTGCTGTGTGAGATGGATACCGAAGGTACTGCGGGACCTACACGATCTCCCAGGAGAGCTCTGAGTGGGAGATGTGTCCCTGTGAGCTGTGTCCTAGGAGAGTTACATCTGGGTTACATCACGATCAGTGAGAGCAGCATCTCCGGGGGGAGCTCAGCCTCTCTGCTGGCTAAAGAAGGGGATATTTGGATAAAGAGTTCAAACCAGGCATTATGGCTGGGACCCAGTTGTCTAAACATTTAGGGCTCTTTGAGATCTTCTCACATACCCGAGGTGTTTGCAAAGATCTAGTGGATACCACACAGGGCTTTGGGAAAGAGAAGCCTTTCTGGAGTAGCGGGTGGTCCCTGGAGGTGCCTGGAGCATCTCTGGGCAGCCGAGAGCAATCCCTAACTGTAGCTGTGCTGAAGTGAGAGGGGAGAGTCTGCCCAGAGATATTTTGGGGTGTATAAGTGGGAGCAGATGACCACCCAGACCATTGTTGTCTAAACATCCATACACATATCCATTATCCCCAGGCACAGACTTACTAACAAAATCAGTTTGCGACACCCAGAGTTTGGAAGAATGATGCCAGTTGTCAGGGAACCATGGTGGATTGTCAGCTCTTTGCCCCATGGGTGTGCTCCAGCCGGGCTGGACGTGTCACATTAACACATCCCGAGATGGAGGAAGAGGTTGGCTGCCCACATGCAGGCTTCTCACCTACTGGGGAAGGTTGGCCCAAAGGATCTACAGGTGATGGCAGCTTGTGGACATGAACACTCATTAAGAAACAGGCTATTCAGACAATGTGGTCTGTGTTATGGCATTACTATTATTTGCATGACCGTTGTCACAATCTTGGACACTGCCGGGTGACAGCCTGTACAAACAGCAAATAAAAACATGGCCCCAGTCCCCTCCTCAGTCTTACAGTTTTGGAATAAAATGAGAGAGAGGGATTCAGACAGATGGGAGAGCAGATGGAGACAGTGAGACAATGCTGGAAGAGAGCTCGTGTGCCTCTGTGGTGCTGCAGGAACAGTACATAACAATCTCCAAACTCCAGGATCTCCAGTTCGTTCCAGTCCCAAAACATTTTCCTCCCCCAGACTACCACCGTACTCATTTAAAACCACCTGAAGGTCTGGAATGAACCCTTGACAGCTGGCAGGAGAACATCATCATGAGCAGACATGGGAGAGGTGGGAGCCCCTTTCCCTGAGCTGCGTTGGGCACCACGTTTGATCCTTGTAAAACCAACTCACACCATGGTTTGCCACTTGGTGGGAGAGGGCAGGACAAGGATACACCTTCCTGAGCTGGAGCTGGACCCTCCGAGGTGACACCACACCATATGATGGTGTGGGGACTCATGGACATTCCCTACAGACTCCCCTTTTCCATTCTCTCCTGGCAGGTGGGGGCTGGACGGTCATCCAGAGGCGTCAGGACGGCTCGGTTGACTTCAATCGGACCTGGAACGAGTACAAGGAGGGCTTTGGGGACCTCAGCGGCGAGTTCTGGCTGGGCAACGAGAACATCCACAAGATAACGAGCCAAGGGGACTACTCACTGCGTATTGACCTGGAGGACTGGAACAACAAGCACAAACACGCCTTCTACCAGGTCTTCAGGTAGGAGCTGGGATGGCCTTTGCTGGTTCTTGGTGTTTTATTATCCGTACCACATCAGCCACATCCTTCCTTAAGCAGGGGTGGCCAGGTCTGTCTAGACTGTCCCAGAAAAACTCCTTCCTTCTCTCTGCTGGAAATGTTTGTGGGTGACCATGGAGTAACCTGTATGGGAGGATGTGCAAGGCAGCACTGCATGTTTGAAGCTTTGGGGCTTAAGGTAGACCCCAAAACTGCTGAAACTACCCGGAAAACAAAACAAAACAAAACAAAACAAAACAAGAAAAACAAAAACACACAAAAAAATGTCGCTTGAAAGCGTCTTGGAGCATCTTCTGCCAGCAAACTTGCTCTGAATCATCACCCCAATTTTTCTCATCAGATGCCATGTGCAAGAGCAGTCACCTTCCGCCTTTGCTAGCCCAGGGGCAAATTACTAATTATCTCGGTCAAGGTGAAGGACAGGATGCTTGCTCTGTGGAGGAGAGGCACAACTGTGTAATCAGAGGGTTCGTCTTGCCAAAGCCATCTCAGCCCTTTGTTGTGGTTTTAGAGTCATGGTCTGCCCGGCTCAGACCTATAGCAAGTGCCCTGAGTCATGACAAAAGCATCCCACAGAAGGGAGAAATACATCGACTTTGGCTCTTAGAGGTGATGAATCACAGCGGGGAGCCTGGGCAGAGCAGCCCAATGATTGCTAGGTGCCCACACCAGGAACGCGGTCCCCAAACTGGAGAGGAGGCTCAGACACTCCCTTTTAAATAGTTTTACCTTTGCTGGCAGCATCGAGGACGAGGCCAACTACTACCGCCTGCACGTGGACGGGTTCAGCGGGACGGTGGAGGACTCCTTCGCCTGGTACCACAACAAGAGGAGCTTCAGCACTCCCGACTCGGGGAACATCTGTGCCGAGATCTCCCACGGAGGCTGGTGGTACCACCAGTGCTTCTTCTCCAACCTCAACGGGGTGTACTACAAGGTAAGGGGGGGGACAGGGACACAGGTGTAGCGCTCAAGGCCTGGGGACAGAGACCATACAAGGCCCGGGGCTGGAAGGGGGCTGTCCTCATGTCCCTGCAATCCTTCCTGGCTTGGCCAGCCTCTGCTCTTGGGGCAGGGCTCAAGGGAGCGCTGGCACCAGGGCAGCCCAGCCCTTTTGGTGCCAGGGATCAGACACAAGTATCAAGCCACCTCTGCATGCTGTAGTTTGGGGCCGTTTGATGGTGACTCATGCGGCCTGAGATGCCATCTCCACTGGGACCATCTGAAATATGTCGAGCTTTACATGCTCTTCCCACTGCATCACCGTTAAGCTCTTTGCCGTGGTGTCTGAGCGATCAGTTTTCTGATGACACCTCCATACGTTTCCCATCCTTCTTTCTGCACCGCAGGGCGGCCGATACTCCATTAAAAACCGAAAGATCCTGGGGCCGGATGGCATTGTGTGGTACTCGTGGAAGGACACGGACTACTACTCCCTGAGGAAGGTGGTCATGATGATCCGGCCACGCACCTTCAGGCCCCACCTCTCCCCGTGAAGCAGCCTTGGACCTTCTTCGATTCAGCCACTGCTGGGAACAGAAGGCTGGAAATAACTCCTTGGGAGCAAAAACTGAGTCTGGGGATCTCTGACAGACTGAGCCACCGTCCTTCTTGCTGCCTGTGGGCCTCGGAGAGAGCTGAACCACCAGCAGAAGTGTGAAGGCCTTCAGCAGTGTTTGGGTGGTGAAAGCTCTCCTCACGCCGTGGAGGTGGGCCATGAGAAGGGCCTTGCAAAGATGAGCATGGGGCAGTTTTTCACAGCAGTTCTTGGCAGCAGTTCTTGGCAGGATTGGGCTTCCCCAAGGCCTGAACCCCAACCTGGGGTCCCAAGTCCTGGCTTGGACTGGGTGGTGGGACTCAGCACCATGCTGAGGCCGGAGCTTGTGTTGAGGGGAGATGTCGAGCGCTCTGGATGTGAACCCAAGAGTAATTTCAGACCAGCAATCCTGCATGTATTTTCCATATCTCTGGGTTCAGTGTTCACATCGCCGTGTGTATTTAGCACTGGAGGTCCACCACTTTAACCCAGGGATGTCCTGGGGTGGCTGCGAGGTGCTGAGATGGCCCTGGGGGGAGCTGGGAGAGCTGCCCAGACATCATCATGGGCAAAAGAGGAGGAAGCTCTGCAGTGGTCCTCGCTTCTCTGGCAGGGATTGTGTAGTTGCAATAATTATGCTCCAAATAAAAGGATTTAAAAATCAAAATGCTGAAGATTTTCCATTTTCCATTGCGTTTTCACCTCTCAGTCCTTTCTCTGACAAATAACTGACGAATTTTCTATCCACCTTAAAAGCGGTCTGCAGGAATGATAGGATGTGATTTTAAGTCTTCTTTTACTGCCTTGTTCTGGATAAAGAGGACTTGTTGTTGCTTTCCTTTAATTTCTGTAGGGTTTTTACATTTGTAGTTGCAGCTAGAGCCCCTCTTTTTTCTCCCCAGCTTGCCTCCTCGCAGGATCAAGAGATGGAGACCACGGCCATGCTGTGGCTGGTGATGAATTTTTAATTAAATTACCTTTTTCCTGCTTCATTTGGGCAGAAGAGTTCAAAGAGGGTTCAGGGAAGGGGAATGGCAGATGTGTTACAGGTTAACAGCAAGGGGAGAAAAATGAGCTCCCCGAGCCTCGCTGGGTCATTGTCCAGGCTCATCGGGAGCTGGGGCCTGGCAAAGGATGATCTGAGCTGCAGGTGGTTATGGATGGGATAACCTGGGATGCTGCACCAGGAGCCCGGACACAGTCAGGTTTTTGGGGTGAGCATCCCGATGCCTTCTGCATTGCGCCTTGCTCCCCCCAAACCTCCCTGGGGAGGCTCCTCCAAACAGCCTCCTCCTGGAGGTGTCGGTGCCACAAGCTGTGCCCACACTGCCACCTTCTTAACATCGGTGTCCCCTTTTTCTCCTCCCTTGCCACCCACTGGCTTCTCCCCAGGGCAAGCTGTGCTCTCCTGGCTCTGCTCCCCGTTTCTCTGCCGCCCTCCTCAAAGCTTTTGGGTGTTTTCCAAGACTCCTTGGAGGAAGCTCCCTTGGTCTCTCCCTGTTTCCCTCCTCCCCAGCATAGCATGAGTGCCTCTTTCCATTGTGCCATGGTTCCTCCAGCCCTTCGGGCCCCGCAGTGCACACGCTGTTGTAGGCTGTGGCACAGGGCCCTCGGGTAGAGCAATATATTTTGTTATTCTTTGTTCATTAAAATACAATGGACTGAACAGAGCGGTATTTTATTTGCTGTGGGTTTACCCAGCTCCTACAAATCTGCCGATGGTCGGCCTCGAGACTCCTGCTGATGTCATCTGCTCAAGATTTATGCCTCCTGCCCGCTCTTTGAGCCTGAGGCCTTTCTTCACTTCTTGCGTTTAACAAAACCTTCTGCAGCCCCCTGCTCCTCCCCCACGTGGCTTTTGGGGGTTTGGTAACGCACAGCCCACCATTTTGTGTGACAATGGTGAGCTCCACACTGCTGACTCCATCTCCTTTTCTGCAAGGCCCTATGTGATACCCCACTTTGCTGTTGCACTTGAGCGTGATGGGACCCCCTGAGCATGATCTCTGCTTTCCCACGAACGACTGGATCCCCCCGGCATTTGTCTTAATGCTGGCACTGACTCCCACAGCCAGGGGACCACCAGGTTCTTGGTTGGACACCCACCTTCCAAGACTCCTCAGGTTCAGGGAGGACGTACTTATATCAGACCGGGGAGGACCAGGTTGGTGAGGATCTCCTTGGCCCAGGAGGAATGGACTTTTGGCCCCTTTGGGAAGCTGGTCCTAAATTTGGTGCCATCATCTTTCAAGGTGAGTGAAGACAGGAGAAGAATTGGTGCTGTTTCCTCCTTAGGGCTGGGGAAGCAGAACTCCCCCTGGCTCTCCTGACACCAGGGACGCAATGTTTTGTTCCACGGATGGACCAAGGGGGGGTCATCTGGCCTCAGTATAGACCTCAGTACATGTCCAGCCCCCTCATCCTTACCGTGTCGGCCAAATCTCCTCTCCTCCCCTCCACGCAAACAGCTTCAATTTGGCTCGTGCTCCCCCTCTGCCCCCTTCCCCACCCCAGTGCAAGCAAACCTACGGTGCCCCCCCCAAAAAAAAACACACACAGGAGACACTGCACCGCTCGTGAGAAAACAAAAGAAATGCCAAGGCAGTTTATTTACAACTGTAGTATACAAAAAAAGGACAGCTCGTGCCGCAGCTAGAACAGCCCCCTCCATCCCCTTCACCCGCTGCCTTCTCCCGCGCTCCCGTTTTTGGCAGCCCCTCCTGGCCTGGGGGCTGGTCCCCCCCGGCCCTGGGGTTGGGGCGAGCATCTCATGGCACAAGAAGAGACACGGCTCCCTCCGGACCTGAATCAATGCTTGTAAAACCTTCTCTGGCCGTAGAGGAGACCGAGACCTTGGTTTGCATCAGGGTTAGAGGTGCCAGGGCCTGGCGGTACTGGGACCATTGCCTGCTGGCAACTGGGAGAGGAGGGGCTGTACACCCCCAGCAGAGAGCAGAGTCTCCAACGTCTCCTGCTGGGAAGACAGGACCCCCCTACCCTCCTCACCCTCCCTGGAGGCACAGATCTCCCTCCGCAAAGCACCTCCTGGGGGGCATGGCTTGGGACAAGCCAGCAGCGGGGTGCCACTCAGCCTCTCACCCTGGAGTCACTCTAGAGCAGAAAAGGGGATTTTTGTCCAAGAGCTACCGAGAAGATGAGTCTTGGGAGATTTCTTACAAAAACAAGCAGCTCTTTGGGAAGTCACGGGGCTTTTCGGTGTCACCCTGAAAAGGATCATCAGCATCTCCTACAGCCGGGTGAAGCCTTTGGAGCAAGCAAGTCTCGCTCTGACCACCTCCACCAAGGGGTCTCCTCTTCCCCTTCCCCAAAGTGGTGCTGTAAGGTTTAGGGGTCAATAACACCCACCCTGGCTAGGAGCCTGGAGCTGAGGTGGGATGAAGGGAGTGGGGGTCACCAAGAGATGCTGCTGCCCATCAATGGCCAAGCGCCCGCCGGGGCAGGACGGAGCCGGAGAACCGCAGCTGGAGGGGGGCGCGCACCCGCCCGCCTGCCTAGCACCAAACAAAAGTCACACACGACGCACATTTCCCCCCTTCCCTCCCCACCCTCTCCATCCCCGGGGCCACCTCCTCCACTTCACCAGCCCTGGGCTGGCTCCTTCCGACCTCCTTGGCGGGCGGCGCGCTGGACCCCCGTGGGGTGCGTGCCCTGAAGCCGGGGAGGCGCCCACCCGCCCACCCATCCGCTCACCTCCCTCCCCACCCTCCCCGAAACGACTAGGATGGCTTCACTGGTCAACTCTGTACATTCACAAACAAAGAAAGCAGAGGAACGTCCCCTTCCACCGGCCGGCCTTGCGCTGCGGCAGCCTCCGCCACCTCCCCGGAGCTGTCAGTCCAAGCATCGCCTCTTTACCTGGAGGCTTCTTCCTTGAGCTCCTTGTTTTTCCTCACTTCTTCTGCGTGTTTGTCCTGTGGGGGGGGGGGGGGGGGGGGAGGGAAGGGGGGAGACGCGTTAGCTCGCCGGGCTTCGGGCCCCACGGGCGGGCCAGCGGCTTCGGAGGGGTTCGAAGGCACGAGGGCGTTCGCGAGGCCAGGTTCGTCCCCGGAGGGACACCGGTGGGTCAACTGCGTCCTCTCCTCCCCGGGGGGGCGTTTTAAGGACTGTGGAGGCACTCGGGGACAGACAGACAGATTGTCCTCGCCCTCTATCTAGGAGGTAGACGTCAGCCAGACAAGGCGGAGCGGGAACCCCAAAGGAGATGGGGCGAGCTCGGATTGTCCGTCATTATCTCGTGCTCTCTGCCTCTGCCCCAAGGCTGGCCGAGGCGTTTGGAGAAGGGCACTGGGCGAGCTCCTTGCAGAAGGGATGTTTTGGAGGGAGCTGGAGGTGGTGAGGGTGGGACCTTCCGTGCTGAGGCTGGGAGCAGACCTGCTTCGGGGGAGAGAGAAGAGGTCTGCACACAGCGGCGGCACGGCAGCACGGACACGCCAGGCCCGGTGGGGTCACCCCCGCCCCGGTGGGACCTTGATTTTGGGTAACGCCACGCGGCGGGAGGGGAAGGGGCACCCCCCCCCCCCTTCAGCGGTGTCCCCAGGGGGGTTGTGCCACCCCACGAGCCATGCGGGGTGCCCGGACGGGTGTCCCAGTGCTTCCCCCCCTCCCTCCTCGCCGGGCTCTCACCTTCTCCTGCAAGCGCTCCAGCATGGCCGCTAAGTGCGCCTCGCGGTTCTCCTTGTTGGACTCCATCTTCTGCGCCAGCTTCTCTTTGGCCATTTTGATGAAGTTGTTGTTCTCCTCGATGGCCTTCTGGATGACCTCCCGCTCATGCTCCCGCTTCTCCGCCAGGTGCTTCAGCAGCTCGGCTTCCTGGTACTGCGTGGGCAAAGAGGACACCGTGGCCATGGGTACCACGGGGACCTCGGGGACCACGGGCACCGCAGGGACCACAGGGACCATGAGGACCATGGGGACCATGGGGACCACAGGGACCACGGGTTCCTTCCCTCCCTGATGGCACCATCCCCTCCAAACTCAGTGATGACCCCAGTGGTGGCCATGCCATGGGCATGAGGCTGTGTCCCCGTGTCACATCCCCGTGTCACCTCCCCATGTCACCTCCCCAGGCTGCACTGCTGCGGGCGACCCGCCCGACCCACCTTCCTCCTCTCCTCCGCCGCCTCCAGCTTCTTCTGGATCTCTTCCAAGGATGGGTCGCGCCGCCGGGGCAGGGAGGCGTTGAACTCGGGGATGCCGTCAAAGGACGGGGGCTTCAGGATCACCTCGAAGGACTGCCCCGAGGTGCGCTTGTTGAGCTCGATGACTTCCATGTCAGAGATGACGCACCAGGTGAGGTCTACGGTGTCTGCTGGGAGAGGGGCAAGGGCTGACTGCCGGCACGGGCGCATCCCACCCACATCCTCCCACGTCATGGGGCATGAAGGGATCGAGGGCAGCCCCGCAGGGAAGCACCTGGGGGTGCTGGGGGATGGAGGGAGCTGGCACCGTGTGCTTGCAGCCCAGAAAACCAACAATATCCTGGGCTGCATCAGAAGAAGTGAAGCCAGCAGGGTGAGGAGGGGATGGTCCCAGTTCTCCCCCTATGTCCCAGGAGGACGTGGAGCTGCTGGAGCGGGCCCAGAGGAGGCCCCGAGGATGAGCAGAGGCTGGAGCCCCTCTGCTCTGGAGCCAGGCCGAGGGAGCTGGGGGTGTTGGGCCTGGGGGAGGAGAAGGCTCCGGGGAGACCTCCCAGCACCCTGCCCAAGGGGGCTTTCAAGAAATATGGAAAGACTTTTGGGCTTGTAGTGACAGGAGGAGGCGTGACAGTTTGAAGCTGAAACAGGGCAGATTTAGATTGGCTTTAAGGGAGAAATTTCTCATGCTGATGGTGGTGAGACACTGGAGGTGTCCCAGAGAAGCTGTGGGTGCCTTGACAAGGGGGCCCAGCACGCCCACGGGGCTCCTACCTTCATACGTGTACGCGGGTTTGTTCAGGGGGTCCGAGAGGAAGCAGGAGCAGAACAAGGAGACGAGAGGCAGCTCCTTCATCTTCTCTTTGTAAGCTGGGGAGAGAAGGCGGGAGCGGGGTCAGGGGGCGGGGGTCCTGCCAGGCGTTGGGCAGGGGCTGCCACATGCTGGGGATGGGCTGGGATGGGGCTGGCACGGTTTGCTCAGAGGTTAGAGCAGGCCGATGCAGGAAGGGTAGGCAAGGCGTGCAAAGACACCGTGCAATGGGGAAACCAAGGCACATGGTGATGGGGAGCCTTTCTCAACGCGGGTTATGCCTGTCCTGGTGTATTAACCACACGCACGACCCCTTGCATGGCACTGCTGGGGTGCTGTGCGCATCCCAAGGCAGGGGTTAGCTTGGGATGTCAGCCATTCCTGGGGTCTTTTGGGTGGGCAAGGGGCTTGGGGGTGCCCCAGCATGGGGATGGGGGGTGTCAGGGCTGGGTGCACGGAGCCACGCTGCCCCCTGTCCCCGTGGGACCCCACAACGGTACCGTACCAGCCAGAGTCATGGCGCGGCGATCCTTGGGCGTCTGCAGCAAGAGCGATCCTGGGGCCTGGAGGGGAAAGAGGCAGGATCAGTGCGGGGGGTCTGGGGGCTTCACCCGGCCCTGCCCTCCCACGGGGGGGGCAGCTGCACACACCCGGCCTCGCGTGCAGGCTGCTGAGATGGGAGGACACCGGTGTGATGTGGTGGGCACACGGTGGGGGGACGGGGACACGGAGGTGATGTGAGGGGACACCGATGGGGTGGGCACACGCTGGGGGGGTGTAAGGGATACTAGGGTGGTGAGATGTGATGGCACACTCGTGTGACGGGCACACGCCGTTGGGATGGGCTGGGATTTGTGGTGTTGGGATAGGGGAATACCGGTGCGGTGGGATGTGCAAACACCAGGGTGGAGAGCGCACGTGGTGGGAAGTGATGGGCACACACTGTTGCAACAGGCACACGCAGGTGTGATGTGATGGGCACACATTGGTGCAACAGGCACACGCAGGTGTGCTGTGATGGGCACATACTGGTGCAGTGGGCACACACTGGTGGGCTGTGATGGGCACACATTAGGGTAATGGGTACGCACTCGTGCGATGTGATGGGCACACACCAGTGTGATGTGATGGGCACCCACTCGTGCAATGGGCACACGCTGGTGTGACGTGATGGGCGCGCACTGGTGCAATGGGCACACACCGGTGTGATGGCAGCAGCCAGCACCGTGCTTTGGGCACGTGCAGCCCTTCCCTTTCCATGCTGCCCAACACCTGCACAACCCACATGCATGCACGTGCGTGGCCGTGCCAGGATCAGCGTGCACCTGCACACACACTCACAGACCCCACCCCATGAACAAGTGCACCCCCCCGCTTTGCACAGCCTCTGCTGGTGCACGAGCTGCAAATCTGCCCGTGCTGCCGCCCCACGCGCCCTTCTATAAAAAAGGGACCCAAACCTGCGCCTTCCAGCAACCTCCCCAGGCATCCTGGGACAGGGGAGCTCTGGGGGGGGAGGCTCTGCTGGCTCCCCCAGCCGCAGCACGCCCTGACCCAGCTCATCCTGTGGGATCCCCCAAAATCCCGACACCCCCATCGCACACGATGCGCTCATCGCCTCTGCGTTTTTTTCCAAGCAACCTGCCACCGCGTGGCAACGCTGCCGGAGGGGGGGGAAAAGGGACAAAACGTGGTGGCAGCCTGCAGGGACACCTCCCTGGAGACGCCTCCCCCCCCCCCCCCCCTCTTTTTGGTGACCCCCCCCCCGGGGGCGAGACCCCTCTGAGGGCTTTCCCCATCGCTTGCCCAAAGGGTTTTGCCTTTAAGCAGCTCCTGCCAAGCGTGGAGCCGAGGCAGGGCGGGGATGCTCTGGTGGCTCGTGTGCCCACACGAGGCTGTGCACGGGGATCTGGCAGCGCCTGGAAGCGTTCGCCTTGATCCTGCCTGGCAGCCTCCCCCCTCCTCGCGTTAAAACCCCAAATCCTCATTTTTCCCTGGGCTTGCGTGGCGGGGGGGGGGGGGGGGGGGGGGGGCTCGGAGGCATTTTGGGCTCCAGAAGCCCTTCTTGCAGCCCTCCCGCGCTGGCTGGAGGATAAAACCCAGCAGATTTTTTTCCCCCCTATCAAAGCGGGGGGAGGTCGGGGGCCACCGGGCGGGGGGGGGGGGGGGGCGCCAGCCCCGCTCCCCGTCGCTGGATCGAGCACCCGTTTTGGGGTTCGGAGGTTTCCACCCCGCTGAGCCCCGATGGTGGAGCTGGGTGTGGCGGGGGCTCCGGCGCCGCTGTCGCCCCCAGGATGAAACCTCGCTCAAACCCACGGCGCGGAGGCGATGCCGGCGAGGCGCACGTGGCGGGGAGGGAGCCCGAGACGAACCCAAGGGGGTGACACCCAGCAGGGCCACATCACACCCTGGTCTCCGCTGGGGGACAGCGGGGACACCCCACCTCCTGCCCCCTTCCCTCGCAGAGCGACGGAGAACGGGGATGGGGGGGGGGGTCTCGGGGGGGGGGGGGGGGGGCTCCCCGCTCCCCTCCTCGAAGCTTTCAAAGCCGTGGATGGTTTTTTCACCCACCTCCTCCCGCCCTCCTTCTCGTTTCTCCCCTGCCTGGGATAAATATTTCAGCGGGGCTTCCTGCCACCAGCAATAATTCAGGCTGGCCCTGCCCTCGGGGTGCTGGGCATAACTGGGGGGGGCGGGGGGGGGGGGGTTCGGGATGCCCCCCAGGCTGAGCGGGGGCTGCGGACCCCATCCTGCAACCCCTGCGCTTGGGGAGCGGGGAGGGAAAAAAAAAAGGGGTGAGGGGGGTGAAAAGGGGGCTCGGGGGGGTCCCCGGCTGGAGGGAAGGGGTGGGGGTCCTGCTGTGCATGGCGAGGGGGAATGCCAGGCTGGGGGGGGGGGGGGTGGCTTTGGGGTGGGGGGGAGGGTCGCTGCCCCAGAAAGCGCCCAGAGATGGGGTGGGGGCGCGCAGACATCTCCCCCAGGTACCCCCCCCCGGTGAGGATGCTGGAGGGTGACGAAGCCGGGGAGCCGCGTCCGGAGGGCGAACCCCCCCCCCCCGCCCCACGCCCCCCCCCTCCCCAAATTTCTCAATGCATCCTTTTTCCCCCCAACACCCCCCCCCCCACCCCCCCGTACCCCTTTTTTTCTCCCCTCCCCGCCCGCTGCGCTCACCCCACCGCCGGCACCAGCGCTGCCGCTCGGCGCTCTCCGGGCTCATTTAACGCGGGCGCGGGGGGCTCGGCGGAGCTGCCCCCCCCCCCGGGGGGGGGGGTGGTTGAGAGGGGGGGCCCGGTGCCACCCCCCCCCCCCATGACATCACCTCCCCGGCCGCCGATTGGAGCAGCCCCGCGGCCGCGTTCATTGGCCCCGAGCCGTGCGAACCGGGGAGCAGCCCGGTGACGTCACGGCCGGCTGCTATTTTCGGGTAAAAAGGGTAAAAAATTAAAAAAAATAAAATAAAAAAAAAAATTAAAAAAAAATATTTGTAAAAAAGATTTTTTTTTAAAAAAAAGAAAATTAATGGAAGCGTGGAGGGGGAAGGCACGAAAATGCTTGAAAATGGGATTTTTTTAAAATAATTTTAAGTTTTTATTTCTAGGGTTCGAGCCCAGAATTCGGCTGGCACCCAACGGGGTCCCACTTTTGGCTGGGGGGGGGGGGGGGGGGGGGCTCGTGCATGGCGAGGAGTGGGTGCCACCCGCCCCAGCAGGACAAAGCTGGGCAGTGACAAAGTGACAATGGTCGGGAACCGGAGGCTGCAGGCACCTCCCTGCGCGGGGGGCTCGGGGACACCCCGCAGCTTTGATGTCCCCAGGTGGGGACAAAGCGCCCCCGCCGCCCCCCGCCAGGACAAAGCCTCTGGGGACATCGGTTATGGGGTGTCCCCTCCATCCTCCCAGGGCTGGGACACCACCCAAGCCCGATGTGACCCATTTCCAAAGGCACGTGAGGACCAGTTCTGAATAAAACTGGGCAACGGGAGCTCGGCGAGGCCAAGTCCCACGTCCCGAAGCTATTTCGGTGTGACGTCCCCCCCGCCGGGCGCGCGGAGGATTCGGGGAGCGCCTCTCAGGTCCGTGCCCTCCCCACGAGCCCGATCTCCTTCCCCCCCAGTTCGGTTCACCCTGGCCTATTTACGCCGACGGCGGCGATCACGAGCCCGGCACCTCCAGGGGACCGTGCGGGTATATTTTAGGCACCGGTCTCCTCCGTCACACCGCGGGCATCGGGCTGCGGGGAGGTGTTCCCCCCCCCCCCCCCCCCAAAAAAAAATGCCCGGCGGGTGGCTTTGCAGAGCCTGCAGCCCCAGGATGGCCACAGGTGGAAATCGGGGTGACACCGTGCGGGGGGCACCACAGCTCGGCAGACCCCGGGGAGGTGACGCCGACCATTTGGCACGAGCTGCCCTCCGTGTAGTGGAGACGTGGGGTTTGGTGTGATGGCCAGACCCCACCCCCACCCCCCCAAAAAAAAAAAAAAGAATTGAGCTGGCCAGGGCTGCCTCAGCAGGGAGTAAACTGGGGGAGAAGTGGGAGCAGACTGGGGGAGCAGCGGGAGCAGACTGGGGGAGCAGCGGGAGCAGACTGGGGCAGCAGCAGGGAGTGGAGCAGGCAGAGGGGAGAGATGCGGGGTGCTGGCAGGGAGCAGGACACAGGATGGGGGCCTGGAATTAGGTGGTCTTTAAGGTCCCTTCCAACCCAAATCAGTCCGTGGCTCTGTGGGGCGTTGGTGGAGATGGTGACGGGGTCCGAGGGGCAGCACTGGCACAGGGCAGCACAAGCGGGGACGTGCCCGTGGCGCACCCCCCCAACCCCCCCGCCATGTGCTTGCACACACTTTTGCACGCACCTGCACCCCTGGGTGCACAGCACCGTTGTGTTAGTGCAGGGAAAAGGGACCTGGGGCCTGATTCGTCTCATCGCGGGGCTTTTATAACACCTCCTGCTGAAGCTGGACGGGGCATCGCTTCCTCGGAAAGGATGCTCCCGTGCGCCGGTGGGAGGCGAGCTCCGCGCCAGAGCCCCCTTGGCACCCACGCAGGTGTGGGGGCCGTGGGACACCCGTGGGATGAGGACACGTGGGGGGAAGGGAACACACAGCGGGGACGAGGGAAGAATCGAGCTGTGGCATCTGGCAGAGGGACAAAACAGCCATTGTGGGGACCACGCGGGAGCGGGACGGGCCCGGCCGCGGCTGGCACCGGGCGCGTGGCACCCCGCGGGGGGGGCTCTGCACAATTCCTCCTTTGAGATCCCCACAGGTCCAGGCTCAGGGCACAAACCCATCCCTGGGGGGGGCACGTCCAGAGGCATCTCCCTGCCTCCCCAGCCCCAAATGGCCAGCATCTGGGGCGGGAGAGGGCTTGGTGTCAGCTCCTGGAGCCCTTGCGTGAGGTTGTGACCGTCATGTTGGCCATCACCCTGCACCCCCCAGCACCTCAGCTGCCTTCCTCCAGCAGCAGCCTCTCTCTGTCCCGCTTTCAGCTAAGCGAGGCCCAGAAAAAGGAGGCCAAGGAGATTTGGGTCTATCCAGGGCCCTGGGGACCGCGGGCTGCCGCGTGCCACCCGTTTCCCATCCACGCGGGGCTGTCCCCAGGTGGGACGGGTGGGATGGGGGGGGGGGGGTCAGCATGGCACGGGGCTGTCCCCAGCTCCAGGTGGGACGGGGCTGGAGGAGAAGCTGGGCACGAAGCTGGTGGCAGGTAGGAACGAGCCCTGGCAGCGAGTCGAGGCCATGGGAGAAGCCCCACGGTCTGGCAGCACCTGCGCGCTTAACAACCTGCTCAGCACCCTGGTGCTGATACCCAAACCTTCCCGGCTATGGGGTCGAAGGGGATGGAAGGGACCAGAGAAAGGTTTCCCCCTGGGCACACATCCTGCAGCCTCGGTGCAGCCACGGCTCAGCCCCAGATCTTTCAGACCCACACCTTTGGACCCTCCTCGTTCTCCCCACACGTGGCATTTACGCCACTGCCTAATTTTGGCTGTTCAGCCCCTTTTTCCAGCTCCCCCCGAGCTCCCCCTTCCCCTTCCCAGCTCCTCCCAAGCCGGGGTCCCCCTTGCCGGGGCTGGGGACCCCCCTGGGAGCGGAGGCTCCGCGCCTCCAAAAAGGATGCTGAGGGCTCCAGCACCAGCCCCGGGGCTGGGGAGGGGACAAAAAGCAGGGAGGGGGAAGGGTGGTGGGGGGGGGGGAATAAAAAAATAAAAAAATAAAAAAGCACCGCCCTCCCCCAGATTGGGCAGAAATGACATCATCGCCCGGCCGCGAGCCAATGGGAGAGCCGCCTGCTTCTCCGAAATCTCGCCCGTCCCTATAAATCCTGGGTGCTGCAGGGATGGGGGCGAATGGCAGCTGGGGGGCTCCGTGGCAGCCAGCTCAGCCCCCCCGGGGGGGTTGCAGCCCTGACACGCCCCCCCTCCCCCCCCCCCCCCCGGCACTGGGGAGCTCCATGCCCAGCTGGGGGGGATGCAGGGATGTGTGGGGTCGGGGATGTAGGAACATATGGGGTCTATAGGGTTGGGGATGCCCCGCAGGCTGGAGGGGGGGGGGGGGGGGGGCATCGATCCCGTCCTGCGTGCATTTGGCTGGGGAACCCCCGGAGCTCCCACAGCCGAAAATAAGTCAGGAATGGCGATTGAAAAGAAACGGGGGGGCCTTCCGATTGCTGCAAGGAGGAAGGTTTGGGCTCGGGTGTTCACCACGCTCAGGTTTTGGGGCACAAAACCCCCCCGCACCCCCACCTGCTTTTCCCCAGTGGGTGCTCAAACGCGTGAGCCCGTGCTCAGCGCCGGGGGGGACATCGGCCTCGCTGCTGGCCCCGGGGGGATCTGGGTGGGTGCGAGGAGCAGCGCTCGCTGCCTTGATTTCCACCTAAAGCCGTTTCTTTGCCTCTGTGGGAAGGAAATTAAGTTCTGGGGAAGAAGCAGGTACCCCGATTACACTAAAAAACAGAGTCTTAGGGAGCTAAGTAGTTCATTAATTGATATAGTTTCCCCCGAACATTTTTTTCACCAAATGGGTCAGAAAAAGTCAGAACGTCTCACTTCTGTGATCCCCAGCGATGCCTCGTTTCACCCCTTAGTGCCATTTTTACTCCAGACGCTGCAGGGAAGCGTTCCCTTCGGGCCTGACAAAGCAAAACAGCTCACCCCGCTCGAGCCCGGGCGACTCCAACAGCCTCGCTGCCTGCTCCTCGCTCCCCGAAAACGTGCTCCTTGTGCCCAGACGGGACGAGGGGTGCCCGAATTTCCAAACACTGCCAGCTCGAGGCTGTGCCAAGGGGTGATGGGCAGCATCCCCATGGGGATGGGAGGGATGCGGGATGCTGACACCGATTTTCCCCGGTTCCCCGTACCAGGGATGCTGCTGGAAAGGGATCACGTCAGCCAACGTAAGCGAGGCGGAGGACCCCCGGGTCGCCCCCGCGCCGCAGCCCCCCCCCACCCCCCCCCACCCCCCGCAGCGCTCCTCCGACATCTCCCTTTTGTTTTCCTGCCAGCAGCTCCGGTTCCTAAGGAGCATCCTATGCAAATGGTGAGAAACCATGGAAACCGGCGTTAATATCATCATCCTGCCCGCAGCTCCTGGACCACCGGGCAGCATGGGCAGGCCCAGCGTGCAGGGGACAGGGACCCGCCCGAAGAAGCTGTCCCGTTTTCGGGGGGATCCGGTCAAGGCTACAAGGCTGGGGCACCTGGGTGGCCTTGGCACCAGGCAGGGATTTACGGGGGAAAAGCTTTTTTGGATGCAAAGCAAAAGTCGCTCAATCGCGGCCCTCACACCCATGGGCGTTCAGGATGCTCGGAGGGGACGTGGGGACAAGGGGTGGCCGCTGTTGAGTCGTCGCCGCTCCTCCAGGCTTTCCCGAGGCTGGCGGCCCTGCTCTGGAGGAGCTTTTTGTCCCCTCCGTCCCACCTCTGAGCCTCCAAACACAAACTGCACGTCTGGAGCTGGGGATTTATGGAAAGGTCCCTTAAAGTCCGGGGCAGGAGGGTTGGAAGGGAAGGGACGTTGCTGTCACCGATGTCCCCACTGGTGGTTACTCTTGCAGAGGGAAATGTGCACTTCTGCCCACATCCAGCCGGGCTCTGCCAGCTCTCCCAGCTTCCCCCGCTGGGTTGTTTTACCCACGGCAGGGAGACCTGGAGCTCCCCGAGCTGCAGCACCACTGTACGAGCTTGGAAAGCCCCCGGCTGCTTTCGTTTTCTATTTACAGCCCCCAGGCTGCGAGGGCTGAGCTCGCTTGCTGGAGGAGCAGGAAAGGAGCCAGAGCAGTCCGGGGACAGATGTTGAGAAATGTTGACACAGCAATACCAGAAGAACTGGATGTTTATTAAAGATTAAAAAAAACAGGCAGTACATACATAAATTCTTTTTTTTCCCTTTTTTTTTTTTTTCTTTCCCAGGGAAAGCTTGCCTTAAAACAGCACCCGGCAAGCCCCGGCTGCAGGCAGAGGCGGCACTGGATGGGGACACGGTGGCAGCTACATGGGGACGTCCTCGTGGACGCGCACCCGGAGGGGGCAGATGCGCAGCGCCTCGGGCGGCGCGCCCACCGGCGTGCCCCCCACGTAGAAGTAGGGGAAGACGGTGCCCCCGAATTTCTCGTGGAAGGTGTAGATGTGGGTCTTGCGGTCGGCGTCGTAGAAGGAGAGCTCCCCTTCGTCGCAGTCCAGCTCCACCCGGATCCGCGCCAGGTCGCCCAGCGCCGCCTCCGAGCGAGCCGCGTTGGACGCCCGGCACGTCTCGCCGTCCGCCCCGGGCAGGCGGTAGATGTACCAGAAACCAGAGCGGGCGTCGTGGTGGAAGGTCCAGTGGGTGCCCCCCCGCGGCCGGGCCACCCCCACCCGCCAGTTCGTGATGCCACCCAGGTCCACCTCCCAGGTGTGGAAGCCGGCGGAGAAGCCGCGGGAGCCCAGGATGCAGGGGGCCGAGGTGAAGCGCTCGGGGTTCTCCACCAGCAGCTTGTAGCCCCCGTTGGTGACGCTGGTGAGGTCCTCAGACACCGAGAGCCAGCCCGCAGCGGAGTTGGGGTCGAAGCTGAAGGGGACTGCAATGGGGACAAGTGTTAGGAGGGCCGAGCCTGGCTTGCCACGGGGACGAGCTTTATGGGGTGGAGCGCAGCCCTGCAAGCACCCACCTACCCATCCTTTCCTTTCTGGGGACAACCAAAGGCACAAGCCCCACCCTACATGGAGAAATGCACTTTTTGGGGCTTCCTTTTTGGGGTGCAAAAAGATCACCCTTTTGCTCTCCAACCCCCATCTCCCCAGCCCCACCAGAGGCAGGCACAACTGACCCAGCACCCATCGCCCCCAGGCTGCCCCATGCAAAGGCTGCTCTTGCCCTTTGGGAGGCACCCCCACGTCCCCTGGTGCCTCACCTACGGTGATGATGTCCAGCATCTTCTTCCACACGTTGTACTGCAGCGAGCCCAGGTACTTGGCGGCGTCGATGAGCATCCCTGAGGGCACGGCCTCCGGCTCCTCGGCCGTGCAGGCGATCCTAGGGCAGGACGGAGCCGGGTCGGGGTGGAGGCAGGGGCTGGGCTGGGTCTCCTGGCACCCTGGGTTTCTGCAGGGGCTTTCCTACCAGCACCCTGCATCTCCTCCTGGGTGGGCTTCCCCAGCAGGGCTCGGTGCATGAGCAGAGCAAGAGAAGGTCCTGCCCTAGCCCCTGGGCCCCCACCTTGCTCTCATCCCAGGGATGGGGCTGCAAATCATGCTGGGAAGGTCCCAGCACCGAAATCCCACCAATGCCCCTCTTCCGCTATTGGGGTTTTAATGCTTCAACCCCAAACCTGCAATGCTGCTTCATTTCTGGGCGCTTTCTCCCTGCCTGAGGCACCCGTGGGGGCCCCCAGCGCCTTGTCCCGCTGGAGCACGCTGCCCTGAGCGGCCACAGCAGGAGGGGACGTGCGGGCACAGGACCTTGCACAGGGCAGAGACCTCGCTTTGTGCCGTGGGCAGGGATACAGGGGACACAGCCGGGGCCAGGACTCACCTGCGCTTGCGGTTCTTGTGGGTCTGAAAGAGAAGGAGACACCGAGCATCAAACCTCTGCTTGTATGGGGTCCTGGGGGCTTACAAATGCCCCGAGGATCGCCCAGCGCCGCTGTGCCCTTGCTTGGTGGAGCCACGGGGACCCCAGGGCACGGGCAGCACCCCGGCGGGGCTTTACCATGAGGAAGGTGTAGTCGTCCTCCGTGAGGTCGGCCTGGAGCTGGCGGGCCTCGTTGAGCAGAGCCCGGCTCTCGTCCGACAGCCGCTTCATCTTGCCCTCGATGAGGCCGTGCTTGTGGCGCGTCTCCTCCTGCAGCTGGGACAGCAGCGCCTTCTGCTCGTCCCACAGGAACTCGTGCAGCTTCTCAAACTCCCTCTTGATCTGCTCCTCCAGCCGCACGGCTTCCACCTGCCCGGAGTGGGGACGTCACGGCTTCCCCACGGGAGCCCCCGTGTGCTCAGCACCCCCGGGCTCCCCTCCATCCTCCCCAAAATGCTCGGCCAGCTCCGGCACTCGCCGAGCTTCTCGCTGGGAGCTGCCCTCCCCAAAATAAATGGCCCCGCTGCCAAGGCGGGCACCACCCCACGCCACATCCGAGTCCTTCCTCCCGGCATCACCGTCCTCACTGAGGGATGGAGCAGCCCAGGATGAGTGCAGCCTCCGCCCCGGAGCTGGTTGCATTCCTGCCCAGGGTGTGTGTACACACGCGTGCATGCGTGTGCATGCATGTGCGGGGAGCTGGGCTCGTTGTCACCCTGCCAGGGGGACCGTGTGGCTGCCCCCACCCCAGTGCCGGCCTCGCACCTGGTTGTGTTTGGAGATGGACTCGTAGGAGCGGTGCACGGCCCCGAAATCCTTCACCTTGTCCCGCAGGGAGGTCTCCATGTTCTTCAGCTTGGCCTGCGGGGGGGAGACGCCTTCAGGACCCTCGCGAGCCTACGCCCCGGGTTTCAAATGCGGAAAGACAAGAGCCCCAACCCCAGCAGGACGCGGTTAAGCAGGATCCTTGCTCAGTCCATCCCTTCCCCTCCTGCAGCCGAAGTCTGCCAGCGCTGCCCACCCGCACCTCGGGGCTGTGCACCAGCGAGGCGGAGGACGTTTGCTCCATGGCAAGTCCTCCACCCCGCTTTCCAGCCCTTTTTTTTTTTTTTTTTTTTTTTAACGCACTGTCAAATCCCGGCCTGCCCCTGTGCCTATCACACCGTGGGCAGCCCGCCAAGCCGGCTCCGTGCGGAACAGCCGCCCCGCGACATTTGAAATCTGGCGTGCTCCCCGCGGGGCTGAGTCACGGCAGCGGCGGGTCCTGGCACGGTGCCTGGCCCCAGCCCTGTCTCCTCCTCCTCCGCAGCCCGTGTGGCTCCACGGGGCTGGGCTCGGGGCTGCCTCTCCCGCGTCCCCCCGGCTCTGCGGGGCCGGGAGCAGCCGGCTGGGTTGTGCAACCCCCTCCCCAAAATCAGCGCTCCCAGCCCCGAGGCGCTGCTGCAACAACCGGCGCGGCTGGATCCAGCTCAGCCCGGCGAGCCAAAAAACGGGGGGAGCGGGCAGCTCTCCAAACCCCTCCCAAGCCCTCGGAGCAGCTCCCCTTCACCGCAGGCTTTTGGGGCGAAGCGCTGCGCCCTCGGGGACGGGGTGGCACTGGGTGGCGATGAAGCCAGGCAGAGCGTCGGCAGCGGTGCCGCGGGGGCAGGAGCGGTGCTGGGGACCCACCCTTGCAGCGTGGTGGCTTCACCCCGGCGGGCGCAAGCGTAGGTGCCGGGGTGCGCACGGGCTGCAGCCCTCCAGATGTCGGGGTGCTCCCCATGCAACCGATCCCCCTCTTTCCTGGAACATCTCGCACTCACCCTGAAATCCGCAGCCGTCTCCTGCACCGGCCGCATCTTGTGCCCTTCGTGCTGCTTGGAGCTCTGGCAGACGAAGCACGCCAGCTCCTTGTCGTCCAGGCAGAAGAGCTTGGCTTCCTCCTGGTGCACGGTGCAGAGGGCGGCCGGGCGGCCCCGCCGCTGCCCTTCCTCCTTGAGGATCATCTCCACCAGGTTGTTGAGCGTGTGGTTGACGCGGAGGTCGTCGAGCGAGGAGGCCTCCTTGCAGACGGGGCACACGTGGTGCCGGTGCTCCCAGGAGCGGCTCACGCAGCCCTTGCAGAAGTTGTGGCCGCAGCAGAGCGTCACGGCCTCTCGGAAGGGCTCGTAGCAGATGGGGCACAGCAGCTCCTCCTTGAAGGTGGCCGTGGAGGACGAGGCCAAGGCCACCGAGCTGCCGGGCGGGGGGCTGGCTCCTTTCTCCATGGCGCTGGGGACAGGGGGAAGGAGGCTTGGAGGGAGGCCAGAGCCGGGTTTCCGAGGGCCCCGACTGGAAAAACAGCCCCGTCCCTGATGCAATCGGCTTCCTGCCTCTGACTCACCCCCTCCAGCTCCCTCCCCGGCCGGGCACCGGCCCTGAGTGACACCGCTCCGGGCCACTGCCGGCCGCCCCGGGCGGGCTCCGGGATGCTGCGGGGCAGGGGCCGCCGGTGGCCGCATCCTGCGGGGGGCTCGTCCCGGTCCCGTGCCCGTGCTCGGAGCCCCAGCCCCGGCGCAGCCCCAGCGCCCCACCCCGGTAAAACCACCGCGAGCCCCCCTTATCCCCGGAAAGCCCCCCCAGTACCCGTGGTGGCGTGCTCGGATCCCGCTGCTTTTCCCCCGGTCCGGATGCTCGCCCCGGGCGCAGCCCCGGCGGCCGCTTCCCCTGCCCCGGTGCGGCCCCGGTGCAAGCCCCGGTGCTCGGTTCCTCGCCCCCGGTGCCCGGCCCCCAGCCCCAGGTGCCCTGTCCCTTCCCCCCGGTGCCACCCCGGGGTCTGTTCCCTTCCCCCAGGTGCCCCCCCCGTGCCCAGACCCCCCCCCGCCCCGGTGCCCGGACCCCCATCCCGGTGCCCGGACCCCCCGGTACCCGGTTCCCCCCCCCGGTGCCCCGTACCTTGCGGGGGGCGAGCGGCAGCGTTTGCAGCGTCCCCTCCGCCGTGCGGGGCGGTGCGGGGGCCGTGCGGGGGCCGGCAGCATCCCGGGGCCGGGGCTCGCACCGGGCTGGCGGCGGCGAGGGCGCCCCGGGAGGCGGAACGGGGCGGGAGGAGGCCGGGCTGCGGGGAGGGCTCTCGGCAGCCGGCTCGGCCCCCTCCGGGCTTGCCTCTGCCCTGCTGCTGCCTCCGGGAGCATCCTCACGGGGAGCGGGGCTCGTCCCGGGGTTTGTGTCCCCAGCCCCATAAGGACGCCAGCCCCATAAGGGGCGTCAGCCCTGGCAGGTCCCCCGCCAGGGAGCAGGAGGAGGGTGAAAACGATTTTCAAGGGCGCAGATAGCCAGCGAGCAAAGAAGGGTGTTGTGCCGCTCTGGTATGCACGTGCAGTGAGAAAGCGCTGGTGCTGTGCAGGGGAGTCAAGGGTAAAGATAAAGCCGGCCTGGACACCCGTGCTGGGAGCGAGACGTGCCTGGGGTGAAGCAGGGAGCGGGAGGGACGCGACGCAGCCTTCCTCGAGATAATTCCGCCCGTGGCACTGCTTTGGGCTGGTATCGGCCCGGAAACGTGGAATTTGGGTACAGAGCTGGGACTGATGAGGGAAAAATAACTGGGGGTGGGTTGTTTGGGAGGAGTCTGCGAGGGACAGACCCTATAGGCCTTCAGAAGCTCTGGCAGGGATTTTCCAGCAGCACAAACACCTCCCCAGGGAGGTGCAGGAGCAGGCAGCAGGACTCCGGCCACGGAGGATGCCGAGGGACCACAAGGTGGAAGGACTGGAAGGGGTCAGGGAGCAGGGTCCTGGCTCAGGCCCACTGGAGGGGTCCCGCAGCTGTGCTGCCCCGACAGTCCCCGGCTCCCGTCGCAGGAAATGACGGGCTGGGACAGTGACGCACCCCCGCTGCCCCCCAGCACCTTCAGAGGTGAGAGGAGCACTTGGAAGGTCCACACACACGCCTGGCCCAGGTGTGGGAGAGGTTTATTAGCCCCGGCCAGGAAGCCCTGGCTCACGGCAGCATCAGCTTGGGGCAGAGAAGAGCCCCCGGCACTCCCCGTGCTCCCCCGGGGCAGAGCAGCTCCAGATCCAGGCACTGCACGGGTGGGGACAGCAGCTTGCCGGTCACCTGCGGGGAGAGGAACCCGGCGGTGATGGCATCCAGGTCCCTGCCTCCACGTCCTCTGCGTGGGGACAGCTGGGGACAAGTCCCCGTGCTAAAAAACCCCTCTCCTGCGGGATCGCACCGCGTGCCCCCCCCCCCGCCCCCCCCAGCACCACGTCCCTGGGCTGCAGGGGGACCCCGCGCTCTCACCCCGGAGGTGCTGTACTGCTCCAGCATCAGGCACAGCTCCACGTTCTGCTGCTGCAGCTCGTCCAGCTCGGCGAGCAGGCTGGCCCTCCGCGTGAGGACGTTGCTGTTGCGGGGAGGGCAGAGTTAAGGCGGCCCCGGGGACAGGCGGGGAGGTGTCAGCAGGGTCTCTGGGGTCTGAGAGAGCCTCGCGAAGCCCATCTGCAGGGACAGGGGGGGAGGTGGGCCACCTCCACCTCCCCGCGGGGCGCCCTTGGGCTGGTCTCCAGCACAGACCCAGCACCAGCACCGCTCTCCTGCCACCGAGAGCCGGCGCCCCCACAAAGGCAGCCCCGCACACCGCTCCTAGTCACCCCCTCGGCCACCCAGGGGACGTCGCAGAGGTCCCTGCTGAGCCCCTGCCCGCAGGAGCAGCGTCAGCCACGTTGGCAAACCCCTCTCACAGCAAGGCCACAGGGTCAGCCCCTCCTGGGCCTGCCCCGTCCCCAGGAGCCAGACACTCACTAATATTCCTCCAGTGCCGCCGCCAGCGCGTCCCACAGCTTCAGAGTTGTCTCTGGGATAACGTGTGCCAGGGCTTCCCAGTACTCCCCGTCCTCGGAGCTGTCCCGAACCTGTCGCACCTCCTCTGCTGACCTGTCCTCCTCCCTGAGGGACAGAGAACAAAGCCCCGAGGGGTGCAGTCCTTCGTGGGTGACAAACAGCCCCGTAGCCTTCAGCTGCACTGAGCACCTTCGCCATCATCACACGAATGAGCACGACCCCGCAGCTGCTGTGGGATCAGCTGCCTCAAGGGCAATGCGGTGTCCCCTAACCCTGCCCACACAACCCCAAAGCCCCTTGTCCCCTTGTCCCAGCGCTGTCTGGCTCTCTCCCAGTGAGAAGTGCTCTGCTCTGCCCTTAGTCCTACCTCGGCTTGTCAAAGCCCTGAACAACGAACGCTTTCAGGATCCTTAGGACATCATCAGCGCGGATGTACGCAGACGGAAGGGAGCCCAGCGGTCTCTGAGGAGCTTTGAGCTCATCACTCTGGGCACCGGACTCACTGCCCGCTCTGTCCTCCCCCAGATCCGTGACATCTTCTCCACCTGGGCTTCCCTGGTTGTGGAAGGAAGGTCAGCAGGCTGGGCACGGTGCCCTTCTACCACCTCCTCCTCCCCAAAAGCCACCTTGGGCTTCCAGCCACCTGCAGCTTTGTCCTCTAGCATATTTAGGGAGCCCGGGCAAGAACGCGTGTGCAAGAGGCCCTGGGCAGCCACGGCAGAAGATCCTCACGACCCCTCAGCCTCATTTTTACCATAGGCTCTGCTTTGCACCACAGAAAATGGGCCAGGGTGTTCTCCAGCTTGGAGGTCGACTGGCATTGCCTGGCTACATCCCTGGGGACAGAATTGCTAAAATGAGGGACCTGGTTTAAATGTTTTGTTGGGATCAACCCAGCTCCACCTCCACTACTGCCCTGTCATGAGCCCCTGGAAGGGCTGGGGCTGGGCGTGCTGGCCTGGTTTCCCCACACCTGGTGGGTTATGTCCCCGGGTGTGTGGCTGCAGGGCGGCCCCGGCACCGTTCACCTCCTTCCTCCTGTCACAGGGAAACATTTCAGGGTCACCATAACGTTCCTTGCCCCAGGGGTTCAGGCGATGTTCTGCTTCCCCTTCTCCACACCCCCTTCTCTGTTGGCTCTCCCCACTGCTGTCTCTGCAGTCCCACCTGGCTGAGAGCCGCCTCCTGGGCTTTGTACTTCAGGAAGAAATCCACCAGCTGGTGCAGGTCATCCTCACTGTCGATCTCGAGGGCCTGGGGGGCAGAGGAACGCGGCTAGCATCTCTGAGACAACGTGGGTTTTCCAGCCTACATCTATTTGTCCCTCCCGAAATGCACCGAGTCATTTTTTGGGCCATTTCTTGGGCCACCGTGTCCTGCATGCAGAGCTTTCACATGTGACTGGCAGCCTTCCCACAGGAAACGCATCCCTGCAGCCCCTGACAGGTTTAGATGTAGAGCTCAGTGATACGGTTTAGTGGAGGACTTGTTGGTGTTAGGTCAGAGGTTGGACTGGGTGATCTTGGAGGTCTCTTCCAACCTAGGTGATTCTGGGATTCTGTGAACTGACAACTCACCGAGAAGATGGAGTCGAGCCTCAGGAGGGTGCGTTCGTGCTTTCCCAGTGCGCGCAGCGGCCTCAGCAGCTTTCTCTCAATGAGGAAACCCTCGGGAGACACACAAAGAGGAAGCATAGAAACAGGAGCGTCTCCGTCCACGTCCAGAGCTCAGCCCCCTGCAGCCAGCCCGTGGTATGGCTGCACCACCCTGCAAGCGCAGCCTGAATGGGGAGGGCTGGCAGGAGCTGGGCAGCGTGAGGATGCTCCTCGGCAGCCTGCCCTTCCTGATCAGGGCAGGTGCTGCATCGTCACTCACCGACTCGTCGCTCATGAGCTCCAGGATCCTCTTGGCAGTCTTCTTGGAGATATTTTGCAGAGGTGTGACTCTATCCCCAGCCTTTGCTGTGCTTTCTTTCCTTCTTTCTCTGTCACTCACTTCTTCCTTCTCCTCAGCCTTTGCTATGTTTTCTTTTCCTCCTTCTCCACTGCCCACTTCTTCCTTCTTCTCTTTCTCCTTCTCCTCCTCTTTCTCTTTCTCCTCCTCTTTCTCCTTCTCCTCCTCTTCCTCCTTCTCCTCCTCTTCCTCCTTCTCCTCCTCTTTCTCCTTCTCCTCCTCTTCCTCCTTCTCCTCCTCTCCTCCACAGCTGCTCTCTGAAACACAGAAAAAGGGTTTGCAGAAGTCTTTATATGCTTTGACTGTGCTCCCCAAACCAGCACTGAACACTGTAGGAGTCCACCGGGGAAATCACAGCTGCTCCCTGAGACCCGGAAAGCACCCCAAAGAGCCCAGGATGCGAACTGGCTCTGGGGTAGCTCACTTGGACCTGGGAGACGCTGGCTCCCCAGGCTGCCTCGGCATGAGCCAACTCAGAGCTGGACACATTCCAGACCCTGGCTGGGCTCACAGAGTCAGTAAGATCCCACCTTGCGATGGCAAAGGCAGGGGAGACGGAACGGAGAGACAGAAGGGGCTCTCATGGAGGAAGGTGAGGGTCTCCCAGTGCCGCAGGGGTGACAGGGGCACTGAGGCTGTGTCCCACCTGCCAGGACCTCAGCAGCCAGCTTGGTCGCCATCCTCTTTGCCTTGTAACGCCTGAGGGGGCCGACGTTGTTGAGGAACCGGTACCGAGGCTCTTCCCAGGGCAGCCCCAGCTGCTGGGTGTGAATGATGCGATCTGCATCGAGGGCTTTCCGCATCAGCCATTTGGCTTCCTCCTCGTTCATAAGCCAGACCTCCGTGAACTTCTCAGCGTCGCTAGCAGCGAAGTGCCTGTGCAGAAGAGAGAAAGCACCATGGCAGCAGGCTCTGTGCCCCAAAACGAGTCAGCTTCCCTTTGTACCTCACTCTGAGGCCTCATCAGGGGTGGGTGGCCAGGCCTCCGCACGCAGCCCACCTCATCCTCTTCTGCACCTCCTTGCACTGTCCTGTGATGCGCTCGCAGTCAGCTGCCAGGCTCCGGTTCTCCTCCCTGAACTGCTTCTCTTGTTTGTCCAGTTTTGTTCTCAGGTTGTTGAGTAAGCTGCGGAGCCTGAAGAGGGACAGCAAAGCTGGGGATTCCCGAGGAGGCACCTCTGGGCAATTCCGGCGTGGATGAAAGCTCTGGGACTTGGGGCTGCCTATCTGCTAGGGACTACTCAGTGCCAAGGCCTGACTGACCCTGACCCAGCTGGCAGAGTTTCCCCACTGCTGGCTTATTCAAACTGCTTTGGGGATGGCCCTGCCCTGGGGTGGGCTGGGACAGAGGTCACCGGCCTGTGCCAGGGGGCAGTTTCCACAACAAAATAAAAAATAAAAAATACTGGGAGGTGACAGCGGGTAAGGCAGAGCCCATCTTCCAGGGATGTTTTTGTTACCTGTTGATCTTCCTCTTCTGCTGGGCTCTGGTGATGGTGTTCTCCTCATCCTGCTTCTTAAGCACCTGAAGGTTGTACTCCAGCTTCTCCTGGTTCAGCTGATAGGCGGCTTTCGTCTGCTGGAGCTGCCTCTCCAGGTTCTGGCGTTTCAGAAAACACAAAAACGAGCTGTGCCGTGAGCAAAAGTCACACTGGAGCCCGGATCTTACTAAGTCTGCATCTCCAAGTCCCATCTTCCTACAATTTCTCCCAGCTAACCCCTCCTGCCTGGCTGGCCATGTGGCACGCTCTGGTGAGTGATGGAGACATCGGTTGTCCATGCTGCGGGACCATTTCTGGGGAAAGGAGAAGGGACTGAAGCTGTACCCAACTTACACTCACTGGGGCACTAACATGGGCCTCGCTCCTCACCTTAGCTGCTGATTTTCACGGCAGTTTTAAGAACCGCGTGCCTTTGGGACCTCTGCCCTCCTGCCAGTTTCACTGAATTAGCCAAAAGGCGCAGAAGTTGGAGGAAGGCACGCAAAGGAGTGACTGCACGAACTCCAGGTCTCGCAGAAACCAGAACAAAACAACTAACACTTCTCTTTCTGCACTGATGCGTTTGTGAACGTGGTGTCTCGCTGGGTAGCCTGGAGGACATGAAGCAGACAGCGAGTCCTCCCCGTTACTCCCCAGCTGAGACGGAGACATCTTTCTTGGCTTCTCAGCACCCCATTTGCTCAACAGCTGACGGAAAGAAGAGCCGCTTCCAGGGCTGATTGCTGCTGTCTCCTGGGGCCGCTGCTTTCAGCTGGAAGGCATCACACCCTATCTGTCTACGATTGCTGCTCTCTGTCAGCCCTAAATGCCATTTGGAAAGAAGCTCAAGGGGACGTGACAGCATGCGATCAGGGGAACCCCAGGCTCAGTGGGGTGTGGGCAGCGTGGCTGCGTGGATGGATGAGAGGCAGTGCTTGGGCCTTGCATAATTTAATTCATTAGTCTGAGCACGTTCCATGTGGAAGAGGAGGCAAAAATCTGCTACTGAAAAATTTTATAGCGCAGTGCTTTACTGGGGAGGCCCAGAAAGATTTCTTCCACAACAGAAAGTGATTTGAATTAAGCTGCTACGTAGCCCCATATAAAAACATCAATTACTGGCTCAGCTGTGCAGAGAAAGAAGAACAGAATCACAGAACGGTTTGGGATGGAAGGGACCTCAAAGCCCCCCCAGTTCCAACCCCCTGCCATAGCAGGGATGCCGCCCACCAGATCAGGTTGCCCAGGGCCTCGTCCAGCCTGGCCTTGAACACCTCCAGGGATGGGGCATCCACAGCTTCTCCGGGCAGCCTGTGCCAGTGCCTCACCGCCCTCTGAGGGAAGAATTTCCTTCAAGGTCACAGCAAACTGCACAGCAGAGAGACCCAACTCATCACCAGATGCTTAGGCAGGGGGGAGCCTTGCTCTCTGCCCAGGGGGGCTCTGAGGGCAGGTGAAGGGTCCCAAGCTGCAGGCAAGGAGGACATTGCTACCTGGGTTGGGAGGTTCAGGGCTCTCCTGGGTTGCCCTGTGTACAACAGGGAGCGTACAGACAACCTGCAAGGCACCCGGCAGCAGTCCCACCTGCCTGGGATCAAAGCTTGCCTAAAGAGATGACGAAGGCAAATCCCTGCAGGGACAAGGGACGTTCCCCTTGCAGCAGACGGAGAAAAGCCATGGCCCAAACCCCATAATTAAAATGCTGATTACCATCTAATAAAACCGGGGAATACTAATTAGCCTCAAAAACACGGTCTTCGTCTTTAGCTCTCGACTAAGCTCTTGTTTCAGAGACACCTCGGGACAGTGATATCACCTGTTAATAAGGAAAATAGGTGTTTCCCACTTCTCTTTTCTTATCCTTGAACTGGAAAGGTGAATTCTGGGCTGTAAAGAGTTACACAAATCTTGCTCATCCCTCTGCCCCACTGAGGGAACGACTTTACCAAGCCAGGCCCAGCAGAAGTTGACTTATGCTATTCCTAAACCCCTGCATCAAAGAAGAGCAAACCGACGGCACAGACGCTCCTGACAACCACCAAGCAAATCCTTGCCATGTCTCGGCTTTCCTAGCTTGAAATCTCAAACCTTGACCTGAATGTTAATTTAAATCGTCCCCACCAAAACTCAAATCCATAACTTTTACTTGCATCTAGTACAGACGCAGGGAAGTCATTCTCCTCCTCCATCACACAGAACTGTGCATATTTGTAGACAAATCTCCCGACACAAACCTCTCCCCTTGTCTAAACAGAGCCAGTCTTTCATCCTTTTATTACAGGTCATTTGTTTGCTTGCTCTCTTCAAGACTCTCCCCCCTACTCCCTCGTGTGTTGCCAAACCTGGACAAGGACACGTAGGTACAAAGTAGAGAGGAACGGTTACTTCCCTGCCTTGTATAAAACCCTCTTGAAACTGCAGCTAGAGATAGCAGGTGCATTTTTACAACAGCACCACAGCGTCATTTGTGAACCTTGATCCCCAGCGTGCTGCTGCCTCCCTCCCCAAGTGTTTCAGGGCTGTTTTGGGACGTTACACACTGCATCGCCCTCCGGGTTATCAAATGAAGATGAAGAAGGCACAGAGTCAGGACTGGCCCCCTGGACTTGCCCTTTCAGGCTGACAGGGAGCTTGTGACAGTAATGCTTCTCCGGTGGTTGTGCAAAACCTTCCAGACACCATCCCTAGCCTGCGTGTCCCTGGGCTTCCTAGGAGAACACCATGAGGGATAAACGACGAGCCTTACTAAAGTAAATGTAACAACATGTCCCATTTCTACCGTGCAGCCTGGGAAACAAGAAATGACAGCAAGCAGGTAAGGTGTGAGCTGTGGCCGGGTCCTCTGCTGAGCTGAGGAGGCTAAAAAATGGTGGGGAAAGCCAAATCTCACAGCCTAGGGCAAACACTGGGGTGCCAAACCTCACAGCCTAGGGAAACACTGGAGCTGCAGGCCAGCAGGGTTGTGGAAAGCCACAGATGCACTGCTTTGTTCGCACTGCTCCTCGCAGACAATTTGGTGGATTAAGAGGTGTCCGTATCTCCGGGAAGCCATGGCTCCGAGGTGTGGATGCCTAGTGATTGCTCAGCCAGTGGCGTGTGAGGGCCGTGCTCTGCCACCACATGCCTGGCTACCTCGGGAAGGGCAAACTCATAATTTATGTGTGATGTGGGCTTCAAGGGCATTAGAGAAACTGTGGGTCTGTGGTTGGATGTCAGAGGGAAAAGCTCATACTTCCTCGGCCAAGGACCCCAATAAAGGAGGCAATTAGTTTGATCTGAAACGATCTGGTGTCAGGACACTCACACTATTTGATTCTCCTAGTGATCACGATCCCAGAAGTAACAAAGCACTCAGCCTTCCCAGTTGCTTCATACCTCCTAGTTCACGTGCTACAGAAGCCTAAGAGCCAAGGGCAGACGGGCACTGCAGCGTGAGTCCCACCGAGACGCGAGACAAAGAGCTCCATCACCCTGTTGATACGGGGCTGAAGAGCTGAGATGACCAGATACCAGATGCAGCTTTCACTCCGATTAGCTGCCCCCCAGAGCCAGCAGTACAATGTAAAACCCAGGGAGAGCTGCTCCCGTGGCACACGTCTGCCCTTTCCGTACCTGCACGTCATTCTCCAGCTGGACCTTCATGCTGTTATACTCCTCTTCGTCCTGCACCCGCAGCTGCTTCAGCTGTTTCTCAAACTCTTCCACCTTCCTCATGCGGGCATGCAGGTATTCCAGCTGAGGGCAAAGGGAGAACGCCATCCATTAACGGTGACAGCTTCCTCCCACGATCACAGCTCCCCCAGCCAGCGCAAAGCAAGGTCACGCACGGCTAATTCGCCAGCAGAGCAGTCTGAAAAACCGCCCCTCTGTCCGAGGGAGCCAGACGCCTCCCCACACACTTGTCTTTCACGGCAGCCCACTGCCGGACAGCAGCGCTGCTCCTGGTAACCTTTACGTACCTCGCGGGGACGTTACCTCTTTCGTGTTGTGGGCCTGGATGGCCTCCTCCCACTTCTTCCTGTTGCTGTCCAGCAGCTCTCGCCGCTCGAGCTCAAAAGCTTTCTGTAAAGGAGACAGAGCCCCTCACCGTCAGATGGTGAGCCCTTCACCATCACCTCGTACTAGTTCACATCAGGAGAGGATCTGGTGCTGCTGCCTGATGTCTCCTCTCACAGGCAGAGACCTGACACTGCAGCGCCACCGGGACTGCAGCTAACAGCCACCCAGAGCCCAGAGGTGCCCGTGGTGCTGGGTAGCCCGAGAATTCGCTGGAAATCTGTGGAAAGTTAAGTCCATCCCAGCCAGACCCAGTACAAAATCGCTGTCTGCAGATTAGGAGTGGAGCTTGGTCTGACAGCCACTTGGTTTCGCCTAACGAGACGTTAAATGAGGGGAGACGCCCTTGCTCATTAGCAAATACAAACTCGATCTGTGAAGTGGGACCTCCTGTGCTCTGCGAAAGGTAAGGCTGAATGACCCCAAGGCTCCTCTGGGGCTTTTAGGGAGATGGATAACCAGCCAGCAGGCAGCAACAGCTTCTACATGCTCCCAGCTGAACCACGGTCACTCACAGCATTGTACAAACCAGCCCCGCAGCACTCAGCACCATCCAGCACTCTTGCTCAGCCGTATTTCAGCCTCATTCACCAAAATATCAGCCCTACTGCTCTGGGCAGCAGTCGGCCCAGCCCGCGCAATGAGCCTGAGGCCTTTTTTGCCATAGATGTGGAGAAGGGAGCGACTGCAGGCTTTCTAACTGGACTCTCCCTCCACCAAACGGACCGTACCTCAATGTGATGCAGTTTGTGACGGTAAGTTTTCAGCACGATCCTGATCTGTTCCTCCATTCTCTCCAGAAGCAGGTGGATGTCATCCGACTGCTTCTTAATGGCCTGCACATAGCGCTCGTCTTTGCTTTTCAGCTCCTGGAGGAGGGTAGGAGATGCTGAAATCGGAGGGAAGTATTTCTCTAGGAACCCTCCGGGGCTAACAGAGAATGTAAGACCCAGACGCTGCCTTTTCCGAAGAGGAAGAGGTGACAAGGGCAAAGGGCCAGGGATGGGTAGGAGGGAAGGTGGGAGGACAGATCACCACTGCCACGGTCCCCGTGCTACCTGCTGCAGTTCACCAATGAGCTTGTTCTTCTCCTCCAGAAGCAGCGCGCACTGCTGCTGCTGTTGGTTCAGCAGCTGCCACAGCTCCTGCGGGACCGTCACATCCTCAGCCAAGGCCCACTTGGAGGTGATCTTCTCAAACTCGGAGGCGCTGGACTTGGCTTCATTCTCCAGCTTCTTCACCCTGCAGGCAGTGGGGAGCACAAGGCGAACCGGGCGCTGGGGCAGGGCAGCAGGTTATTCAGCCGCTCCCGACATGGTCCAGCGGCCCGCGCCACATACGAAGCCACAGGAGCACCCCCCTGCATGACTTAATCTGACGAGTGTCCTCCAGATGTCAGCGGAGCAGCAGCTTCCCTGCAACCCCAGCGACGCAGCCCAACCCAGTGCTCCACACCCTCTGAGCAAAGCTGCCAGAGCCGCCAGATCCAAGCCTGCTTAGTCCTTTAGGTAATCCGTTAGGCTCCAGAGTCCCTGGAGCATCAAAGGGTCCCACAGCTGGAAGGAATTCAAAGCGCACTGGATGCAGAAATGCCTGTCTGAGGAGAAGGTCCTTCAGGCATCCACAGGCTTGGTCGTGCAGCTGGACTGAGCTTCTCCCGTGCACAGCCCACCCTTGCCACCCCCAAACCTCCTCTACGGGCAGTTTCTGGGCACAGCACCTGGTTCCTTCAAAATTCCTGTTGGGAAACCGTCTGAAGAAGGGCCAGAGCTCTTGCTACAGCCAGTTTCCCATAAACTGTTCCTACAGTGCCCTCCAAAGGCAGCTAGGAGCTCGGACGTGGTGTTTCCCAGCTGATCTTGGAGCCCTGCAGGCAGGGCTGAAAGAGCCAGTCCCTCGGAGACCGCCCAGCTCCTCCGGTGGAGCAGGACGGGTTTGCCTGGGAAGCCACACAGAGGGGATCAGAGAATAACTGAGGCTGGAAAAGTCTCAGGAAACCATCGGGTCCTGGTCACGATGGGATCAACGTGAACGTCAGAGCAGGTTGTGCAGGGCCTCGTCCAGGCAAGGGCTGAGGGTCTCCAAGGAGGAAAATCCCTACAACATCACCGGCCCCTGACCCCACATCTGACCACTCTTGCTGCGAAAACATCGATATCCAACTTCTCAGACTAGCACAGCCTCACGTTTTTCCCACTCCTCACACACCAGAGCCCTGTGTGGCTGTCCCAGCACATCCTCATGCCTACAGATGGTGGGCAACTGCTGGAAAGGGGCCGTTTACTGAGCCACCTCAGCAGAGGGTGGCACCTCCAGGCTCAGGAGAGCTGCTTGGACGGCCAGAAATGAGGGCAGCTGTGTCTGTGCCTCTCAAGCACGGAGACCCCAAGTATGTGGCACAACATAACCATCCTGCGAGGTGCTCCGAGAGCTGCACAAACATCTGGACTGCTCCTTCCCAGCGGCGCAGACCCACAGCACAATCTCTTACCTCTGCTGCTTCAGCTCTGCCTCTTCCGCCCTCCTCTGCGTTTCCCTGGAGTCAGCAGCCACCTGGATGTTTGTCACCATCTGCGTGCCTTCGAAGAGCAGCTTGGCCAGCCTCTGTGAAGGAGGAGGTGCACACATCACACCCTGAGAGCTGAGCTCTGGAAGGAGGGACGCTCAGGATTTGCCCCAGGAATCACCTCCCACCCGCTCCCGAGGAGTTTCTGTCACTGCATCTTTTCACGTAAAGATTGCTGTGACACTGGGAACTGCGCAAAGCTAGAAGGGTAAAAGCAAATGCCTACAGGTCAGGGACACGAGAGGACCTTCCTGTCCTACTGCCACACCTGCTGGCTCTCCTCCACCTCCTTGTGGCTCCTTCTCTCTTCTTCTTCCTCCTTAGCCTCCTCCTTTGGCTTCTCATCTTCTCCAAGGGCTTGCCTGGGCGGAGGGGAGGAAAAGACAGAACATTTTGCACCACACGAAATTCCTAATGTTCAGAGACCACCTTGCAAAGCTTGCAGCTCCACCACACGGAGCTGTCCGGACCCATTTGGGGGTTGTCACTGACCCCATTCTAGTCCCCTGGGATCTCACCTGAAGGAAAGGCTCTGAGCTCAGGAAGGGGAAGACGAGCCTGTTTGGGTGGAAGTGGACGTTACTGTTAAGGTTTGGCCCCATGGTTTGGCGATGGGGTCCCCAAGCACCTTGTGGTTCCCTCTCGGTTTGGGGAGGAGATGTTGGGTGCTGCCCAGGACTCGGTCAGAGTAGCTCTGGCTCAAGGGGATGGCATTGCTGAGGCCTGGTCCAAAACTGCTTGGCAGGGAGGAAGGGGCAATGCCTTGGTGCAGTTCCAGCCCAGGGAGGTCCCCAAGTCCCAGCTGGGGGAAGATGGGGTCCCTGACCCAGCCCCAGGTCAGGAGAGGGTGGCAGGGTACTGCCACCTGCTGCTCTGATCCCACCCAGCCCGGAGGGACAGCTGAGGCTTGCAGGAGGACCTCGGTTCAGCCCTGGTTTGGGGGAAGGTGTGCTCCATCGCTGGCGAGTCCCAGTTTAAGGAACAACTGGGGCCTGATCCAGGAAGCCACTGCTGTGGTGCTGATTTTGTCCAGGGGGCAGATGGTCTGTGGCAGGGCCTTGTCTTGGAGCAGGGGGAATCACTGCCCCAGTGCTGGGCTGGGGACAGGACAGGGTCAGGGGCCTGGGGACAGGCACACCCCTGATGCAGAAGAGACTGACCTGGCCCATAGGGTTCACTGATCCACTCCAGATCCAGGCTGAAGCTGTCCTAACCCTAACCCAGTGCCGCTTTGCAACTGGGACCCTGTGCCAACTGGCAGGGAGTGGGAATTTGGGGCAGTCCCTGACCCAGAACCAGCTGGGGGAGAGGTCCTGGACACAATGAAGGCTGTCACAGGCACGCTGGGTCCCTGCCCCCTGCCAGCTCATGGTCGGGGTGCTCAGGCCCACTGCCCGTGTGGCGTAGGGAATATTCCGAGACCTGGTGCCTGCTCAAGGAGGATGGTCCCTGAGCTTGTGGGGGACCACAGAACCACAGAATCATCTAGGTTGGAAGAGACCTCCAAGATCACCCAGTCCAACCTCTGACCTAACACCACCAAGTCCTCCACTAAACCGTATCACTGAGCTCTACATCTAAATGTCTTTTAAAGACCTCCACGGATGGTGACTCAACCCCTTCCCCGGGCAGCCCACTCCAACGCCTAACAACCCTTCAGGACAGGCTATTAGCTCAGGGTGAACCGGTCCTGGTTCGGGGGTGCCAGCTCAGGGAAAAGGAAGCCATCCACGACCAGACGCTGGATTTTGGGGAGCAGGCAGTGGAATTGGCGCTGTTTTGGGGCCGCCGCTCGGGTGGGAGCCGGGCCCGGCCCAGTCAGGTCCGCGGGAGGGCCCCGGGGCTCCCCGTTCCTCACCGGCGCTTGGCATCGAGGCGGGCGGCGATGCGGCGGCGGCGAGCGGCGATGCGCTCCTCGGGGCCGGGATCGGGATCGGGATCGGGATCAGGATCGGGATCGGGGTCGGCGTCGTGGGGGACCGGGGCCGGGGCCGGGGCCTGGCCCCGCGGAGCCTCCTCCGCGCCCGCCCTGCGCCTCATGCCGCGCCCGTCGCTAGGCAACGCGGCCGCTGCGCATGCGCGGTGCGGAGCGGCGGGAAGGGGGGGGGAAGACGGAGGGGTGGGGGGTGAGGCGAAGAGGGGGGGGCGGCTGTGGGGGCTGCAAGGGGGTATCCGTGGAAAGGGGAAACCGTGGGGTGTTGGTGGGGTTCTGGGGGCTCTGTCATGGAAACACAGAGCCACCAAGGCTTGTAAAGCCCGCCAAGATCACCTGGTCCAACATCCCCCTGCCACCAGTGTCAGCAATAAGCCACGTCCCTCAGCACCACGTCCAACTGAAGCCAGGGATAGAAGAATGGGGGCTTGCTTAATCACATTAATGATTTCTGAATAAAACAATCGCTATTATTAAAGCCAGGAATGGAAGAATAGGGGCTTGCTTAATGGCATTAAAAGTAGATATTGCTGAGTGTCTTTGCTTACTCGCACATCGGGTAATAGGGAATATAAGGTTAGGATAAACTAACTAACTAACACTGCGCAGGCGCAAACAGGAGGAGTTCATGGAAATGACTTCTTGGAGCTGATTTTAATACAAAGCAGGGATAGGTTATGCATATGTATAGGTGCATTGGGAAACTTCATGCATATGTAACTCTTTACTGCATATAACCAAAGCAAGTTGCCGCGTTAGGGCGCGCATGTCTTTGGGAGCTATCCCACATGCGCCCGGCGCCGAAATAAACCACGTACCTACTTTATAACTCATCTGCTTTGAGTTGTAGAGTTCTTCCACCAATCACAACCTTTCCCTGAACGCCCCCAGATGATGTCCGTCCACCCCATGGCCAACATGAGGGCTCAGAACCAAAATGAACGGGTAGGGGAAGTGCAGGGGGTGACAACATGCCAAGAGCTCAGACCAGTACGGGTCCCTGCTTTATCCTCGTCAGTCCCTGACCTGGGTGGAGAGAGAACCGGCAATAAAAGTCGCCCTGCGATTGTGTTTTTGCAATAGGAGGTGTTTTTGCAGTGGGAAATTCCACTAACCTTGCATATGCAAAAGTGATTGTGTGGCATAGCAGTGGGGAGTTGTTAAGCAGATGAGGGGAAGGTCTCGCTGTCCCAAAATAAGGGGGATAGCTAAGAAAAGCAGGATGAGCAGTACGAAATTAACAGTTGGTCAAACAAAATTGTACATCTGTGGTATAGAAGTGCCTAGAGTAGGTTGTGAACCTGCAGTACTCAGCCAGTGAGGAAAAGGGAGAAATCAGGTGTCGGGTAATAGGGAATATAAGGTTAGGATAAACTTTTACTGTGCGCTCCTGCTTGCAGGATGCCCGCCATTGCAATCGCAAATAAGATAGCTTCACACTAGATCCTGCCTGAAGAAAATTATTGAGAGTTTTCTCACAACCCCGACAGCAAGTGAGTGAGGACAGGAGCTTTATTTGAGAATGCCTTGACTCGAGTTTTCCTGAGCTGCTCCTTCCCCGCCTGTTTCATGCTCCCCCATTCTCATCTGGCTGGATATGGCTGTGCCCACCATGGGGCAGCTCCCTTCCCTTCTCAGAAGGGCTTACTCCTGCCGACCCTCGGCCACCAAAACCTTTGCCATGTGAAGCTGGTACGCTCAGATTTGTCCCTGCTGTCCCTGCATGGGGACTCTGGGTGCGGCTCTGCCCTGGGGCCATTCCACCCATTGTGTGTCAGTGGGATGGAACTGTGGCATCACACCCACGGCCAGCTTTGGTGGGCTTCAGGTGGCTCAGTGTCACTTTGCCTTCGTGGCAGTGAGCAAGAGGCAGAGCGAGCAGCTGAATTAGTGGCTTAGGAGTGTGTTAGTGGAGCTGGGAGAAGGAGCAAGGAGGCGGGTAGGAGCAGGTGGCATTGCTGTGGCCCCAGCCTCCCCTCCCCTTGGGTTTGTCAGCCTCCCCGGGGCTCCTTCCAGCCCTGGGTGCGCAGGTTGATGCTGCCAAACGTGGGGCTGGGCAGGGTGAACACAGCTGGGGAGGATGGGGAGATACCTCATGCAGTTGTGAAAGCCTTTTTGTTGAGGAGGTGTTTGTGTAGGGAGAGATACTGTGCTCTGGGAGTGCTGGGATGAGAGCATGAGGAGCCCAATCGCTAACCTCTGGTTGTGTTTCGGATGGCTCTGTTACACAGGACTGGGACTGAGCACAGGTCATTGCCTACCACGAGGTGCGGTCCCTGTGGCCTGATGGGGGTGCTCGGACAGCTGGCCTTGTGGTTCTTCATCGTCCAGCTGCAGACTCTGATGAAGGCGCTTGGCTTCCACTCTCTCTGGGGCCAAACCATTTCGGCAGCCATCGTGGTTGCCAAGTCCGTGAGGATGGTATCGCCAGAGGTAAAGAAGCATCCGATGCCCAAGTCCACTGCCCTCCTCCAGCACTAAGAGCTGCTCCTGGGCTCCTCAGGGCACCTGCCCCCAGGGCCAGGGGGATGGATCATGGTGGAGGGGAAATGTGCCCGGCTGAGCGGTGCTTTCTGTGCACTCCCAGGGGACTGCTAAGAGGAGAAGCACATGGAGGAGCAGGAGGATCCGGCGAAGAGCCCTGAGGAGGCTCGTGAAGAGGCACGTCCGCAGTGGAAGATGCAAAGGGAGGTGGGTGTCATGGAAGGCGGAACGGCTGATGGAGGGCCAGGGTCGATCCAAGCAATGCCCAGGAGCAGCCCGCTGCTCACACACAGCGCAGCCCCTTTGCTCTTTCACCCTTGGTTGAATGCCCCAAACCCAGGGCCCCTCTCTGCACCCAACCTGGGCCTCTGCAGGGCCTCCCTGATGGGGTTTCCAGCTCAAGGGGGCCCAAAGGGAGCCCTGCAGTCCCTCACCACCTCCTTTCTCCCTCCCAGCCTGAGACAGAAGTGGCTGCGTGCTGGGCAGCCCCGGCGGTACTGGCTGCGGTCAGTGAGGAGAAGGGGCTGCATCTTCTGCAACCAGCAGCAGCCCCCCTCGGTGCCAACGGTGGCTGTCTCCATGCCTGCAGGAGTGCCGGGAGAGGTGCTGATCAGCTCACCTCCATCGTCACCTGCACCTCACAGGGTGAAACGAATCTGCTTCGGGAAATAGTAATAATGCAAATAAATGGGGGTGGTTCTTGAACATGGCCAGGAGTTTTATTTGAGAAACCCTTGATGCGATTTGTCCTGACTTGCTCCCTCTCCTTTCCCTTCCGTTTCACGCTCCTCCATTCTCCTCCTCGCAGCCACACAAACACCCCAATGGGGTATGCAGGGGCCTGTCCGGGATCCCTGGTACAGTGCAAAGGAGAAGGGACCCCTGAGGTGCCCTGGAGTGGTGACAAGCCATCAGGCTGGGGATGGGAGCGATGGGCTCCTGCCATGGCCACCTGCACATCCCCAGAGGCCCATGGGGCGTCCTTGGTGGCCCTCAGAGGGAGGCTGGTGACAGCAGCCCCAGTGCCACCAGCACTGTGGCTATCACAGTGGCTGTTATCTGGTCCCAGTTGCTATCATAGGGACCTTCCCTGCCCTCTCCCCCACAGACCCGGGGCTGCCTCCTGGGGTGTTCTGCACCCACAAACCCTCAATGGAGGGGTGTTGGGGCAGCTTCCTCAAGGGCTTCACTGCCTCCTGCACCACTCTTTTGTGTGTGAACGTCCACGTTTCAGGGAAGGAGTGGCTTGGGCTAGTTCCCCCTGCCCTGACAAATGTCCCTCGGGGAAACCAATAGCCTTGAAGAGGGAACACCCCGTCTGCCTGCAGTGCCACTGGTGCTTTGCCGGCAGCTGCCCATGTCACAGGAGGTCTCCGAAGAGCCCCCCACAAGGGACTGTTGGGCACACAAACCACCAAATCCATCTGCTGTGGGAGCAACGTGAGAGCTCGGCAGAGAACTCAGCCGTGAAACCCAGACTTTATTGACAGAGTACAACAGCAGTGTCCTAAAAACATCCCCGAGAGTCATTCCAGCAGTGAATGAGGGTCTTGCACACTTGAAGCTGAGCATGGTGGGTCTTCAACAGCTGAGTATGGCAGAGACTTTAGAAGAGAGCCCTTCCCTCCCTCGTCCCCAATAGACACAGCCAGAAATGCCCCAGCCCCAATGCACCTGCATGAGCACAAATCAAAGCCATAAGTGAGACGGGCACGGGGAGCTCACGCGGTGACAGAGGCTGTGGCTCCCTGTGAGCCCCAGAGGTGTCCAGGCAGCAGCCGTGCTGGGTTGGTGGCCCTGGGAAGATGCTTGTGCTGCTGGATGCTTCCCTGCCTCTGTACGGGTGAGTTTTGGATGGGGCTCTCCCCACCTTCTGGGTCAGAGTGACATGGTGCTGGGAATAAACCACAGCTTGGTTCCAGGTGCTGGTACTGCTGGTTGTGGGGCTGAAATGCCATGTGGGGGCACAAAGACAATAGCAAGAAGGGGGACAGGGGCAGGCAGGACCAAGCAATGAGGTCTCAGCCTTTACCCCCTGACTTAGATGGTAGACATCTTCTCTCCTTTGATGCCATCAAAGCATCATTTCCAAAACCACCTCATCAGTGGTCCAGATAATAACCCACAGCTCCAAGCTGGGTGGCCGTGCCAGGCACACACTGAGGTCATGCAGCCAGAGATGGAGATGCAGAGGCAGAGACAGCACAGAAGACAGCAGTGTTGGCTGGTCAGGCAGCAGAGAAGGGCTGGTAGGACCCAGCCCCAGGGGAGGAGCAGCTCCAGCAGCACCCACAGACAGCAGAGCCCCCTCCAGCCACAGCCACAGCTGTGCTGCGTGTCCCCCACCTCTGCCAGGACAAGATGTCCGCCAAGGTGGCCATGACACCTCACAAAATGGCCGCCTTGTTTTCCACAACATGGCTGCTGGGCGTGGTGTTCTCAGAGCTCTTGCTCATGGCCGGACAATGTGTGGGACCCCTCACCGTGTCAGGTCCCACGTCTCCCCTGCCCCATGGGCACAGCCGCCGTCCCCGATGGCCCTGGACCAGCTGCAGGGAGCTGGGCTGGAGCCCAGGGCCTGAGGAAGGGCAGCAGGGTGCACTGCCTCCGGCAGCCCTGGGGCAGGATGGAGGACAGAGTGCGGAGGAGCACCGGGAGCAAGCGGGGACAGCTGGGGACACCAGAGAGCTCGGCACATGCCGGCACAGGAGGGGACCAGTGGCTGCCACCTGCTCTGCTATTGAAGCTCTTCTCCACGCTGTGATGATGGAGGGACTACCAGCACTAGAAGTCACCAGAACATGAGAGCTCAGCAGAGAACTCAGCAGCGAAACCCAGACTTTATTGACAGAGTACAACAGCAGCATCCTAAAAACATCCCCGAGAGTCATTCCAGCAGTGAATGAGGGTCTTGCACACTTGAAGCTGAGCATGGTGGGTCTTCAACAGCTGAGTATGGCAGAGACTTTAGAAGAGAGCCCTTCCCTCCCTCGTCCCCAATATACACAGCCAGAAATGCCCCAGCCCCAATGCACCTGCATGAGCACAAACCAAAGCCATAAGTGAGACGGGCACGGGGAGCTCACGCGGTGACAGAGGCTGTGGCTCCCTGTGAGCCCCAGAGGTGTCCAGGCAGCAGCCGTGCTGGGTTGGTGGCCCTGGGAAGATGCTTGTGCTGCTGGATGCTTCCCTGCCTCTGCCAGTGCCCCGGGGAGGGCAGAGCAGGGCAGGGCAGGCCCCTTGCACAGCCCCAGGGCTCCATTTCTCAGAGTCCCTCAAAGAGCATTTGGGGAGCGTTCCCACGGCTCCAGAAATGCAGCCCCAGCTCTTGCTCCCCTTCCCGCTGCAGCAGAGCACCGGCTCCTTCCCCACTGGGAAAAGGGGTCCAACACCCCCAGCCTGAGTGCCCCGCAGTGGCCGGCTGGTCACTGCTACTAGCCCAGGGGAAAGATGCCCAGCCTCGGGGTCAGAGCCTTCCTCCAGACCCATTTCTTTGGGAATGAAGCCAGAAATGGGATCCGTGGAGAAATGCAGCAGAGGAGGGCCAGCAGCAGTGAGATGTCCCCCGAGGCTGCTGCGAGGCTGCGGGCAGGAGAAGGGCATGGGGTTGGGGCAGGTGGTGGTGCTGGGCTGGGGACTGGCTGCCCCCATGCTTCATGCTCCCAGGAGCTTCTTGACCATGTAGCCTGGCATGCTGTAGAGGAAGAGGGCCACCATGATGAGGAGCAAGAGGGCCAGCACAATTTTGATGATGAGCCACTTGTAGCGGGTACAGATGAGGTATTTGATGGACTTGAGCGGGTTGAGGAACCAGATGAAAGACGTGTCTGGGCGGCTGCCAGGGAAGGAAACGCCTGTCATGAATGCCATGGCCATGGGGAGGGCAGGCAGCGCAGCTAGGGCCACAGTGGGCAAAGGGAGGCCCTGGGACCCCCTTCCTTGGGCTATTTTGCAAGGGGAGTCAGCAGGATGTGTGCCAGAGAGAGTGATGCAGGAGTGTGAGGGAGTCAGGTGAAGTTGATGTCCTGGGCATCAGGACCAGAGGGCAGGAGGTGGGAGGCCAGGAAAAGGGGATGGAGGCAAGAAGGGAGGGAGAAGATGAAGAGAGGAACAGAACAGGGCAGTGAACAGTGGGCAATGGTGGGAACCACAGGAGATGGCTCTGCCCATAGTTCTCATTTCTACATCCCCTGAGGTGTAAGCCTTCTTCACCTCCCCATGTATGCCTCCCCATGGGACCACCCAACAGCATCTCCTACAAGCCCAGGTATCTGCTGGGGAGAGGGCTTTCCTACTTACTTGGGTTTTTCCAGCGGGTCAGGCTCATTGCGAGCCAGCCCAGCGGGGGATTTCTCTGCCTCCTCTGCAGTCAAGAGGTGTAGTTCAGCCTCAACTTTCCCCTGCACAGAGAGAGGTCTGCTGAGCCCAAGGCAATGCTCCCCACCTGCCCCCCCAAGACATAGGAACAGAGGGGGCCTGAGGGAGCAGAATTGGCTGTAGGGGGTGTTCTGCAAAGAGCACAATCCCCACGACAGAAAATCACCCCCTTCTCCCCATCCTTACGGTGACCTCCAGCTCATCATTCTCATCCCTGGCCACAAACGGCCACCAGCCTTTCACCCTCTTCTGCTTGAAGATTGAGACCATGGGCAGCTCCGCCTCGTTTGTCACCATCTCCAGGCTGCACTGCTTTGACGTCTTGGCTCCCCGGGGGAAGCGGTTCAGGTCCAGCTCGATGGCCCCTGGCGGGAGATGATGGGAAGCAAAGATGTTGGCAGACCCGAAATGAGAGACCTTGTCTAGAGACAGTCCTGGAAAACTTTTTTTTGGGGAACTAAAAAGCTGACATCTTTGCTATGGGAACAGCCTTTGAACAGCAGCAGTGGAAATAAAGGCTCTCATTCTACCTGCTCTTATACCTAAAGGGGTGTGAGAATTAAAGTTGTGTTTTTGCAGTGTAAAATTCCACTAATGTTGCATATTTGAAAGTGATTGTGCAGGCATAGCAATGGCATAACAGTGGGGAGTATGTTACGCACAAAAGAGGACAGCAGAAGGTCCCACTGCCCCAAAATAAGGAGGATAGCTAAGAAAAACAAGATGAGCAGTGTGAAATCAGTAAAAACAAAAATCACGGGCCCCCTAGTCATGAGAGAAGAAGGAAAAAAAAGAGGAAAAGGAGAAGTTAGTGGTTGGTCAAACAAAATTGTATATATATGGTATAGAAAGGTGTGGAGTAGGTTGTGAACCTGTAGTACTCAGCCAACAAGGAAATGGGAGGAATCAAGCGTCGGGTGATAGGGAATGTAAGGTTATGATATACTTTTGCTGTGCACTCCTGCTTGCAGGACGCCCGCCATGGCAATCACGAATAAAAATGCTCCTTCACTGAGATCCGGTGTTATTGGCTGCAGATTGTTTCTCACAGGGGCTTGCAGGATATTTGGGCTTGAGGACCAGGGCTGCCCTCTCAGGCTCCGTTCCCATCTTGGTGTCATCTCTCCCCACATCACCCCTGCTCCTCCAGCCGCTGAAGGACCCCCGCCGGCCACCCCATTGCCCCAGTTGAGCCCCTTCTTACCGAGGAAATCATCGGCTGAGAAGTGGTCGGCGTCCCACACCTGCAGGGTGAGCCGGGCCGGGATCTTGTACTCGGTCTCGTCCCAGGAGAACATGGACTCCTTCTTGGAGATGACAATCTTCTCCTCTGCCATCAGGTAGTCGAAGGGGAAGATGTAGCGCCAGTTGAAGTTGCCTTCACCAGTCAGCGAGTGGTAATGGACGTCCGTGTCCTGCTTGTCCTCCTGCTGGCCCTTCAGCCACCTGCAGGGCCCAGAGGGGTGACAGGGGTGGCGTGCCCTAACAGCAGGGAGCAGAGGGCAAGGGGACATCCTGCACGTGCAGCCGGGACGTCTCCAGGCCAGCAAGGCATGGACGGACTGGAAGGACCTAGAGCCATAAGCTTTGGCCTGGGGCTGCTTGAAGCACTGCAGCAACCTCTCCAAGGGGCAGCATGGGCATGGGGCACAAGGTCCTAGAGATACCAGTGGGGTTTGAGGGCAAGAAACCCTCTAGTCTGACCTCCACTGACCGCAGGTGTCCATGGACTCCTTATTTTACATTTATTTGAGCCCCTTGTAAGGATTTAGGGTCTGATGCAGTCTGCTTTGGGGTGGGGTTGTCTCTGCTGACCCAGCCTCCAGCAAAGGGACCTGAGGAGCCCAGCTTGGCCAGATAATAACCCACAGCTCCAAGCTGGGTGGCCGGGCCAGGCACGCACGGAGGTCACACAGGCAGAGATGGAGGTGGAAGGGCAGAGACAGCACGGAAGACAACAGCAGTGTTGATGCTCACTGACCCCACACCCACAGCTCCCCCAAAACCCACCCTGGGGTCCCCCCAAGCACCAGCACCCCCCAGGTTGAAGCAGAGGGGGTGGCACGGGCTGACCATGCTGTACCTACCCCCGGACAAAAATGTCGCTGGATTTCTCGCCCGTGAAGTAGTCGTCGTCCTCCAGGATGACCTCGTCTGTGTTCCACACTATCACTCGGAGCTCGTATCTGGCAGGAGGGAGGGAAACACGGAGGGGAGGTGGTGGGGAAGGGGCAGGAGAAAGGGGAACCCTCTGGAAGGGGAAGACACCACCTGGTGCTTCCAGTCTTGGGATGTCTGGAAACGTCAGCGTGGTTGGGGTGCCCAGGCAGAGGGCTGGGCTGTGGAGCAGCAGCAGAGCAGGGAGAAGCGGGGCTCCCCCCCAGCCTTGGGTTTTCCCAACAGATTTGGGAGATTTCCTTACTTCTTTGGTTTCCTGGGGGAAATATCGGTGGCAGGGCCAGGCGCTGGCATATCCATGGGGAACATGTCCACCCACATCTCCAGGCGGCCCTGCAGGGTTGGAGAGGTGCAGTCAGCTCCCCGGGTCCCTCCTCGCTCCCAGACACCGTAGCATTCCCCCCCAGCTCCTCCTGCCCTTCAACATCAGTCTGGCTGTGCCAGATGTGGGGCAGGGGCTGCAGCACCACACCGAACCCTGCCAGATGTGGGGTGGGACAGGGCTGCCCTGTGCCAGGAGTCCTTGCCCACCCTCCTGGCATGGTGTGGTGCCAATGTGCACGGACATGGTGGATCCAGAGGACCCAGAGACTTGGGGGTATGAAGTGGATGAAGGCAGGAGAGGGAGAGGCACTGGAGATTCAGTCTGTTGGGGTCACCAGGAGGGTGCTAAGGGCTGTTGGTGCCCGAGTGCTGCTGGTCGGAGGGTGCCTCCATCCCCTCCACTGACCACAACAAGGCTGGTGTGCCCAGCTGAGGTCCCTGCACGCTACAGGCTGTGTCCCCGCTGCCCCGGGGCCGCCAGGACCTGCTCGATGCCCGGCTTGTCGGGGTTCAGCAGCGGGCGCGTCTCCACGTGCTCGGGGACCAGCTTGCAGCCTGCCCGTGGGATGTCCTCCCAGTGGCGCAGCACAGTCAGGGCCAGGTGTTCGTCGGTCTGCTTCTTCTGACCTGCGAGGGCAAAGGGAGGGCTGAGCGTGGAGGTCTGGGCAGAAGGACACCAAGGACAGCAAAAAACCCTCTTCCCCTGCTCCAAGAAGGACCCCGGCTCTTCCTGGCATCCCAACTGGGCTTGCAAACCTCTAGCCACAGCACCTTCCCCAGGGATGTGCCCATGCACACACACTCCCCTTGGATTCCTCTTCCAGCTCCTCCCTGCTCCAAGGAGCAGTACTGCCGAGTAGCTACTCCTCTCCATTGCCTTGTGCCCACCTTGTCCTTGAGCCAACATTTCCTAACTCTTCTCTTTCTCCTCTCTCTAACCCGAACCATTCACGGAAGGTGGTCCCCAGCCAGTCTGCTTTTTCCCAGGCTAAACGAGCTCCATGTCCATTGACCATGTTCTCCTCCTCCGCACCCCTCCTGGCCTGCCTTCATCTTTCTTGAGCACATGGGTGTGCTGGGACACAACCTTTGAGGATTCAACTACATAGCGCGTGGCTTCCTAAGCCCTGGAAGGGCCGGGGTGGGCTGTTTTCATTGCTCCTCAGGCATACCAGGAGGAGGTTTCTGAAGGCAGCTTTTGGCCATGCTGCGGACACCTGTGGGTGACTCTGACAGCAACCCACGTGCCTGGGTGGTCTGTAAGACGCTGGCAGGCCACATACTGCAGGGTCTGGGCAAGGTGGTGGATGGGGAATGATTGCTGTGCTGCTTCAGGTGATGGGGCCACTGGAGCTGTCTCCAGCCCTGGATGATGAAGAGACGCCCAGAGCCCTGCTCCCCCCAACCCTCACCCCACGGGGCAGGTACCGTTTTCATCCTCGATCTCTGTGGGGCCGGTGAAGACCCTGTTGGCCACTTTCACTCTTCCTCCTGGCCCGAAGTGCGGCCCATCCACCTTGCCCTCTTTGCACAGCTTGGACAGGATTTGTGAGGGCTTCATGGGGTCACGCCACACATTATACCCGTGTCTGCAAATAGGAGCGCAAGGTCAGTGAGGTAGTAGCAAGACCTGAAGGAAAAAGCCATTTTGCTCCCCAGTGAGGTAAATATTCCTGCCATGAAGCATCCAGCATTCACGGGGGAAGGATCTGAGGCTCCAAATGTGAAGCCTCAGAGCAGACGAGGTCCCTCTGCACCCCAATCTCTACCCTTTGCTAGCACCTTTCCACCCCAATCCCTTTACTTTGTGCTAACTCAGACCCCAGTGCACCCTACTTGACTTTGAAGCTCAGCTTTGTTCCTTTGCTCACCCATCTACTGAGCCCCACCAGTGCCCCTCAGCCCCTTCTGTTGCCATTGCCCATCTCTTTTGATCCTAAACCCCATTAAGAGTAAAGGTACAGCACAGACTTCCCCATCAGAAGCCAATGGAAGAGGGAGATTTCTGCAGGAAACCTAGGCTTGGTGTGGAAGACGAGACAGACATGGGTCCAGGCAGGAGACCGGGCAGGGAAAGCTGTGTTCGTACATGGAGTAAGTCTGTGACACCCCACACGTAGCTCGGTGCTTGCTGTAGTAGCGGTTCTCCAGGTCGATCTTGGTCTCCCCAATGAGGTCATCTGTCCCCACCAGGTCCCAGTCGTACACTGCCACCGTCAGCATGGACTCCATGGGGAAGGTGGCCTCAATGTCAAAGGATCTAGGCCAGGGGAAAGCAGATGAAGAGAAAGAGAACAAGCTGAAGTACCTGGCTGCTGCTCAAAGCCACCCGTGAGTGAGGTGGGTCTGTCCCTAGGCAGGAGGTGGCACATGGTCATTGCTTGGCCTGGGTGCCTCAACAGCCCTGAAACTAAGTTTGTGTCACTGGGGAGCCAGGCAATCCTCTCACTGGAGTTCAGGCCTCATGTTTCCTACAGCAGATACTTAATTGTGATCAGATATGGACATCTAAACATCCTTTATTGTATTGACCATACTCCTGCTAAAGGAGAAATGGCTTAAATGAGGGTGCCTACGCTGCTCGTAAGGAAAGTTCATTGTGATGAGTCCCATCTTCTGAACCCCAAACAGCTGTGGGATGAACAGGGTGCAGGTCCAAGGGCTGTCAAGCTTGGCTCAGGCTTAGCTCACCCCTTCCGGGTGCAAACAGGTAGCAGAGCTTGGGCAACTCACTTTCCAAAGACAGGGTTCAACTGCTTGGAGATGTAGTTCTCCTTGTCTTTGATGTCTGTCTTCCCCAGCTTGATGGCAATGTAGGGGTCAGCTTTCCCGTTGATGTCAGCTGGGTGCAGGTCCGTGGCCTAGGGGGGAGAAACGAGAGATATCAGCTCCATCCGTGCTAGAGATCAAATCAGGAATGGCCCCGGTCTTGGTCCCTGAAACCAGCAGTCCCTTCCCAGCCATAGCCACGTGGCTGAGCTCTTTGGTCCCTCTCAGCTGAGTCACTTGGATTAAACTGGTGAGAAGTCCTGCTGCATGCTGGACCAGTTTGTGGGTTTGAGCTGTGGAAGGGAGCACAGGATCACACTTTGCCACACCATGCAGTTACGCTCACCCGCACAATGTAGACTCGGACCAGCACATTGATGGGGTCGTTGCTGGGGATCCCCTGGAACATGCCAAAGTTGGGGTCGTATCCTGCCTCCTTGGTGATATCATCGGGGAGAGGCACTTTGTAGACACACATGGAGCCCTGGAGGGATGGAGTGCACAGCCTGATCAGAGTCCTGCTGCCCCGGGAAAGGGGCTTGCCAAGGAATCAGACTAGCAGAGTGCATGGGCAGGGATTTCCAAGAGTAAAAGTGACATTGGGACAACAGCCTTGGCACCGAGCTGGGATCCTGTGCTGGGCAGGGGCAGTCCTGGGCCAGAGCAGCTGGAGGAGGCAGCCACGCTCTTTACATCACTTAGACACAAGCAAAGAGCTAAATTGGCATTAATTGGCTTAATCTGCCAGGCTCACAACCTCCAAAAGCAGCTCCACTTGTCCAAGAATCTTACAGCTGGCAGAGGTGCTCCTGCATTGCCTGGGGGCTGGCGCTGGTGCCAGTGAGTCCAGGTGAGCACTACTGGTGAGAAAGGGTTCTCAGAGAAAACCCGGGGCAAGACTTATTTCTCCAGTGGCCAGCAAAGAGGATCTGCTTTTCCCTTGGCCTTCTTCAAGAACTGTGAAACATCTGTTTGCCTGCAGATCATCCCCTCTGTGGATGCTCTACCTGGAGCCATCTGATTCCTGGGGCTGCCCTTGGAGGCTTTCCTTCCCTGCAAGGTGCTGTGGCTGGGTCAAGGCAAATCGCTTTCTATTTCTATTCCTGCTAAAGCACCTTCAGGAGAGAAGCCTGTAGGCAAGGGCTGCCCTAGTCTTGGTTTAACTCAGCAACCAAACTCACTTTGAACCTCCCCACTATCCGCTCCTCTTCTGTTGCGTTGTCGTCGTTGTCCCCAATCTTCCCGCGGAGCAGGTTGAAGGTGTGCAGCCAGTCCTCAAAGTTATCAAACTCTGCTTCCAGCTCTTTGTTGAAGACCTAGATGATGGAAAGGAGGGGAATCAGATAAAAAAACAGGCTCCAGATAGCTGGGACTGACTCCCATCCTGCTTCTGTTGAGCAGGCAGAGCCTCCTCCTCGCAAGCTGACACACACACCTTCAGCTCTTCGATCTTCTGCTTGTTCTTCTTCTCAGGAAGCTCAGGGGCCGACTGCTGCTTCTTCTTCTTGTCATCTTTGGGTGCCTTGGACTTCTCCTTGTTCTTTGCCTGGCCCTTGAAGCCTTTCATGGAAGAGTCATCAGGTTTGATTTCTGAGGCCGAGGGGAAGCAGCGGGGATGGAGGAGATGGAAATGAGGGGGGAAGACAGGGAAGGGGGGACTTGATCAAAGTCCTTAAAACAGAAGGAACATGAAAGCTGACAGCTGTGACTGCCTGCAGCTCCCAGCCCAGCCCTGGAGCAACCTTTCAAGCCCTCTCCTGTCTTTCCCTGAGCCTGGCCATCGCTGCCCAGCTCAAAGCATTTCCAGGAGCCCAGGCAATGCCGGACCATTCTGCCAGCCCTCACAGTCCCCATCCCTCACTGCCTCGATCCGCCAGCTTTCATGACTGCTGGGCAGTGCAGATGGGGACAGACAGACGACCACAAGGACTTGGTGTGGAAAGGAAAGGAGGAAGGAATGGGAGTGCCAAGGGGAAATGGATTCTGCTCAGAAGACAGGACAAGAGTTATGTGGGACTCGTGACACCCCCCAGCAGCCCCGCCATGACAGCAAGCCCAGGAAGAAGCTGCTCAGAGTCATCTCCAAGTATGCTTGGAGTCATCTTAGCCAAGAAATTTTGCATTACCCAGGCAAGACAACAACCTTCCGTCGTGTGAATGTGGGACATATGGAGAAGATGAGTGAAAGTCGTCAGGGAGACCCTTCCCAGCCCTGCTGGAGGGACTGGCAAGGGGCTGCAAATGGACAAGGTCACCCCTGGCCCATACAGCCCAACTCATTGGTATTCTTGGCCCATATCACTTGTGTTATAAATTTTGTTTCAGTCAACTTTAGACACCTGCAATGCCCCTGTAGGAGCTACACCCCCCCCCCCCCCCCCCCCCCCGATTTCCTTCAGAGACAGATGCATTTAGGGCACAATTTATCCTATTGCAACACAGTACTGAAAAGGGGTCAGAGATCTGGCACTAGAAGCTCACGTTTTTCTTCTGCCTGTGCTAGGCAGGGAGAGCAGACCAGGATGCCTCTACACACAGGTAAAAGCAGTCAGGTTAGAGGAACTCCAGACCTTTTGTCTGGCTGAACCTTCCCTTGAAAAGCTGGGGCAAAACAAGTTTTCTTTCTTTAAAGCTTCCTGCAGAATGAGGATGGAAAACCCCATGAAGGCGATCTAGAAGCACCTACTCCTTGGCACGCTTAGTAGAAGCTAAAACGTCTGCATGGCCAAAGCAACACTTCCAATGACATAGGAACTGGTGATTGCACAAAAATGCCCTGGGACAACAGCACAGCCCCCAGCCAGCACCCCGCATTGCTCCCCTGCAGCCTTCCTCCCGGCAGGGATGGGCTGGAGGCTGCCACAGTCCCAGGCTCTGCACCCCAGCCGTGTCAGCCCAGCACTGCCCATGCCACGTCCGCAGTCACAAAAATCGATCCTGCTTTGGGCTGTACATGCTGGGAGCACCTGATGCGGCAGAGGAACAACTGCATGCACCAAAAGGGGTGCCCGAGCACCGAGAGGAGCCCCGGTCCTTTCCCTGGTGGCCCCGCTCCCCCTCTGCTCACCTTCTGCAATCTCCATTTCTTCCTTCTCCTCTGCTTCTGCTGCGGCCGCTTCCTGCTGCCGGAGTTGCTGGGAAGGAAAGAAGTGAGCAAGGAGTGGGTGACTGTGTCGAGGTCCTTGTGCTCGCTAGAAGTGGCTGCCTGGGGGTCGCAGCTCTCCAGCTGTCCAAGCAGGGAGCTGGGGTCTGGCAGTGCTGGAGAGATGAAGCCTCGAGCTCTGAAAGAACCGTGTCTGCCTGCAAGCCAGGCACCCCAAGTGCACCCAAGGAAGGGGAAGCCTGCTCAGTTCTGCCAGGTAAAAGCCTTGCCAGCAGGCTAGCAAGGAAAGCAGCACAGCCCCAAGCCTTTGGAAATAGCTGGAGAGAGCTGAGACCTTGCCTACAGGAGACAAGAAGGTTTTCCTATTCTACCTTACGTGTCTCACCCCCCTGCTCTGCACCCACCTCCTTCATAGTCTCAATTGAAGCAAAATACTTGGACCACCAGTCCAGCATGCTCTCGTCCGGCTCCTCCTCTTCCACTTCCTCTCCTCCTCCTCCTCCTCCTCCTCCTCCTCCTTTCTTCTTCTTTTTCTTTTTCTCCTTCTCTTCCTCAGACTGCAGGGACGAGGGAAGCAAAGACAGAGAAGGAGAGGGATCAGATGAAAACAAAATGTCTCTTGATGTGCAAAGGAGGCGGGTAAAGCACCTGAGAAGGCAGAGCCCTCCTGGCTGGGTGGCCTCTTTAGCTCTTTCCCCCTTTTACAGCCACAGGCATGGAGCAGCAAGGTGCCCAGGGCTCCAGCAAGACACAGTGTCAGAGTCCTAAGACATCCCCTCCTGTCTATCCCTATCATCAATGCATTTTCTAGGCTACAGCACCCGCACTGTACACGGCAGCAATCCTCTCTTAGCCCAGGAAAGTGCCCTGCATCCACCTAGAGGTACCACAAGTCCTTTTTGGAGCTGGTGTCTGGCTGTGCTGGCAGCAACCAGCATCCCCCTCCCAGGACGCTGCCCTGCTGCTCCTGACACAGCAGGGCTGGGAAGTGCAGGTCCAGAAGTGCTTCCCAATCTGCAGGGACCAGCGCTGTTCTGTCTCTGCCTTGAGACGAAGGGGTGCTGGTCCCCTTTGACAGCCACACAGAAGGGCAAGAGGGGGCACGGAGGGTTGGGAGCAGGGGTGAAGAGCAGCTCCATCACTTACCACGTCCACCTTCACCACCGCGTCGGAGTTCTGCCGCCCGGGGTGGAAGGGAACAGGGAGAGGGAGAGCAGGTTAGCAGCACAGCCGAGTACAAGCACACACAGGCACACGCGTGCACGGTGAGCCGGAGGAGTCGCAGACCGCTCGCCAGGGCTGAAGGAACCACAAGCCTTGAATGAAGAGCCCTGGCTGGGCACGCTGCTCGTACACGGGAAACGAATGCTGTGAGATGCCAAACCCGGGGGACACATCTCTCTGGGATTCCAAGGGAAAGTCCCACAAAATGAGAGCCTGGCTCTGGAGACGTACCCTGGCTTTCAGCACGGATAACTCCTCTCTGCTCTCTTGGAGCTTTCCTGCCCAGCCAGGGAGGTTTGCAGGCTACTGTGGTAGGCTGCTGGGGCTTTCCAGATGTGCTCATATGTGCAGTTGCTCCCCTTGTGTGAAGCTGTGTGAGATGTACATGATACAGCTTCTTGTGCAGGTGCTGGAAACTCTGCATACAGGTGCACGTGTAAATGCACCAGGGACTTTGGGGTGTGTGCACGTGTGCACCTGTACGTGTGCTTGTAAGGCACGTGTGTGCCATAGCCTTTCTGTAAAAGTGCACGTGTGAGGGGCCATGCACATCTGGAGCCCACAGCGTGCCTGCAGGCACATGTGTGTTCTGCTCATCTGTTTGTGTTTGTTGCTGCAAAAGGCCCCCTGCAAAAAGAAACTTCTTTCTTTTCGTGGATGAAGCTCTGGTGCAGAAGGGTATAAGAAGGAGCAGAAATTCCCATTCTGGACAAGAAAATGAGCACAGGTACATTCAGGCTGTGCACAAAGCCTGGTGCCTCGGGGACACATTGCCTATCCACCGCTGGTCACAGAGAGGGACAGGGTTGTGCTCACGGGTGCTCGTTCCCATCTGGCTGTTTTTGAAGGAAAACTTCGAGCTGCCTGATTTGCTTAGCCCGGGATAGTCCAGCTGAGCCCAGCCAGGACAGAAAGGGGCTGCTTTGTAGGACTGCTGATAACCCCAAGGCCCTTCATTCCGGGAGTCAGCCCGGCCCCATGTTCAGCAGGACAAGGTGGCCCTCCGTTGGGTGGGATTGGCAACTCAGTGAGGAGAGGGATGCTAACGTGGCGCTGACACACGGATACTCACTGCTTCCAGCTTCACCATTGTCTCCATCTTCTTGATGGGAACCTCAGGCTCCATGTTGACAATGATCTCCCCTGTGGGGCGAGAGCGAGGGGCCCCGTTGGCCATTGCCAGGTAGCCTTTGAGATGTTTAGCTGGACAGGGGACAGAGAAAGAGAGAACAAAGGAGAAGGACAGTGTAGAGAAGAAACTGAGAGCTCAGGTGAGATCCCGCAAGATTCATGCTGGAGTGATGTGTGGCCACCTTGCTCAGAGAAGAAGAGCAGGGAAGACGAGCACAGCCCCTTACAGCATGAAAAAAAAATTCCCATAGCAAAGGAAAAGAGATGGTGAGAAAGGCACCTGCCCAGCCTCCCAAAGAGAAAAGACAAGGAGAAGAGATTGCCCTGAAAGTAGCAGCACACAGATGCAACACAGCTCCAGATCTGTGTCTGGAGGCAGGGACAGACCCCAGCAAACCCCCCAGACCTCCCGTCTCTGCCCAGCCAGGAGTGCCCCCACCTCCAGCAAGTGCTTTGAGAAGGGGAGCGATTCCAGCGGATCACCAAGCCCCAGGCTGCTGGGCTGGGTGCAGGGACAGTAACTTGTGGTGGTTTTGCCGTGGAGAATTCCCCAGGGCTGATAGAGAATGGAGGTTGGGATTCGGAGGGTGGCCCCCATCTGTAGCTTTCCAGTTTTACCCAAATAATGGCAGCAGGCAGAGAGCATGGCAAGTCCACCTCCCAGGCTTAGGGAGAGTGTGGGCTCATGAAGATGCAGAGAGGTTAGAGGTGAACCAGCCTTCCTTGTCTTACAGGTGTCGGGGGAGCATGCAGTTACTGCAGTGAGATCCACAGATGAAAAACTCAGAGGGGACTCGGGGCCTTACACCCTGCAGCTTCCCACCCCGTTGTCCCCATCCCTGCAGCACAGCTCCCTTCACCAAGGTGAGGAAACATCTCATCTCCCTCTTAGTCCGCGCCCCTCCGTTGTCCGCAACCATGCTCCTGGTTACCCGTCATGTTCCAGTGCTGGGCCTTCTTGTCTGGCGGGCGGTAGATGAACTTTCGGAGGGAGCTGACGGCGTGGGAGCCCACCAGGGTGTAGCGCCCGAAGGCCCGGCAGTCCACCACCCTGATGTTCAGGGGCGGGTGGAGCAGCTCGTTCTCTGGGAGGTCCTGGGGAGCAGAGGGGGGCTGGTTAGCAAGGGATGGATGTTGGCTGTGGGATGTTCACTTTGGTGGACACCAGCAGGGACTAAAGCAGGGATGGTTTAGAGCAGCTCAGCAGAGCAGGGCTTGGGAGCCTGCAGAAAAAGCCCCCCGCTGGCTGTGATGGAGCTCAAGTCCTCTGTTGTTGCAGGGGAGCTTGAAGCAAGGGTTTGGGAGCTCCGGTTTGGGTTTCAGAAAGGCTGGGTTTCGGCTGAGGACCCCGGGGGAAACACTCACCACTTCGAACGACTTGACCAAAGTGCTGAAGTTGGGGTTTTTCTTGTAGTTCTGGATGAGGGCAGACTGCACCCCCTTCCCAGCGCACTCAATGTCCACCCGGGGCCGGTCCACCTGCGCCAGGTTCACTCTCTTCAGGTCCCTGAGCCCCCAGAACAAGATCTAGGAGAGGAGGAGGCAAGGCATGAACATGAGAGGGCTGCCCTCAGCTTGGAGGCCAAAGGAATTGGTTCTGCACATCCCCTGGGAGTGTCTGAGACTGGGAAATGGGATGGATCCCTTTAGAGTCCTGGCCAGCAGCATCTCAGCCCAGCAGAGACACTCGTACCCATGGATGAATTGTGCACAGAACATCTCGGGCTGTATTGCCTCCATCTCCACTGTCTAACAAGGCAGCCAAGGGAGAGGGACGCTGATGGCCAAGCCCATGTGCCCTTTACCACAGGCTCTAGGCTCGCTGTGGTGCCCATATTTAAGCAAGGGGTGACCCAGTCGTCTGCTCTGTTAGGGTGGCTGCAGCCTAGCTCCCCGTGCAGCCACTACAGACAGATCCCTGCAGTGCAGACATCTAGACTTGGTGTCCAGCTACCCACCAGTGATCCCCCCTGACCTCCAAAAACCCACGGACAGGCTCTCCTGCCCTACACAACCCATCAGAAGCAGCACTCACAGCGTGACCCGGCCAAGGCCATGACAACACAGCAGCTTTTGCTGTGTATCCGCCTTGCTGCTGAACATTAAAATCTGGTGCTCCGATGCAATTACCTCCACTCTGTATTTACTCAGCACCGGCCGAATCCCCAGTGGCACCGGCAGGATGGGGCCCCGGTCCATGTCTGTGGGGCCGTCGATCGGGGGCAGGTCCGACTTGCCCCCAGGACCAATCTGGGAAGAGAAGCAGCTTGGATTAGGATCAGAGAATGATAGAATGGGTTGGGTTGGAGGGGACCCTTAAAGCCCACCTAGTTCAACCCCTCTGCCACGGGCAGGGACACCTCCCAGAAGCCCAGGCTGCCCATGTGAGCCACCCTATTGCCCCGGGGCTCTGAGGACAGGACCCCGTCTGATTGCCACCACAGCCCTCAGCATCACGGCATGGCAGAGACCAAAGCCCCAGCTCCGGGGTGCCTTGTCTTTGGAGCACATTACCGGTGCTGGGGAGGATGAGATGGCTGCTTGGGTGGTTCCTTGGATGGCTCAGTCAGTGCAGAGGGACCCCCAAGGGCCACCTCCCAGGCACTGCCTGCTCCTGGTGCACAAAGATGCGTGGCCAGCCCTGAGACCGCTGGCCCAGCTGGTACTCAGCTGCATTAGAGGAGCCTGCAGCCATTCAGCACATCCAAAGCCACCACTGTGATGAGTTTGCCAGGGCCTCTCTCCTCTCAGCTGCGAGGTCTCACCCCCGCCCTGCACACCAGGAGACTGCTGAGACATGGCCGTACAAATGTGACAGTGTCAGTGCATGGAAAAGAAGGCAGGAGAGAGGGAGGGTTTAACTCTGGTACTTCCATGCACTGTGTGGATAAAATTTTGCCATATTCTTGGGATGCTGATCTGAATTCTCATCCCTTTTTCCTTATACCTTCAAACTGGCATCTCAGAGAGCCCCAAGACTCCCATTGGCATCTCCCAGTGACGCTGTAGAGAGTTTGGGCTAATGCAACCCTTTAGTGGGGTGCCCTGTCCAGAAGGAAGCTGGGACTCGCTGCGCATCATCTTGACCAGCATAACTGGGCAGGAGCTGCCCTCTTCATGGCTCAGTAGATGCGTTAAACCCTTCTAGCTCCTCTAGGATGTACGAACTACCTGCTGTTTGTGTAAAAATGGACTGACCCCACTGCCTTGCAACCCTCCAGCCCGTCCTTGCCCTCCCTCAGGCTGGGGTTGTTGGTACCTGGAGCAGCTCGAAGGCTGCCAGCAGGTCGCCCGCGGTGGAGTTGCCCCTGTAGATCTGGTAGTACTCCAACTGCGGGGGGAACCGCGGCGGGCAGTACTGCTCATCTGACATCTTCACCACCGGTTTGGCAAAGGTGCGGCCCATGAAGTCAGCTTTGCCCTGGGGAGGGGAAGAGAGCACTCAGGTTTGCTGGCCCAGCACGACGCCTCCCAGCTCTCCCCACCATGGTCAGAACACGACCAGCCCCCTGGGCCTGGGACACCAAAGCTCAGCGCCAGCTTTCACTCCTGGCTTCCCATCCAAAGGCGCTTCCTAAAGCATCAGCATCTTCAAGTAAGGTGAAGGAGATGGCCTAGGGCTGGGACAGCAAGAAGGCCAGGGTTGAGCAGCTTCTCTGAAGGGAAAGGCTGTGGTAACGTCTCCTTGATTCCCACCTCACAAAAACTCTCGCTTCACTCTCCATAAATAAGATATCATTCAGTTGAGTCTAAGAGATTTAATGAGAAGCAGAGGCTCCTAGTCCATGCCCTGGGAGATGTGGGGAGACCTTCTCCCAAGGGTCAGGAGAAAGGCTGCTTCTTGCACCCTCTGCACTATTCGCCTTGCCTGTGAGCCAGGAGTGATTGCAGCATCTATATGAGAGATTTTCCTCTGCTGAGATTCATCTTACCACAGTGTCCTGGTCATAGATCTCAATGACAATTATAGGGGGGTCATCCCGCATCTCGTGGGCTTCTCCGTACAGCTCCACGTTGTCGAAGACCAGCAGCTGGTCCCAGGTTGGGCAAAGGGTCTCATTGAGGACCTGGAAGAAAGGAAGAGGGACTTACTGGGACCCTGGGCAGGGGCAGCACGCAGGCTGTTGGTCTCAGTTCTCCTGCACCAGGGGCAGCCACGGGGATGGGTTCTGGAGAATGAGCACAGCCCCGGCCTGTCTCAGCCACGTCTCAGGCAGCAGCTCCAGCGCCTGGCTGCATACGTGTTTTTTGGGCCAGCAAGCCATGGAGCATCTCCCAAGGACTTTTCCCAGTAGTAAAAAGCCACAACAACGGGAAAGCAGACACAAGTTACTCCCGCTTCCCACCAGCTCTCCAGGTCAGGAGATGGTGCTCACCTCAGTGCATTGGCTCTGGGAGGTGAAGAAGACTCGGGCAAAGGGGTCCGAAAGGCCGCTGCTGTCGGCAGCAAACAAACTCCTGGCCTGGTACATGTGGGCTCGCAGCTGGAAAACCTGCTTCTCTGCAATGGAGAGGGGCAGTGAGACAGGTTGGTACACAAGTCTGGAGCCCAGCCGTGGGGCTCAGCCTGGAGAGCAAGGTCTCTGAGGCATGCTATTGCTCAGGGCTGGCACTAATGAAGGAAATTGGTTCAAAACACGATTCCCAAATGGATAAGGACTTCCCCAGCATCCTGCTCTCAGCATGCAGAACGGCAGCTATGAACGGGGCAGGGAGGAGGAGGCACAATTCCCACACCCCAGCTCGCCATAGAACTCCCCATGGAACAACTGGAAGTATTTCCCCTCAGCTCCTGGAAGACCCTTGGCCCAAGTGGTGTCCAATCAGGCTTCCCCTGCCCTCCGTGTTCTGTCCCCAGAGCCACCAAGGGCAGCAAGCTCTTACTGGTGTAAAGGAGGCTGATGGGTGGGAAGGACGGCAGGTTTTGGCCTCTGGCGATCTTCTTCTCCTCGAAGCCACAGGGCAGGCCACTCAGGAAGTCCTTGCGCTGCTTGTTGAGGCCCAGCCACAAGTAAATCTCCATCTTGGCTTGAACCGTCCAGCCGGCAGGTCCAAAACCCCTCTTCCCAGGTAGCTGGGTGCAAAGGACAGATGAGTTTAGGTGGCAATAGGGGAGGCCTTAGAGCTGGACAGACCACCTCTTGCTGCACTCCCCTTCCAGTGCATTGCTTGTACCCCACTTACACCCAGGGACGCAGCCCTCATCAATTTGGATCATGCCCACTACTCTGTCTCATGCGTTATCTTTTTCCTACCACGTTGGCTTCCTCTTTCCAAGACAAATTCCCCTTTCCTGGCCAGCCGGATCGAACATCTCTCTCCTTACAGCCATTTATCACCCACCAGACTGCATATGACCAGTGGTTTACACTTCCTAGCAGCACATTGCCACTATCAGTGGTGGATCTGTTGTGCGTAGTATTCAACCACCAGCAAAATTGGATACCCAGCTCCCTCATCTCCAGCTCCCATCCTCCCAGTTAGCCTGTTCTCCATCTCCCATCCTCCTGGTTTGCCCCTTCTCCATCTCCCTCCTGGCTGCAGTTCCCCAGGGAAGACAGGCAGGCACCTTGAGGAAGACGGTCTTCACTTTGGCGCAGTCCTTGCCCATCTCCTCATCCACTATGGAGTAGAGGATGTCCTTGGAAGGGACGCGGGCGTAGGCAATGCGTTTGTTGTTGCTCATCATCCAGATGAAAATGTCGGGAATGGTGTGTTGGGGCTGCGAACACCAGCAAAGAGCCCTGTCGGTGTCTCAGCTCTTTGACCACTGAGGCACTGGCAGGGCTGTAGACCTTTGGAAGGCAACTTCAGCAGATCCCACAGGAGATGGATGTGCCTCGTGCCACCTTGGGGCCATAAAAATGGTTTTGAGCCTCCCACTGCAGAACCTTGTCTGCTTAAGCAAAGCTGCTGAGAGCCAGTCTCAGCAGGGTGAAGCCTAGCAGGAAAGAAATTGGGATTTACGTTTGTTCTAATTTGAATTATTATTATTATTTAAATTATTTTAAAATATAATAACAATAACAATAACAATAACAATAACAATAATGTTGGGTTAGAATACTGAAGATTCTTCCTTCCTCTTCACTCAGTGGCCATGGAGACTGTAGGGCAGGGGCCATTCCTCCGTTCCCTGCTCTGGAAGAGGTTCCCTGTCTGAACATTTCCCACCATGCCCTACAGTCTGTTTTATGTTCTGTAGTGGAGAGTCCAAGCCAAGGCAGCCCTTACTGCAGCAAGGAATATGTAGTTGAGCCTGGGAGCTTGCCATGGGAAGTGAGAACAGGAGGTGCAATGACTACAGCTTCCACAAGGGCCAGGAACCCCCACTGGCTGCACCCCACTGATCCAATCTGAAACTGAAAATATCAGAGGAACGGTAATTTTCTGAAGGAAGGAAAAAAAGCTCCTGCTGATGCAGCATCTCTTTGGAAGTGCTGTGAGGAACTGTCATGTAATGGTGTATTATCTCTTACCCATGAGCCAGAGTGAAGCAAGAGCATGCTGCTATGATAAAAATGAGATGGCTTGAGTCCTGCAGGAGGACAGGGCTTTATCCCACAGCCCTCTGAAGAGCCATGTACTTTATCAGCTCCCTGCCTAGCCAGAAGCATCCCCCTGGTGATGATTTCAGTGCTGTGTAGACATGGTGCTACCTTCCAATGGCTGGTGTGTGGGGACCTGCACGGCCTCACCATGGCTGGAGGCTGGCGAGACCACCTTCAGCTCAGCTGCAAGAGGGCCCAGCTCTGTGGCCAGCTGAGAAGGGCTCTTAAATTCCTTCTAGCACTGACTCATTCCAACCAGACAACCCTGGGAGGCCTGGGGCAGTGCAGAAAAGCAGAGAGGCTCCTTGGCCGAGAGCTGTGCGCTGAGGCCTTCTCCCCCCTCAGGGCGTGCAGAGGCCTCCATGAGGCCTGGCTGCTGCCTCGCGGCTCCGTCCCTGTCCCCATGGCAGGGCTCTCACCTCGTCCGCCAGGAAGCGGAGCTTCTGCAGGAAGTTCTGCACCAGCTTCAGCTTGTCCTTCATGGTGTTCTTCTTCACCTGCGACCGCAGGGTCGTGGCTTGCTGGCCCATGTTCTCCTGCAGTTAAAGGAGAGCCCGGGACAGAACAAGGGGCGTGTAGGTTTTCACAGGATAAATCTGTAGCTTGGTGGTATGCAGCTGGCTACAGAAGCTGATGGCCTGTGCTGTGCCAGCTGGATAAGTCTCTGCTCTTTGTATTTCTCTTTTGGATGTCTATTTGCTTGTTTAACTCCCTTGTAAGGAGCTGGGCTACCAGCCCCAAATATTTAGGTTTTCTCTACTGCTGAAGCGTCTGTGCTCTGCAGGGCTCCCAGAAATCCTCCATTCCAGTGCCCTCAGCTGTTTGTGAACCCACGGGACACCTGGGACCCTTACCAGACCCAAGTGCTCTTGGGCTCCTCTGTTCAGAAACAACCTCCATCCCTCCATGCACAGAGAAACCAGAACACCCCAGGACCAAACTCCCCATTGCACTGACAAGGTCTAGCTCTGTTCCTGAAACCTCCTCATGTCCCTGCCTGGCTGCATCACACTCACCAGCTCCCGCATGCAGGACTTGAGCCTCTCCCGGTCCAGCCTCGTGCGGGAAGAGTGGTGCTGGTCCTTGTCAGCCAACGTCACGAAGCGCCTACGGAAAGGGTCAGCAGCATGAACCCTGCAGGATCCTGATGGCTCCCTCAAGCAGTGTGGCTGCCTCTGTGCCACCAGGACTAGGGAGAAATGTCCTCAGTTTTTTTGCCCAAGCCACAAGGCAGCCAATGTGGAGTGGTGCCAATGCAATGGAAGAAAAGGAAAGGAAGAAATCCTTTATTTTGAGGGTGGTGAGGCACTGAGCAGGCTGCCCCAAGGAGCTGTGGGTGCCCCATCCCTGGCAGTGCCCAAGGCCAGGCTGGATGGAATTACGGGATTATAATCCCTCTGGAATTATGGGATTCTACAATCCTATGGATGAAATGCTCTCCCATCCTCCAGAGGATGACCAGTCAAGGTGAGGTCACACTCCCAGTGCCACAACCTTGCCCGTAGCCCTGCAGAGAGCAGGGGTGTGCAGCACATCGCCTTTGCCCATCTTTTACTCACAGGCACCCACTGCTCAGCTCCTCCAGGACCCCTCGCAGCCGGCGCTCCGGGTGCGGCTTCTCCGTCTTGATCATCTCCTGCACGTCGTTGAGCCCTTCCTCCTGCAGCACAATGGGGGAAGCCATGAGGGGTCAGTGGGGTGGGGTCCAGCCCCACAGCAGCCCCACAGACAGCAGCCCCATTGGGGTGCTGCCAGAGGGAAGCATCTGCTCCTTTTCCAGACCTGATGTCCACAGGGCTAGGGTTTGGGGCATTTTTGTATGGGGGAGATGGTTCTGGGTGGTGGGAATAGCTCCATTACCCCCAGTGAGAGTGGCTGAGCAAAGGCCACAGTGTCTTGGCTGGACCTGGTAGGTTTTCTCTTTGTGGGTCCTATTTGGACCCCTCTACTCCACTGTCTGCTCTTGTGAGCCTCCACCTGCACTGCATTCAGCTCTGGGCCCTAGCACCAGAAGGACACAGACATATTAAAACAAGTCTAGAGGAGGCCCCAAGGATGAGCAGAGGCTGGAGCCCCTCTGCTCTGGAGCCAGGCTGAGGGAGCTGGGGGTGTTGGGCCTGGAGAGGAGAAGGCTCCGGGAGACCTCCCAGTGGCCTGCTCATGCCTAAAGTCCATGAAGGCAAAGCCAACCCCCTCTTGCTGCCCTTGGTGGGGACCACTGGGTCAAACTCACAGAAAATTCAATGAGCCCCTGGGATTTGGACGTTCAAATCGAGCATTTCACATGGGGGAACTTTCCCCTTTCTGCACAAGTGGGTTACTGAGTCCTGCAGTTTGTCCCAGCTTTGTGGCAAGCTGAAGAAATGCTCGGGGAGCCTGGAAGTGCCTCATGGCCAACTCAAGCCCTGGCTGCCTCCCTCCATGGCCCACACTGACCAGCTTGTCTGCAATCTTGTCCATGATGTTGGCGTTATACAGCCTGCGGCGCTGGTCCTGCCACCAGCTCTTGATGTAGATGCAGGGCTTCTTCTCAAAGTAGGGCAGGTGGAAGTAGTTCCTGTGGGAGGAGGCAGAAGAGGCGCTCAGTGCCCCTGGCCAGCACCAAACCCTGTCCCCTGCCTCTCCTGCGGAGGCAGAGCTGTGATGGGGAAGGGGCACATGGGGGGTCAGGCTGGGAGAAAGGGGGCTGACGTGAGCTGTGCCCTTGAGGACAGAGGCTCCAGCTCTCCCAGCACCCTTCCCTGCCCCAAACCCCATCCAGTTTGGCCGTTGCCAGGAGGGAACCCCACTCTGTCCCCAGCCAGAGCCCACCCAAACATAAAGCTATTGCATAAAGCTACTAGCATTAAGCTACTGCAGATCTTGCAGGGGTCACCCTTAGTCCAAAACCAGCCTCAGCTCATCCTTCTGAAGCCATCGAGGGTATTTCCATCCAGAAGATGTCAGCAGAGCCCTGTGCTCGAGCGAGAGGCTCCCGGCACACAGAGGCTGGATGCTCTGAGGAAGGGAGCATGAGCAGCTGAGCCCAGGCTCTCCAAGTGTGTCCCCTCAGCATTTGGTGTTCACCCACACAAGGAGCTGGTGAACAAGTGAGGGACCCCCAGGCAGACACCTTAACTGGAGGGCAAACAGCCCCAGTTCAATGTGGTTTGCTTTGTTTCCCAACTGAGTTCAGTCAGCCAATCAATTCTGATAAATAACATCTACTTACTGATAAAACACAGCTAAAATAATCCGCTGCGAGTACTTCTCATTAGGTTACATCCAATTAATTTTCCTGAGTACAAGTCCTTTACGTGCAAACCCAGGCTGGGGCTGAAGGCCAGCCCAGACACACTAAGACACGTGCGCTGATCCCGCTCAGTTTGGGGTTTTCTGATCCAGCTGCTTGGGGCAGAAAACACCAACCAGAATCCCACTTGCAGCTGTTTGGATCTTGTCCGTACGTTAAGGTCATTGCTACCTGCACACTACATGGCAATTTGTTAAGGAGGCGCAAAAGGTTGTCTTAATTTTACAGCTGGGGAAACTGAGGCAGGTAGAGCAGAAGGAGTCTGTCTGCTGACAACCAGATGTGTATCCACAGACCAAAGACAGGACCAAGTCTGGCTCTGTCAAGCACCAGCCAGTGGCCTGTCCACGACTGCAAGGAATGGAGATAGATAGACTGACCAAAAGAGATGCTGCAAACTAGGGGGAGAGAAGATTTTGTCTTTCATCCCAGTCTCCTGCCTAGCTCATTCTCAAGAACTTTTTTCCAGTGTTTTTTTTTTTTTTTTTTTGGCACCCTCCCCTCTCTGGATGGCTGTGACCTTGTATAGCTTTTAAGATCCCATGTGATGAGAAAAAGCAGCTTGTCCCAGCACAAATGACCCTCACTACTGAAATCCATGCCTTATCTCTAGATGGATATTGCCTGCCTCCACGTGGTGCCTGTGACATTTTTCTGTCGTGCAGATAAAGAGAGCAAAGAGGTGAAGCCCAGACCTCTCCCCCCTGGTGTGCAGTACCAAGGGTGGCAGTGCTCCTCAGGAAGGACCCAGATTTAGACTAGTTTCCTGAACGCATGGAGCTTACGTGTACAGGAACGGACCTATTTTCTGAATGCTTTTTGAATCCACTGCTTAGCCTCATCCCAGTTTACCACAGGGTCAGAGCACTGGACAGCCACGAGTGTTGGGTGTACAGCTGGCCAGGTGGGGGAGACATGAATTCAACCCTTATTAGACATCAGAGAATCACAGAATCACAGAATGTCAGGGATTGGAAGGGATGTTGAAAGATCATCTAGTTCAATGCCCCTGCTGGAGCAGGGAATGGGGTTCCCTCCATAGGGCACTCGTGGCCCTAGGCCTGCTAGGCCCCATGACGGCCCCATGGACGCCCAGCACATGTGGGGACACCCATGGAGCCCATCTCTGCCCCCTTTTGTGGTCAGGCGGGCAAGTCACCTGTCTGTGACCAGCGGCTTCATGGGCTGGGATGAGGAGACGGAGACCATCTCTCCGTCCTCGCCACCTTCATCCTCACTCGAGTTTTGCAGCAGCTCGGACTCCTCCTCGTCGCCGTCCCCTCCTTCCTTCTTCCTTCGCAGGACGGGCTTGGCCGTGCCGTCGATCTGGTTCCCGTAATTACCTCGAGAATAAAATGTGAAATGAAGTCATGGGGCTGTAATTTATTGGGGGTTAAACGAGCTCGGTGACCTGCCTCTCATTCAGGCTGGGGATATTTTCTCTGCAGGACCCATGTGGGACAGCAGAGTTAAGTTCTCCAAAACCCTGCCCAGAAGCCACAAATTGATGGCATATCTCCATCCCCTGCTCTCCATCCCTGCCCCCTGGCTGCTTTACCAGGGCTCTCAATCATCCCTGGTCCGTGTGCTCTGGCACGTGGTAGCATGGAAAAGGAGACAGCTGCTCTTGGCTCTCGATCCTGCATTCCCCCCTGTAAATGCTCCGAAACCACCCTCGCCGAAACCCAACCAACCTATCGTGACCTCAAAGTTGATGGGCTTGTCACCAATCTTCCTGTCGATCATGGTCGCTTCCAGAAAGGCTCCGAAGAGGAAGAACTCCTCCATCTTCCCAGTGCAGTTCTGCAGGGGAAATCCCATGGATCGGGGTTCAGGTCAGCCCAAGGGACACCCAGTGCTGGGCTGAGGGGTGCATCACCTGGTACCTCTCAGCACCCCAGGGGCCCTCTGGAGGTGAGGTGCCACCACCTATGGGTTCTCAAGGAGACGCTGGGGTGTCCCCCTCAGCCTGACCTACTTGAGGGGTCTCAGGCTCACTGCAGAGAGAGTTTAGTTGAAGATTTGAGCCTAATGTTTAAATGTGGTGGATAAACTGAGATCAGCCATCCCTCGTTTGTGAGGGACTGTCTAAATGACACTCAGGTATATGAACCCGAGTTTGTTCTCCAGGTGAAATTATCAAACTGCATCAAACCTGGATGGTCTCTCAGAACTGGAACGGCTTTATTTCCAGGTGGCTTAATTTCCCTTGGAGGTGAACTGAGACCACTTAATTTCCAAAATACACTAAATGTGCACTGCCATCCGACTGCTCCGCTTCTACTTCCCACACTTGGCTCCACGGATTGGCATGTGTGGGCATCCAAGCCTGGATGTGCCCATTTACACAGGGCATGGGCAAAGGCCTTGCAGGCTTTACACATCAGGACTAATGCTGTGGGACTTCCTTTTGTCAGGAAGCAGCAGTTTAATTTCTCTGAGCAGTTTCACCCTGCCAGAATTGGTTGGGAAATAGATTTCATAGAATCATATCATAGAATGGCTTGGATTGGAAGGGACCTCAAAGACCATCCAGTTCCAACCCCCTGCCATGGGCAGGGATGCCACCCATGAGATCAGGTTGGCCAAGGCACCATCCAGCCTGGCCTTGAACACCTCCAGGGATGGGGCATCCACAGCTTCTCTGGGCAACCTGTGCCAGTGCCTCACCACCCTCTGAGGGAAGAATTTCCTCCTAACATCTCATCTAAATCTCCCCTCTTGTAGTTTAAAACCATTCCCCCTTTTCCTATCATTATCTGCCCAACTGAAAAGTTGCTCTTGGCTTCTGTTTTAACCCCACCTTCAAAGATGGGAGTGAGAACACTGGCATTAGGAGATGACTCTCATTGTCTCTAACTCCCATCATCTGAATGATCATAAAACCTGAAATCCTTGCAGGACTTGCTTTCATTATGCTGGGCGATCCAGAACATTTAGGGCAACACTAAATGAGATCCTCAGTTTGTGATAACAGAGATAACTAACTGAGATAACTGAGATAACTCTTCACTCTTCAGCTCTGCACAGTTAGGGGAGACTTACATCAGCAACTGATGTGGCCTGCTCGACTTGCACCTCAGTGGAGCTGTTGATCTCCGGGTTGCTGGTGTCCAAAATCTCCACAGCAAGGCTCATCAGAAGCCTGGCCCGGAAGGAGACACCCTCGCCCAGGCCCTCGTTCAGCTCCTGGTGCTCGTCCATCAGGGTGTAGTTGCGAGTGGAGCCGTACATGTTCACCCACGCGGGGCCGAAGGTGGGCAGGTAGCCTGCAGCAGACCAGACGTGCACGTAGGGAGGGGGTGTGCAAGGAGGGCACGTCTGTGTCTCAGGGTGCAAACATGCTCATGGGTTGGCATCACTTTCCTGGCGTGTGTGCAGTGATGTGGACTTAAATATGCACATAGAATCATAGAATCATAGAAACACCAGGTTGGAAAGGACCTATAAGATCATCTAGTGATGTGTGTGCATGGAAATGCCTTCTTGCAACTGCATGTGGAGACAGTTTTGCAGTCAAGGCAGTGATGGGCTCTGTGCGGTGCACCAGTCCAAAGACAGAGGCAAGTCTCCCATGGAGCAAGTCACCCAATGGGAGAGTCAAGAAAAAGAGGACTCCCCCCTTAGTCCTTTTTCAAAACCCATCTTTGTTTTTGCATTGCTCCTGCCCACGTGTGCTGGTGTGTTCCTGGGTGTGTGGAAGTGGCAGCCTGTGAGATATTCACCCCTTCTTGGGAACACATTTTTTGGAAGGGCCAGCTGTTCCTGGGTGTCTTTGCTTTCAAGTGTTGGACTGGAGGCTTGTGATGGGGCTTGGTTCTCAAAAAGTGTGTGTCCAGTGACCTCGGAAGGCCACTGCAGCAAGCTAAGGTCCCTCCAGCAGGGCACCACAAAGCAGCTACCTCCAGGGGTGGGGAGAGAGCTTGGGCTATTGTGCTGCACCTCTGCCAAAGCAATATCTCTCCATCTGCACCCCGCTGTAGCTTTACCTTTGTCTCCTTCATTAGAGATCTTCCGCAGGTCAATGAAATGGGTACCAATGGCCACGTCATTAACTTTGTCTGAGTCTCGAATCTGGACCTTTATCCGCTTGCACAAGGGGGGGAACATTTCTGTGAAGATTATCTGCTCATTCCAGAGAGGCTCGTAGCTGCTTTTTTGCACTGACGTCTTCCCCTGCCGAGCAGGACAAGAAAGGTGTTTGACATCTCTTGGGTGGTCTGAGCTCAAAACCCATCACAACCGGAATTCCTTCTTGCTAGCGACCACCAAAACCCACATTTTGCCGTGTGGCTCCCCCACATAACAGGCTCTTCTCTACTGGGGCTGCTGCCACCCCATCCTAGTCTGCACAAGAGAGGGGAACGTCGTATGCAGCAAACACGGCGGCTTTTCCATGCCTCCGTGTCATAGAATCACAGAATCATTTAGGTTGGAAGAGACCTCCAAGATCACTGAGTCCAACCTCTGACCTAACACTAACAAGTCCTCCACTAAACCATATCACTAAGCTCTACATCTAAACATCTTTTAAAGACCTCCAGGGACGGTGACTCAACCACTTCCCTGGGCAGCTCATTCCAATGCCTAACAACCCTTCCGATAAAGAAGTTTTTCCTAATATCCAACCTAAACCTCCCCTGGTGTCCTTGTGCCAAGACTGCTCCTGCTCATGTCACCCCCCCAGTACTGCATGCAGCTCCCTCACCTTCTGCCCCGCGAAGACCACCTGCACGTAGGGGTCTACCAAGTCCTTGTTCTCGCCAATGAGAGCCTTCTTCACGTTGGCCATGATGCTGGTGTTCATACGGGGCAGGCCCTCTGCCCGATAGATCTTGATGTAGAAACGAGCCCACTGCCTCTCCGGAGGGACCCCGTCTGGGAGGAGGAGGTTCCTGCAATGGCACAAATTGAGCTGGGCACAGCCTTTGGGTTGCCAGGTTGGGCAGGAAAGGCTAATAAGGGGCGAGAAGCTGCCCCACTTTCTGAGCACTGGCCCAGGGAGGTGGAAAGAGGACCATTTCTGCAGCCCTGCATTTTATTGCTGTCCTGCCTCCATGCGTCCTCCTGTTTTGGGATGGGGAGGGATGGTTTTTTAAGCAAAATCTTAAAGAAGTCCCTTGAGGTGCCCCTGGGACAATCTGCGTCCCACCTAAGGGGTGTAATCATTATAGTCAGTGGAGTCTAGGGGACAATTAAACTTGGCCTAATTTAGATAAAGCAGGCCCTATTAAAGGGATGTTAGAAGAGCCTTTCCTTTTTCGTGGTAGGAGGGATGATCATTTGGGGGTGAGACCTGAACTCCACCAAATGCCTTTTATTGGCAGATTTTTTCCTTTTCTGGGAGAAGAAATGAGAGCCGTGGGGGATGATGTGAACAAAATAATTTCTAGAGGAATTGCTGGACCTGTCCAAGAAATGGAGCTGTCCAAGAAAAAGTGACAAAATATCATAAATATAGCACAGAACTATCACCTAAAACAGCTCAGTTGGTGCCTCCAGCCCCGGATCCCAGCAAGTCAAGAAAGCTACACGGCCGTTTTGCTCCTAGTCTGGGTTTCTGACTATGTGGTGAGAGGCTGGGAAGTGGATTTTAAAGCTTGTGGATGCACATGGAGATATTTAATTAGCCTGAGACATTTGAGGCTAGAACTATGTTTTAAACTCTCCTGTTTTTTGTTTGTTTGTTTGTTTGTTTGTTGTTGGTTGGTTGGTTGGTTTTTTTTGTTTTGTTTTGTTTTGTTTTTTTGTTTTTGTTTTCCTTCCACAGCCTTTTAGAGGGCCTGCAGGGTCACAGGGCCCTGTTTTCTCTCTGAAAAATCAACTTATTCAGTCTCTCTGGTTTCATTGCACAAGGTAAGCACGGGCATAAGAGGGGCATTCTGGGAAGGCTGCTGTCTGCATTGTACAACCCAAGGTAAAGAGGCACGAAAGGTGTTTCTCGAGAACGGATGTGTGAAGCTGGCTCTGCAAATCCTTACCCTTCGATATCATCCTCATCTGTTTCATTGGCTTTGTGTGGAGTCTTGATGTTGTCACCCTTCCCTACGACGGCAATGTCACATTTCAGGTAACCTTTCAGCCCGGCGGTGAGATCCTCGGGGTCAGACAGGATGGCCCACTTGTGGTAGAACTGGTGCTCTGGAAGCCAGGGGACAAGACAGTCACTGTCGGAACGGAGCACAGCAGGAATTCGGACAGAACCTCCCGAAAAATTCATTAAAAGATCTGTCTCATGTTAAAGACAGAGAAACAGTGGGATAAACTGTCTGTGGAAGGATGTAGCCTCGACCACTGGAAGTCTTTAAGGCCTAACGTGCCTTCTGGATGGTGTGAGACAGATTTCATCCTCATGTGGAGCAGGGAACCTGACCAGATGCTCCCTCTGTCCCCCCAGCACCATTTGCTGAGCACTCTTGAAGTGCAGGCACTGGAGGCTCCATTTACGCCTTAGCTCTCAGGCTTATTTACAGAGGCAGACTGCTGCAATAGGCATGACATGGGAGCAAGGAAAAAAAATGCAGTGATCTTGGAGCTATCTTTTCCAAAGGGAAGTTGATATGTTCAGCTCTGGCATGCTGCAAGCACCGGGCCCTCAGAGGGGCAATGCTCTTCTGCAGAGAGCAGGCATTTCATAGGTCCCCTGGGTGTGTGTTTGCTTTGTCAGTCCCCCAGGCAGGACCAGCATGATTCCCTGATTCAGGGACTGGGCTTTTCAGGCAGAAGTGTCCTGGAGAAACTGGCAGGGAGCAAGGCATGGGCTGAATGAGCTTTCCAGGGACCCCTCTGGACCTCTTTTACACAATTCCCTAAACTAATCCCATCCGTGCCTGCTCTCATTGCCCGCGCTTAAGGACAGAATGCCAAAAGCATTCACTTCTCATTTATAGTTCTATAAAACAGGTTTCCCTGAAACAGATGTGCTATAAACGAGGCCCATAATTGCACAGCAGATTTCAGGAGCGCTCTTTAGGCCCACCTGCACTTTTAGCCCCGTCACTGCGGGCTTTACCATCAGCACAGCAACACAGCAGCAGCACTAATCAACATCTTTCTCTTTTTCATTGCACACTGAGCATCTCCCTTTCTTGGTTTAAACGTGAGACACAGAGGGCAAGATCCCAGGACCTCATCCCAGGACCTTGGGCTATTTGAAAGGTCAATGCCGTGCTTGCAAAGATACCCTGGGCTTCTGCAGTGGGTCAGCAGAGAGCTGGCACATGCAGAGGTGCCACCTTATTCCGGGTGGGGTATGCCACCTTCTCTGGAGGTGCCAAGTGCTCTTTCTAGGCTGCAGAGGGAGCCCAGCTGACTTGCTTATGTCTAGGACACTAATTAAGTGAGATTGGCATCACCCAAGGGAGCAGTGCCTGCCTGGCTGCCTTGCAAAGGCGTTTATTCAGGGGTGCAGGTAGGCACGCATGCCAGTCGCACACCGTGGCTACGTACCCGGCTGGGTATAAACGGTTCCAACATCCATCTTGAAGGAGCCTACCAAAGTCCCACTGCGCAGGAGGTTTTTTGAGTGGATCACCTGGAAATCAAGAGGGGAAATCAAGTCAGAGGTTTGCCTATGCCCCGGCTCTTTCCGGAGGTGTTCGGTGTCAGGCAGGAAGGGAGCTGATGCATTTTCCTTGCTCGGTGCAGGACCTTAGTCTGTACTAGGACTCTAAGAGGCAGAGATGGGTTGGCAGCTCTTGCTTAGCAGTCTTGCAAGCCTGTATTAATTGGATTGAACAGAAGCAATGCAAAGAAATTCATTTTTGCAACAAGGTGCAGTTTTCCAGCCACTATGGCAACAAGACACCAGGACGCCAGGGCACCAGGACATTTACATGAAAGGTCTTTAGGATGATCAAAATCGATGCCTTAATTCCCTTTGTGGGAGAAATTGTACAACCGGTCTGTGCATGGGATGGATGTGGGGGCTCCTAGTTGGTGAGTCAAAACACCCACAGTCAGTCACGGAGGGCACAGCGGACACGGCAGCAGAGCTGTGTGGCCGCAGCAATTGAAGGCCAGTGGCATAGAGGGACCAGGGCTCAGCAAGAAGGGTGAAGCTTGTAGGGCCGAACACCTCAGCTCCTGTCAGGGACTTTACATCCATTCCCAATGGGGTCTTTTTCTTCAAAGCCCGGTAAAAAGGACAACGCGACTGCGCTCACTCACGGACAGCTTGATGATCTTGTCGAACATGACGTCTGGGGGCACGTGGAAATCGAAGACGAAGTACTGAAAGGAAAAGGGCAGGCGTGAGGGCAGGAGAGCAGCTCCTTTGGGGACGAAAGATGGCATTATGGTGCCCACTCCGCCAGGACAACTCCAGCCCCTGGCAGCATCTGTGGTCCGAGCAACCAGGAGGAAGAACCGACTGCTTGGAAAAACCGAGAAGAGGTCAGCACAGATCGCTTTGTACCATTTGTAAAATGCCAGAGGGCAAAGGCTCCCTTTCTTTTTCTGTGTGGTTTGAGATTTCATCTTATTCTGACAAAAACTGACAGAAGAAAGAAACCCCGGGTGAAAAGAAATCCCATTTCATTGACTATGTAGAAACAGGGGGTCTGTGAGCATTGCTGGGGGACAGACCCACCTCATTGTAATAAGGGCAGTTGGTTGATTCCTTCATGGACGTGTATTTCTTTTCCTCTCCAACCTCCACGCAGACCACAGGGTCCATGTTGAGCCCAACCAGCTGCCGGGCCTCGATGATGGTGACGCTGACCTGCAGAGAGGGATTCGTGGGCCTTCCCCTCCCGAGGGCAGCATCAGATGCCGCTCCTTGACTCCCATCTCCTGGCTTTTGGTTTTGAAGCGTTTTCATCACAGTGTTGGCAGCTTTGGGGTTTCCTTGTCACACCAAGGACACCCAGCTGCTTGGACAAGCCTGAGAGCTGTGAGGTGGTGAGAGCAGGAGACCCAGGGCATCCCTGATCCTTCCTCCCCAGAGCACGAAGCATGGGTTTGCTTCCTACAAGGCGTAAAGTCCAGGGGATTTGGGAAGGAGAGGCTTGTTTGGTGACACCCCAGCTGGCTTAAGGTGCTTCTGCTAGAAAATGCAGAGGGTGCAGTGCTCCTGCAAGGCAGCTGAGAAAGGGTAACAGAGCCCCCTGAGGAAGAGGGCAAGGCTGCCTGGCGTTTGTCATAGAACAGAATAGAGAGCTCTACCATGTCATGGTCACTCTGCCCAAGACGGCTCCCTACCTCCACATCTCCCACCATTCCTTAAAAACAGTGCACAAACCAACCCAGCACAATGGAGCTGAGGTGTAAACGCATCCCGCAAACCCGTCGTATTCCAGAAATGAGCCATCCCCCACAGACACTCTCCTGCGATCCTCTTGCTTGCAGGGGTGGAATAACCAGAACTTGTGTCCCTTCTGTCTCTTGGCTGCAATTCCTTCCCCCTCCTCTTCATGTTCTGGTTGCACCACTCCTGAACCGAGCACACTCACTGCTTGCAAGCCTCACTGTTTGGTCTAGGTTCATTATGTGTCTAATTAAACCTCCTCCACATACATACTGCTCTAACTGCTTCTCCTGTTTGGTCTCGTCTGGGATGCACAAGTGGATCTGGCAATGCTCTGCAATAAATCTCTAACAAAAATCATTGTTTTTGTCATTCCAAGATGTCCCCAGGAAGGTGTTGCTGTGCCAAGAGGCGAGGACATAAAGCGAAATTGCTGCCGAATCAGCATGCCTTGGTGAAAATGAGGAGAGAAACCAATTTATGAATCACGCCGACACCAACAGGTAAAAAAAAATGGGAGCAATATGGCTCATATGAGCCTTGGGAAACCAAATGTGTGGTTCTTCTAGTGCTGGATTAAAGTGGCAGGAATGGAGCACTGCTGAAGAAGACAGCAGCAGCCATGTCCCAACCTACCCGAGGAAATACAGCGATTTTCTGGCTGCTAACTGCCAGGCTCTGCAGTCTTCAGTATGAACTGGCAGACTGAAAGGTCTTGGGAAGTAAGAGAAATGCCTTGGAGGTGGCCTGCTGCTATTACAGATTAATCTGGGCTTTCTGGGCTTCAGATTGGGCAATCGGATTCAGGGTGGGGAGCCACACCAGCAAGTGGCTTAATGCAGAACGTGTTGCTCTGCTATTGAAACTCCAGCTCATGGGAAGCCACGCTGGTCCTTCCTCCTGGCCCCTGAGCTGTCCCGCGGGAAGGGGGGCACACGTGCTGGGATGAGGAGCTCCTGCTCCTCAGGCAGCAACTCTGCTGACATTCATGGTCCAAGAAGGTTCGAAATAAAAGCTCTCAGTCTGCCTCTTCCTCTCCTAAAAGCATCCAGCCGAGCATCCTCCCCTCTGAGAGCTGTGGACGCAGCGCTGTCACCTACCTGGTAATCCATCGGCCTCCCAGCACTCGGCTCCATTTTGATGTCGGGCTTGGACCTTTGAGGGGGCAGAAGGAACCATCAGTCAACCAACAGATGGACTTGCTGCCAGCTGGGACAGAGCATTGGCAGCCCTGCAATCTGCAGGGAATCCGCTTGAATGTGAGGAACGCAAACCCCAGAGCTGCAAGCTACCATGGCACATTCGTGCTCTTTTGTTGGACATTTCCAAAAAGCACTGCTTGCACAGGATGACATGATTTTTCCCTTACCCCGTGTGCCAGCGTAGCCCCCCTGCTTGCACAAGCTCACGTCTGGCCCTCACCTTTTATTCGAGACATTGGTGGTTACAGCTGTGACGGAGGCCAAGGAGATTGTGTCCGGGTCCAGCCCCCCTCCGAGCCTCATGGCTTTTCGGTCCAGGTCTTCTGCCTCCAGAACGGCGGGTTCATCTGCATAGGCACACGGAGACAAAAGAATGTCTCTTGCTGTTTCCACTCAGTGAATAATTAAAGGTGCAGAGAAAGGTAAGCAATACGTCCTATCGACCTCACCCGATAACACAAAGAACAATGGGCGTCAGGTCAGCTCACAGGCAGCCCAGTCCAAAAAGGATTAAAAGGAGGTTTGCCTCATGTGACATATTATTCCACCCGGGGAACGTGCTGTATACGGCTTTGTGATGGCAGTAAGCTTTGGAAAACTGAGAAATGAGGAACAGCCCAGACTTCAAGGGGTAAAACAACACTGGAGCAAGCTGCAGAGCGAGCTACCAGGAGAGCAGCTGCAAAGGCAACCAGCTCTCCAGCTCGGGGGTGGTTGGGTCTGGAAAAACAGGAGAAAGGGGTCACGTCCCAGGTGGGTCAAGCCCCCAAAGCCAACTGGCAATTGCAGACCCAGAGGTCTGCATTTCTGTTGAAAGAAGTTGCTGAGATGCTGAGCTTCCTTGTGTGGGGGTCATGTGCATGCAGTGCCTGCCCTCCTGCCTTTGCTCTGGGCAAGAAACGAGCAGTTTCAGAGGCAACAAGCAAAGCAGGGACAGTTCCTGTCCTTTGAGTCAGACATCCCGGTGTAGGTGATGGAACACAGCTTGGCTTGGTGGCACCAAGGGGTAGCACCAAACCTGCTCTCGCAGCACGGGCGCTGCTCCTGGGGGACAGGTTTCCTGTCTCTACCAGCCTAGGCAGGCCCCCAGCTTGCTCCAGGAGCAAGGGGAATGTTTTTAAAATAAGAGAGGGGAGATTTAGATGAGGTGTTAGGAGGAAATTCATCAGTTAGAGGGTGGTGAGGCACTGGAACAGGTTGCCCTGTGGGTGCCCCATCCCTGGCAGTGCCCAAGGCCAGGCTGGATGGGGCTGGGGGCAGCCTGGGCCGGTGGGAGGTGTCCCTGCCATGGCAGGGGGCTGGAATTAGGTGATCTTTAAGGTCCCTTCCAACCCGAGCAGTTCCGTGATTCTATAAATCTGTGATTCCATGATCCTATGGTTCTGTGACTCTATGAATCAGAAAACCGATGTGTTGCTCGCGGAGCACTGCAGTGTGGTCTGACAGCAGGAAACCCAGCGCATGTTGCCGTATAACCAAAGGAGGCAAGACATCCACCCCATCCCAACACCAGCTGGCAGGACCAGGGCTCTGACAGAGGTGGTATGAAGTGAGCAGAGCCCCTGCAAAGCGTGCAAAAGCCAGGGGCACATGGATAGCTGGGGAAGAAGTTATTGCCGTGTACCAGCTGCCACCAGGTGCGGGGAAGTCGCCAGAACCAGCATCTAATGCAACGTTTCCTCCTTCTTCACAAGAACGTACTGCCCCAACTGTTTGCCATTGAAACCCAATATTCGATCTGGATGGAAACAGCAATGAATTTCGGATCGCTGTCCCTCGTGCGGCTCCAGGAAGGCGTCCAATTTCAGGCGGCCCCGCGGTGGCCAAGCCCGTCCTTTGCTCTGCTGTGCAAGCACCAAGGTGCAAGGGCAAAACTGTGCTTGGCACTGTCATGTCTGTGAATTACCCCTAAAAACAAGCTGGAGGCTGCCTGCGTGACCACCAGTCTTTTCACCACAGTTGCACATTGCTGTCTGGCAAAGGGTTCATTGGGGAACTCTCTCCATCAGGTCCCACTCCCCATTTCCCCACGGAGACCTTCCCTCCAGCTCTTCTCTCTGCACCAAGCACTCCCTGCCCCATCCCTGAGTTACAGACGGGCTGTGCCCAAAGTGAGCCCCTCGTGGGGTCTCTCAGGTGCTTTCCTGGGGTGTGGGAGATGGTGGAAAAGCAGCACAGCAGGGAACACCCTCCTCCTGGCACCTACCTTGCTTCCGATGGTCGTCCTTTGTGGGACGTGCCTTGCCGAGCTTCATGGCTGAAAAAACTCCTTTCCCAGCTCTGAAAGGGAAAAAAAAAACCACATACATTGAATCCTGTGTTTTCAGTGCAGTCGTCTGGGATCTGGTTGTGAGAACATTAGGAGCTTTCCACAGGTCAAATCAAGAGAGGAATGTCAGCTGATAGAGCAGACACAGACAGCTGCAAACAAGGGCCAGCACGCCAGAGTCCCCATAAATGCACTGCCTCTGAGTCTTGGGTCACATTTTCTCAGAAATGCCCCACACTGAGATAAAACTCGAGGCTGGAGCACAGCATCAGCACGAGCAAACTCTTCCACCTGCCCCATGCCCCTGCTCTCTGCTTGCCCCCGCTGCTCCCTTCCTCTCCTAACCCCTGTGCGATTGCTCCCTAGGGCAATTACCTAAAAAAATTGTTCACTAAAAGTAACCAATTCTAACCGCCTTGGTGTCAAAAATCAGTAACGTCTTTGGCTAGGTATGCAGCAAGGCCGTGCAGGTGCCCCTCGCCTGCAGGGGGTCAGGGCTGAGCTCCCCACCTGCTCTCTGGGCTGGGGTCAAATTCGCTCGGGAGGGTTTGGGCTGGATTGGCAAAGGTTTGCGAACTGCTTGCCAGATGCTTTCCAAAAATGTTAATCACTTTAAGCCAAGCGTCAGAAGGAAAACTTCCCCTAGCTCCGAATGCTGCTGTGGGATGCAACCACAAGTGCTTCAGGCATCCGGACCCTGTGTTACTTCCCCATTTCAACAGAAGCATCTCAGGAGTCTGAGATAAAATGTTTGGCTTCTAGAGCTCAAAATTCACCTTATTGTTAACATCCATTTACACCTCACCCAGTTCAGAAGGAAACAAGCAGACTTTCAAGTAGCTTTTTAAATGGATGCCTCCCGGGGTGTTTTCTCAGCTCACCACAGCCTCACGGACTGGGACCATTTAAATGAACTTAATTTCTAGTCCCTGGCTTGCTCTGGTACAGCACCAAATACTCTAACCTGCATAAAGCACAGTACTGCAGGGTGATATAAAATGCCCTTAAAATGCAGCACTCGGTACGCAACAGGATTATCACAACACCGGCCAGACTGCTCTAAAATACAGATTTAACCAAAGGTCAGAGATTGCTGAAGGCAACAACAGATTTGCAGACATTTTTGCGAGACCGTTCGCTGTTACTTGGATGCAAGGCCGTGCTGCTGTTGCAAAGACTTGGGAGCTTCAGAGTTGCACAAGACTGGAAGTAATGTGGATTTTTAGCCTCAAGAATCAGCTGAAAATCCCCAGAGTAGCCACAGCATCTGCAGAACTGAAACCGGCGGAAGCACAATCAGACCGTGCGGAAACTCCCTTCTAAATTAAAGAGTGAATTGCTGGAGAGGTGCTTGGACTTTGGCTGGGATGAAGCAGTGCTCAAGGTCTCAGGGCACTCTGGTGGCTGTGATTTGCCCGCAGGACCCCCAGACAGGGGCAGCCCCTCAATGGGCAGCCAGAGGATGGGCGAGGAATGGGATCTATGTTCCCAGAGCAGCTGCGGGGGCAGCAGCACTGTTAAACCCTTTGCAAACTCCCTCTTTTATGAGCAAATGCAGGAGCTCAGGCTGTAAAACTCTGCTTCGAGACCTGTCTCCACTGCCAAGTTTCCTTCTAGCAAACAAACGGCCCCTCAGCAAGCTGCACACCTCTGGTGTTCGTTATGTTCCCTTCTTTTCAAGACATACCTTAAAAAATGGGGAAGAAAATCTCACCAGCCCCCGAGCTGTCGTGCAGGCAATTTGCTTGCAGATGGTTGGTGATAAAATCACTGTATCTGTCCTGGGAATTTACTTCCAGAATTGTGGAATGGTTTGGGCTGGCAAGGACCTTAAAGCCCCCCTGGTTCCAGCCCCCTGCCATGGGCATGACCCCTGCCCTCAGCCGAGGCTGCCCCCAGCCCCATCCAGCCTGGCCTTGGGCACTGCCAGGGATGGGGCACCCACAGCTCCTCGGGGCAGCCTGCGCCAGGCTTTGCCTTTTTCCTTGGGAAGTAAAACAAAGCAGAAAAGCAGCTGGTGATGGATCCAGAAGGAACCTGCAGAGAAGACACTGGCAGTGCTGCTGCCCCATCAAAATATCGAGCTCCTTCCAGGGCCACCAAGGGTTTATAGGGTCCTGGTGAGCACAGCATCTGATTGCCCCCCTCAGGGGAACGATGGGGCTGGCTTGGGGCCATGTGGAACAAGATGTGTGGATGTGGCACTAGGGGACATGATTTAGGGATGGGACTAGGTCAGATTGGTGGCCCTGGAGGTGTTCAAGGCCATGTGGGAAGGGGCTTTGGGCAACCTGGTCTGGTGGGAGGTGTCCCTGCCCATGGCAGGGGGGTGGAACTGGGTGGTCTTTAAGGTCCCTTCCAACCCAAACCATTCTAGGATGCTATGAAGAGGCCCCAGAAATGGGAAATACGTAGCCTGACAGCTTCTAGCCCACCCATGAGATGAGCCTCAGCTCCAGAGCAGAGTTCAGAGGGCACCCAGCCATGTCCCCATGCTCGGCTCATCCCTAGTTCTTCCCTCGCCCTGCCCCTCCTGGTGTTCCCCCGGGCACTGCAGCCCTAGGGGGACGAGTATTTAGGAAACAGCCACCGAGGAAAACCAAAAAAAGCACAAGGGAGTGGATTTGGGTGGATTTTGGCAGCGTGCGTGGCAAATATCAAGGACAAGGGAAGAAGCAAGCAAAGGACCAGGAGGAAGCCATCCCAGGTGCTTTGGGGGCAGACACCCAGGTAACCCCCCCAGCAGCTCCAGCCCCTTCCCAAGCCCCCTCTCCAAGCCAGATGAGCACCAACAGGTCCCAATCGCTGCCCCCATCCCCTCCCTGTCCCACAGGGGTACTACCTTCACCCTCCGGCCGCCAGGAGCTGGCTTCCTCCAGGAGACACTGGAAGAGCTCTGCCGAGACGGGAGAGCCGCCAACATCTATGGCAGGAGGGCCATGTCCTCGTGCCCCACGAGCAGGTCAGGGTCAAGCAGGGACGGGGACCCTGGCCAAAAGCCTGCTCTCTGGGTACAGCAGGGGTTTTGGCAGCGTTAAGGAAAGGCCGTGCCAGCCCCTCCGTTGCTCCTGCTGGGCTAAAACGTGGAGGCAGGCGGCAGCAGCCGGGTGGGAGCCGGCGGAGAGCTGACACCGTCCCCGCATGAATATTGCATGAGGACCCGTGAACCTGAGATGCCGACGCAAGCTGTGCCACAACCCCCTCTGCCGCAGCCTGGCTTTAGCCTCCTGCAGCACCGGGATGCCGCCAGCCTGCCCGCCTGCTCCCTCCAAAACCGTGCCAGCTGCTGGCCCGTTGCAACCTGGTTTGGTGTCTCCAAGCAAGCTTAGCCCCATATTAGACACCAGAGCATCCACCCAGCCTCCCCCGGTGCTCTTCCCTCGGATTTTCTGGTGCCTAACATGGGACTGAGCAGATTAATCGTCTTCAGCCGATGGAGGAAGGCACATCCACGTTTTGCCTGCAGCTCCCAGGAGAGCACGGCTCCGCAGCAGGGGCAGGCAGACCTGCAGCACGTGCAGGGAGCTGGAAGCAGCCCCTCTCCTGGGCAGCTTCTGGTTAAAGATCTGGTTGCGGGTTACTGGTTAATTATTCAGGGGTAGAAAGGACACTCTAATCATTGCTTTTTACTGGGGAGTTGAGAGCAGGGAAGGAGAGCGGGGCTGTCACGGCTCGTTTCTCTGCAGGAATTCTGTCTGTAAGGTGGGTGCTGCCTCCACGTGTGCCAAGGACAGACCCCAGGGCCACACCGTCCTCCGGACAGCTTTAATAATGTGCAGGGAAGACCCCAACCCCAGTCCCAACCGCAACCCCAGCCCTCTTCTCCCCCTTCCAACCAGTGTGGGAGGAAGGCCAGCAAGGGCTGGGCTGTTCAGGGCAGGGAGTTTTTCTTCCCACCTCTTCTCGTGTCTGCCTTCAGGACACTTCTCTCCTTTCCCCACCTCCTCCCTGTCTCCTGTCTTTACGCGAGTGCCTGTCTGTTCATGCCTGACCAACACAGCAAAATACTGCCATAAACTGGTCTTTAAGCAGCAGTGCAGTGAATATGAGCCAAAGAAAACCACACGGGTGGGGAAGTGCCCTGACGGGGCAGGGGTTGTCCCCTGGGCAGCAGATATTAGCCTGTACTCGCAGGAGACTTGAGCTTAAGCGCCAGCAGATCTGTGTCGGGGGGCTGGGGGATGCTGCTCAGGCACAGCCTGGTCTGGTACCAACACAAGCGACCGGGATAAAAGCAAGGCAAGAGGTGAAGAAACACGTCCACGTGGATGATGTGGCAGCCTGACCCATGGGCACCAGCGCTGTAAAGCTGGTGCCAAGTCCTGTGTGCTCAGTCCTGCGCCAAACCCCTCTCCTGCCCCAAACATCCAAGCATCCAAGAGACCCGAGCTCCTCCGGACCCGAGAGGCTCAGATTTAGAGAAGGGGGGAGCACAGCAGGCACCAGGCCAGCCCCAAGGTGAGCTAGAACAGCTGGAAACAAGGAGGAGGAGAAGGAGCGGGGAGAGCAAACCTACTTGTGCTCCTTTGTCTTCTCTCTGCCTTTGCTGGAGCCGGTGGCCGGGTGTCAGGGGAAAAAAAGGCAAATGAGTTTCAGTGCGTTTCAGGAGCTCCAGCCAGCCCACTAAAGCAGCCCTCCTGCAGCTCTCCTGCTCCTCAGGGGTGCTCCCGGGTACCCCATCCCCAGCTGTGGCCATGGGCATCTTTTCTCAGCCAGGCTGATCCCAAACATTAGGTGCAGGAGGAGCAGGGCTCTTCTGCTCAGCCCAGCACGGGCAGGGGTCAGCCTGGAGCAGGGGAGCAGCCAAGGAAATCCACCCGGAAAAGCAAACAGCGATGGCAGCCACTCAGCTGCGCCATCTACATTGTAAATCTGCCTGGGGTGGAGAGGGATTTAAATCACGCCAGGCTTTCCTCTGTGGTTCATGCATGTGGTCCAAGCTCCCTGAAAAGCTGTGGCTTGTCACCACCTCACCCCGGCCTGGGGGCTCGTCCCCTGGCTGTGCCAGCTCCCAGCCCCACCTCGCTGGGCTCTTGGCTTTGGCTTTCTTAAAGCCTCAGCTCTTGGACCTCAGCTTCCTCTTAAAAAAAATGGGCTGCTTGTGTTTTCTGCGTTACGGAGACAGATAGAAACAGCGAGGGGGGACACTGAACTTCAGCAGAAAATCAACTAAATAAAAACAAAATCACCAGCGAATCACATGGCCCAAAATATAAATATAAATATAAATATAAATATAAATATAAATATAATATATATATCATATAAATATAAGCTATATATATATATGCATATATAAACAAAAAATATAAATATAAATAAATGAGAGGGACCCCAATAATCCCTGCAGCCCAGCCTGCACCAAACTTGTTCCAGTGCTGCTGGTTTGGCTGTGTCTGCACACACAGGCCATGGGGATGAGCTGCTGCATCTCCCCAAGGGACTCGTCCCTGCAGGACCTTTCCCTGCCACAGCCAGAGCCCATCCAAAGCACCCTGGGGTGCCCCTGGGGTTCCCCTGCCCCCATCTCTGGATGGGGATCAGCATCCTCGGGTGGCTGATCCCATTAACCTGGGTGGATGCGAGGGCTGCAGAAGTGCTGAGCTTCGTGAGGGGCTCAGAGATCCCTCCTCCAGTGCCCCGTGGAGCAGCTGATGCTGCATTTCTCTCTCTGTCCCATCCTTCACCCCCTGCCTCTCCTGCTCCAACCCTCGTTGCAGAACGAAGCTTCTCCGACTGCCACAGTTTGGCATTTTGGTGCCAGAGAAGGACACGGATTTCCCAGGATGGCATCACCAGGGAATTCCCACTTTGTGCCTTCATGAAACTTGGTCTTAAGCACTCTCGTTAGCACAGCTGAACTTGTGGCCCTGCCCTGGAGCTGTTCCAAGGGAGAGCTATAGGAAAGTGAGCCTGGGCCAAAGCAGGGGAGGGGGAGTCAGGTACCTGAATGGCAACACGAGGTGTTTTTTCTCTCTGCCCTTAGCCTTAGCTCTGCAACCACAAAGATCGATGAGTTAGGTGAGATTCGTCCTGCTGCAGTGACAAAACCTGCACCCGCCTTCTCCCCTCAAAACCATGCTCAGCAGCATGCATCAGGCACCAAGCAGGCATGCCAGATGAGAATGAGATGGGAATGTGCTGGCTGACTGGCCGTGTGCACGGATGGGTGGGTGGATGGAAGGGTGGATGGATGGACGGACGGACGGATGGATGGATGGGTGGATGGAGGGAGGGATGATGGACGGATGGATGGGTGGATGGATGGACGGATGGATGGATGAAGGGATGGATGGATGGATGGATGAAGGGATGGATGGATGGATGGATGGATGGATGGATGGTACGGCACTGGGATTGATGGACAGAGAGACAGACCTATATAGAAGTGGATGCAGGGAGGGATGGATGGAAAGAATTGCATTGACAGATGAATGGAAAGAAATTCAATGAGATGGGTGGATTTTATTGGGATGGATCAATGCACAGATGGACAGGTGGAGAAAATAACATTAGGATGAGGTGGTGGCTAGTAAGAACTGTGTTGGGATGAATGCATGATGGATGGATGGATGGATGGATGGATGAGTGGGTGGATGGATGAGTGGGTGGATGGATGGATAGCTAGGCAGACAGATAAATCTCATCCTACAAGCTCCTTCAAAAGGCCCCCAAGTGGAAGGAAGTACGTCCTTGTTGGTCATAGGAGAGAATAGACCAAACCCAAAGAAGACCTTCCCTTTGGGGAGGAGGGAGTGGGGTGAGCACAAGAAAGCTCTGCCCCCCAGTAAGAAGAGGGCAGGAAGCAGTTAGGATCCTTCCTTGGGGCCAAACACCATGCAGGGATTGTTATGCCAACACATGTCACATGCGTGCACACAGAATGCCCAAAGGGCCTGAGACAAGAAGAGATACCATCCCCGGTACCTGGGATCTTCAGGGTCTTCGCTGTTTGGAAGAGACACAGCCAGGAGGATGAACGTGAGGAAGAACCAACCCCCCCCCCCCAAAACAGATGTACCCTCCCACAGCCCGTGGGAGCCCACCGCAAGAGGAGAAGGGAACACTGGCTGCCCTCCCCACCCCAAGAATGATCTCCTGGAGATGAAGCCGAGAAGGTTCACTCACTGCAATGCACAGCAAAGGGCACGGTTTGCTCCAGCCTCAGCCAGCACTGCATGGCCAGGCAGCGAGGAGGCACCGTCCCGGCAGCAGGACAGCGATCCTATCCCAAATTCTGCATCCTCTCCACCTCCCCCAGGTACTGAGCAGCAGGAGCAAAGCACAGACCTCCTCCTGCATCTCCTCTGGTGACTGACCCTGTGTCAGGGCAGGGGTTGGAACTAAGTGGTCTTTAAGGTCCCCTCCAGCCCAAACCACTGCAGGATTCCCTGATTCTATGACCAGGATGGGCCAGGATGAGGGCAACCCCCCACCAGCCATGACATTTTGGTACCTTGCTACTGACTTGTATCCATCGTTGAACTTAATCCTGAGCGAGGCACCGAAAAGAGAGAAAAACAACCACAGCGTCAGGCTTCTTGAAGCATCCCACCAGCAGCAAGGCACGTGCTGAGCCGGCCAGTGCCTTCCAGGCTTCTCCAGCATAGCTGCTCATGCCATCCCCAGGGAAGGTCCTGAGGTGGCAGGGGCTGCCTTTCTGGCACAGGGCACGGGAGCTGTCACCAGCTGGCAGCGGGCAACCTCCAGTGCTCCTCTGGATCTGGAAGATCTCCAGCAATTTCATTGTATATGGGAAGGGTTGCAAAAAGGACGGGGGAAGCGTGGCAGGGACTGGTAGTCTTTGGGAGATCGTTTCATTGCCTTTGCCCAGGACAAAAAGGACCCAGGTTGCACAGTCGTGCTGACGGAGGCATGGTGCAACACCCCTGACATGTGTGCCCAAATGCCACGCTTGCACCATCAATTCCAGACCTCCTTGTCTACTTGGATGTGGAGGTTTTGAACCTGTCCACATGGATCTTCCACCATAGCCAAGGACAGAGACACACAGCCAAAGAATGAATCGATCCTAGGTGAATAAATGTCCCTTGGGATATTCCTCTCGGGATTTCCTTTGACTGTAGGGACAACCCTAGGGAGATGGGGCTTTGAGCTTCCTAGGGCCATGCAGGATGGTGCTGCTCTGCCCCCCACAGACCCAGTGCCCACCTCCCTTTAGCCACAGCAGCCCTGGAAGCCACCAAAAGCACCACCAGCACTGAGCAAACAGGGCTGCACCCCTGACCTGCACGGGCTGGCCAGGGGGGTGCCCAGGCATGACAGAGGCAGGGGGTCTGCACGTCCCAGCCTCACGTCCTGGAGGTTTCCATCACCAAGTTCAACGCCAGAGCTTGGCAACGATGCCAGCTTTGGATCAAGCGACCCGTGGGGATAATTAGTGGAGGGCAGAGGGCTGAACCCGGTCGGACACGGTTTGGGTCTGCTGGGCACGCACAAAAAAAGGCACGATCAATAATTCAGCGTGCCCAGATTGCTTTCGGCTGAGGGCTCTGTGCTGCCCATCAATATTTCAAGGCCAGCGGCTATCAGGTGATGCGTCATGGGGGCTCGGTTTCAAGGTGGTGTGCAGCTGTGATGTTCACAGCCCCATCCCGCCGGAATTTGGGCAGGCCAGCAGTCCCTGATCTCCCTGCACCTCTCTGGAAGTGCCCATCAGAGGGAACCCAGGGACAAATAGATGGGAAATAGATGGACCAGGGCTCGTTCTCTGGCCACGATGCAGCTTGTGTTGGACACTTGTGTGTCTTATGGACACCGCAGGGTGAGCAGGCTCCGACCAGAGAGCCCTGGTGGAATGTATAAACCTGGATGTGGCGGATCTGGGCCCCCAGGTTTTGACATTTTGGCCTGGATTTAAGGAATTGGTCTCTGGAGAGCAAGACTCTGAGCGTGTCTCAGTGGGGCAGAGGCAGGATTTCAGAGCCGTGGTCTGAGCAGGGCTGCTGGGGGTATTTACCTAATGTGCTGATCTTCTTCTGCGTCGTCTCCAAGGCTGGGGCATTTACAGAGAGAGAGGGAAAATAACACTGTGATAAGAAGTTAGAGGGCTCCTCCGTTGTGCCAGAATTTTTAAAAAAGGGATGATTTGTTCCAGTACAGGAATAACCTCAGAGCACAGCACCACGGCAAAGCACTCCACGCATGCCTGGGGACCCACAACCAGTCTGAGCTGAGCTGAGCTTGATTTTTTTTCAGCTGAGGTGGCAGTGGCTTCCCCCACCCTCACTTGTAGCACCTGCCTTCTCTGTCTTGTCTCCAGCTTGCTCGGCCACCCAAAAAAACAGCATGCAAAACACAGAGGCAGCCCACATGGGACCAGAGCGGCAGTCAGGATGGGTTTACTGATTGATTTCAGCTCTGGTGGGGCTGGCAGGTAGGTAGGTAGGTCCCCTGTGGGGTGAGCACCTGGTGCAGAGCATCCAGGTGGCCTGCAGGAGCTGGAACGAATGCAGCTTGCAGCCCCTTTTGGGCTGCAGATGGACCTGGTAGAAGCAGCACAAGGTGAAACCCCGGAGCAAAGCCCCAAAACCTCGATGGGGCAGACTGGGGTGGGCTGGGGACTGAGCGCCCCCATCCCAGGGTTTTGTCCCAGGGATGGGACAGGCTGCACTGACATTTCCTGCATCTTTTCCTTCCCGCTGCAAGCTTCCAGCCCTGTTATTTCTGAAAAACACGCCTCTCTGAGATAAATCACTGCAATCTCCCTGACTTTTTTCTCACCTAACGTTCCAGTATAATAGAAACAACAACAACTGGTGGGCTGGGACCCCCATTTCCAGGAGCAGCACAGGGACCCTCCGCCTGCCTCCAGCCGGGCTGCAGCGTGTGTGCAAGCAGAGGATGAACCCAGGCTCCCGGGGGATCCATCAGACAGGGGTTAAGCCAAAAGGAAGCACATCTGGGGGCTGTGTTTTAGGAATATTTGCCCAAAGAGCAGCCTCCTGCTGTCATTCAGCCTGCCTCTGAAATAACAACGTGATGGGTCACAGAGGCCCGCAGAGGACGAGGGCTTTTATAGCTTCCTCAAACAGTCCCTGATGGGTTTGGAGATGCTCCTGCTGGGGGTGATGAGGTTTAGCTCTGGGGCTGCTGGTGCTAGACACGAAGCAGGCTTTGCAGCGAGGCTGCAGCCTCCAGCGAGCTGCTTTCTGCAGGTTATTGACCGCAGCCTGATTTCTCACCGTGCTGTTTGTCTCTGCCAGAACCATTAGCAGGGAGCCCGGGAGGTGCTCCAGGCTCTTTGGTATTTTTCCCTGTCGTGGAGGGAAAAAAAAAAAATAGCAAAATGGCTTTGTGTCTGCACTTTCTCGCCAGGAATCCTGCTGGGACTTTACGGGGAGCAAATGGCCGTCCCCTTGTGCCTAGGGCTGAAGGCAGGGTGGCCTCGTGCAGCACTTGCTGGGGCAGAAGGGACATAAAGCAGAGAGATGGCAAAGCTGGCATCCCTTGCTCACTGCTGCAAAATAACTGAGTGCCAGAGCATCCCCATCATCCCCACCCGAGTGCTGTTACCTCCCTGGGCAGCCCCTGCACCTAAGAACCTCACCACCACCAAGCCACCCAAGGGAGGTGACCCTGATATTGAGCTGGCCACCTCTTCCCATCCACCTACACCCGTGTCCAAGCTCCTGTGCCCAGCTGCAAGGTCCAGGCAGGATTTCAGCCAGCCCCAGGCCACAGCAAAGGGGGGGCGAGTTTGGGGCCAGCGTTAGCAGAAAAAAGAGGGTTTATAATCTTTGGAAAAAAGGGCGGGCCGCTGAGGAGGACTACAAGGATGTAGCGAGGCTGTGCAGGGAGAAAATTAGAAAGGCCAAAGCTCATCTGGAGCTCAACCTGGCTACTGCCGTTAAAGACAACAAAAAATCCTTTTACAAATATATCAATGCGAAACGGAGGACTAAGGAGAATCTCCATCCTTTACTGGATGCGAGGGGAAACCTAGTTACTAAGGATGAAGAAAAGGCTGAGGTGCTTAATGCCGCCTTTGCCTCAGTCTTTAGCGGCAATACCGGTTGTTCTCTGGATACCCAGTGCCCTGAGCTGGCGGAAGGGGATGGGGAGCAGGATGTGGCCTTCGCTATTCATGAGGAAATGGTTGGCGACCTGCTAAGGAGCTTGGATGTGCGCAAGTCGATGGGGCCGGATGGGATGCACCCGAGGGTACTGAAAGAACTGGCGGAGGAGCTGGCCGAGCCGCTTTCCATCATTTATCGGCAGTCCTGGCTATCGGGGGAGGTCCCAGTTGACTGGCGGCTAGCCAATGTGACGCCCATCTATAAGAAGGGCCGGAGGGCAGACCCGGGGAACTATAGGCCTGTCAGTTTGACCTCAGTGCCAGGAAAGCTCATGGAGCAGATTATCTTGAGGGTCATCACGCGGCACTTGCAGGGCGAGCAGGCGATCAGGCCCAGTCAGCATGGGTTTATGAAAGGCAGGTCCTGCTTGACGAACCTGATCTCCTTCTATGACAAAGTGACGCGCTTGGTGGATGAGGGAAGGGCTGTGGATGTGGTTTACCTTGACCTCAGTAAGGCTTTTGACACCGTTCCCCACAACATTCTCCTCAAGAAACTGGCTGCTCGGGGCTTGGACTGGCGTACGCTTCGCTGGGTTAGAAACTGGCTGGATAGCCGGGCCCAGAGAGTTGTGGTGAATGGAGTCAAATCTGGTTGGAGGCTGGTCACAAGTGGTGTCCCCCAGGGCTCGGTACTGGGGCCGGTCCTCTTTAATATCTTTATCGATGATCTGGATGAGGGCGTCCAGTGCACCCTCAGTAAGTTTGCAGATGACACCAAGCTAAGTGCGTGTGTCGATCTGCTCGAGGGCAGGAAGGCTCTGCAGGAGGATCTGGATAGGCTGGAGCGATGGGCTGAGGTCAACTGTATGAAGTTCAACAAGGCCAAGTGCCGGGTCCTGCACCTGGGGCGCAACAACCCCAAGCAGAGCTACAGGCTGGGAGATGAGTGGCTGGAAAGCTGCCTGGCCGAGAAGGACCTGGGAGTATTGGTTGATAGTCGGCTGAATATGAGCCAGCAGTGTGCTCAGGTGGCCAAGAAGGCCAACAGCATCCTGGCCTGTATAAGAAGCAGTGTGGCCAGCAGGTCTAGGGAGGTGATTGTCCCCCTGTACTCGGCTCTGGTGAGGCCACACCTCGAGTACTGTGTTCAGTTTTGGGCCCCTCGCTACAGGAAGGACATGGACGTGCTCGAGCGAGTCCAGAGAAGGGCGACCAAGCTGGTGAGGGGTCTGGAGAACAAGTCTTACGAGGAGCGGCTGAGGGAGCTGGGCTTGTTCAGCCTGGAAAAGAGGAGGCTCAGGGGCGACCTTATCGCTCTCTACAGTTACCTTAAAGGAAGCTGTAGTGAGGTGGGGGTTGGTCTGTTCTCCCACGTGCCTGGTGACAGGACGAGGGGGAATGGGCGAAAGTTGCGACAGGGGAGTTTTAGGTTGGATGTTAGGAAGTACTTCTTTACCGAAAGGGTTATTAAGCATTGGAACGGGCTGCCCAGGGAGGTGGTGGAGTCGCCATCCCTGGAGGTCTTTAAAAGACGTTTAGATGTACAGCTTAGTGATATGGTTTAGTGGAGTACTTAGTGTTAGGTCGGAGGTTGGACTCGATGATCTTGAGGTCTCTTCCAACCTAGAAATCTGTGTCTGTGTCTGTGTCTGTGTCTGTTATTTTTGTCCAGGATATAAGATCATTCACTTTGCATGAACATCTTTTGGGAACTGATGTTTTTTCTCTGGTGATGGAGGAGTGACCTGGAGCACCTGATGAAGGTGTTTGCCTGGAGGATGTGTGTGTGCCTGCTCCTGGGACACGGGGCTTGAGCTGCAGGCAGCCCCCTTGGTCCCAGCTGCACATAAATGCCTGGCAAGTGCCTGGCAAGCACGGCACTATTTGTGTGCTCCTGGTTGCTGCTGCTGCTCTTCCCCTTTCAAGGCCCGTTTGTTCTACCCCCCCTGGACCCTCTCAGGAAAGGGAATCGGCTGAATAACAAAATAATGTCCCTAATGAGCCGTGGGAAGAGGCAGGCAGCTCTGTGATGGAGACACCGACAGCCCGTGGAAATCCAGGGGGATCTTTCCACTGCCTTCAGCCGGATCCAAAGCATCCCCAGGAGGACACAGATGATGGAAGCAGGCTGAGAAGACACGTGGGATTACATGAAAGGGGCTGCCAAGGAGATTTCATCCTGCTCACTGGGCACGTACAGCAGCTTCGTACCTCTGCACTGCCAGATTAAAGGTGCAAGGGCACGCTCCCTGCCTTTGAAGACACACTGCCTGGCAATCATCACACCCGTCCTGATCTCCCCCATCCAAAGAAAGGTTTTGGATGAGAAATAACCCCAAATCTGCCCTGTGGGGCTGGCCCTGGTGTCAGCTTGGTGCCTGGGTTTTACCTGAACTTCTCTTTGCTGCGTCTCGTCCCTGAACCCTTTCTGGGCATGGTGGGGAACAATCCACAGCACTGCACAGCAAGAAAAGCCACTGCAAACAGAAACACACATCACAAGGATCTTTACCCTGCTCTGGACAGGGCTGGTCTCAGGTTCTGGGGACAACTGTGGAGAAGGAGAGGCCTCCCAGGCGAGGCAGCACCCCAGCTGCAGCCTCACCCCACGGCCTTTCCTCCTGCATCGCAGCACCCGCGCATCCTTTCCAAGGATGCTGCTACAGCTGCTCCATCACAGCTCTCCCACAGCTGAGAAGTGGGAATCCAGCAGCAACGCTTGCGGGACATCCCCAGGGACACGGCAGGAGCAACGCTGCACTGCATACCCCACGGCCACCAGCACGGGTGGGTGCTGGCAGGCTCCCTACCTCGTGCTGAGGGAGCCCTGGCTAAGGGTGTCCCCCTCGCCCAGGAGCTCGTCTTCGCTGTGGTAGTACATCTCGTCCTCTTCCATCCTGCGGGGGTGGTAAGATGGGAAACGTGAGCCCCTTTCCTCCTTGGTGTTCGTATTGGGGCTGACATTGATGGCCACGGGGGACCGAAGCCCCCCTGTGCTGCTGCTGCGGGACAAATCTTCTCCATCCCATCTTCTCCTTGGGACAAAGGCAGCAGGTGAAGCCCTGGGCCACCCTCAAGCTTTAGTGCACTTATCCGCATGGTATCTTGCTTGGGACAGTGATTAGAGCATGCCCTGCATTTTTGGGGTGACTGCAGTGCCACTGCCTGCTCCTGGGATGCCCAGGGAAGGAGCTGCAGCAGCCTGGCTCTGGGTCAGCCCTGCGGATGAGATTTTTTTGAAAAGTATTGTGGATATCAAGGAAAAAATGCTGCCAAGTTTCGGAGGCTTTTGCCAGACTGTGACCCCTGAGAACCGCTCTCCCTCCTGCTGAGCTGTGGGGGAAACGCAGCAAGAGGATCAGTGCCGAGTAAGATTTGCCATGGTGGTGTTCAACCTGCACACATCCCTGCTGCCTGTTCCTAAACTGCCGCATTCATTTCAGCTCCCCGGTAGGAAGGATGGGTCACCCACTGGGTGCAAACCGGCCCCAAAATGTCCTTCTGCACCAGCACGGGGGCAGCTCAGCAGCCTCCAGCACCAGGGGTGCTCAGCAAACCAGGCACCTGCCCTGAAAAGTGCCCCCGGTGGGCTAAGCCGGCCAGCTCAGCCTCATCCGCAGCCCCCGAGACCTCGTGCAGAGCCCCCAGGCACAGCAGAGACACATCAGAGTCTCCTTGTGTCTTGTTTGAGAGCAGTACGGGCAGGATGGGACCCTGTGAGGGGGCTGTGCAAGCAGCGCTGTGCCTGCACACCATCCCAAGACCCCCCCAAAGCCCTCAACACCTTCCCTCCCAGCAGCATCACAGTCCGCCGAGCCGGGAAACGAGTCTGCGCTTTCCATTTGCCTGAAAATTCACAGGTTTCGGCCCAGTTCACACAGTTAATTAAGTGCCTAGGAGTGATGCGAGCGACTGGGAATATCTTTCCTCAATCTCACCGTGGGGAAAACGAAATTTTGCCCTTATATGGCCGTAATAAAGTGCTAAACGCAGGCAGAAAGCAAACACTGCCAGAGCACACGACTGCAGAAACGCAGGGTGGAGGATGCATGGCTGCAGCAGCACCAGAGATGCAAATATTTTTTTAAAAAGTGGTCAATTCCTAGGGTTATTCACCTTGCAAGCAGTTGGGCTGTGACCTTCATCCAGGGACTGCGTGGTCCTGGGGGGTGTAGAGCGACCGGAGCACCCAGCTCTGCACCCTCCGTGCACAGCTCCCCCTCCCCTACTGTTTACCAATTTCCATGAGATTTTAAGCAAGTTCAGGGCTTTGAGGTCTCCACTTTTCCAGCTGGGTTCAAGAGCTACTGGAATGGAGCCAAGCAGAGTGACTGTCATGGACAGCACAACTACATAAATGACATAAATTTGCCTGAAAACGTGACTTGGCAGCTCGTGAACCCGATGCTGTTATACCTGAGTGGTTTTACACTTGCAAAGCCCTCCTGTTGCCTAAAAGCTGGATGAGGGATTGAGCACGGGGCTCAGAATGGGCAAAATCCAGCCCAGCATCTCCGTGGTCCATCTGTGCCTTGGCCTTGTGGGTGGCATACGAAGTGGTAAAGGGGCTGTTCCTTGGGGTCCCGAGCACCCGTAAGCAGCAGCCTCAGCTCTCATCTAACCCCAGAGGACAGCCACCTGCAGCGTCCCCAGCCCCGAGCCCTCCCCACACATCCTTTGCAACTGGTTGCAGCAGCTCTGTGTCAAGCAATGGAAGGAGACCGTTCCTGGGCTTGTTTTCATCTGGGATCACATCCCATGATCTTAGGAAGACACAAAGGTGATGGCAAGGTGCTGTAAACTAACAGAAAGCTGGTAACAGCATCCCTTAGAGGCCTGGAGGTGTCCCCCTGCCATCCAGGGGTTCTCAGCTAACCCAAACAGGGCTCACCTTCCCTGGCATGTCATTTCCTTCCCTGGAGATGTCATTTAAACCTGGTGACGTTCAGGGGGACAAAGCAGAAAACAGGGCTTATCGCCTCTGTTCCACAGCATCTCTGGTTTCTCCTCCAGCCTCACCACGGGACGTGCACACTCGTAATGCTCCTGGCACATGGACACAGGTCAAAGGCACTGTCACCACCCCAGAAGCATCCTCATCGGTGTGGGATCACGGCCTGCCTCCTGCCCCCAGCACACCTCCACCTCCTGCTCTGGGGTCGAGGTGCAGGACCCCACACTTCATCAACCAGCCCCAATCCCACCTGATACGAGGAGGTTTGCCAGCAGCCAGACCCTTCACCCTCCTCAGATCTGTATTTAATCACATTTATAACCCAACATCTTCCATGCCTTCCAAATCCCAATGCTTGTGGGAGGCCTTGGCTCCATTCTGGAGGGCCCTGGAGGAGCACCAGGCCCTGTTGGCACCAGCACGAGGCCCCATATGGCCCATCCTCACCTCCAGCTGTGGTGCAGGTCTCACAGAGGCTGGGGAGGAGGAGGAGGAGTGCTATGGGGTGGGAAGCTCCTCAGCTGGGTGCTGGGGACACCGCAGCCTTTTGGTGACAGCCCGGCCACCGCCATGCTGCCCCCATTACCTCCTGAAGCTCCTGTCGGCAGGCTGCTGGCTGGATTTCCCCGGGGACACATCGGAGCTCTGCCGAAGGCCGGGGAGGAGGCTGTCAGTCTCCAGAGGGCACCTGCCGTCCCCCTCCGGGCGGAGGCCGGGGGTCTCCAGGAACTCCTTGTCACTCCACATGCCCACCGTCCCGTCCTGGGCCTGGTACCGGATCTCTATGGAGATGCTGGTCTGGAACACACAAAGAGATGGGCTCAGCCCCGAGGAAGGCAGGTCCCACAAAATCCAAAAGGCAGGAGGAGCTGCTGCCTTGGCTGCCTTACGTCCCCAGGCCTCTTCTCTTCCAGAGCATGAGGCATTTGGGGACTGGGCCTTCAGGGTTTAAGGCCCGGCCGAGGATGTTAGAGCTCATCATGCTGCAAAGAGCCACCAACGCCACCCTTGTCCTGATGGCCAAAGTCCTAAAAACTCTGCTTTAGTCAGACTAGCCAGTAAAGTGACTCTACTAAAACCAGAGAATTTGGGAAAGGCGGATATGGAACCAGCTGCCGCAGAGATTAAACCAAACCTGAACCCCAAACCTTTCTTCACCTCCACCTTCTGCTGAGAAGTTACTGGGTAGCACTCAGAAAACTGGTGTTAGACACGAGGATGGGATGTTCCTAGCAGAAAGAAGAATTCGGCACCATGCACAGGGATGGAAGAGGTGGTGGCAGGACCCCTGAAGAGGGAGGACATGTCCCCAGCAGAGGGACCCCAGGAGGAGCAGCGCTGCCCTGCATCAGGTGGCCGAGCTTCTGCATCCCAGTATGATCCTTATGGGTCCCTTCCAACTCGGGATATTCTATGATTCTGTAATTTTAGGATTTTTGTTTGTTTGTTTGTTGGCGCACGCAATTTCCCACAGTTAGCATCCATCGGGAGTCAGCTGCCAGCAACCGCTGGAGATGCAAACCCTGAGCAGGAAAAAATGCGATGGAAAACCTTCCTTTTCCTGTATTTTTAAGAGAACCACCTGTATTTTTAGGAGAATGGGGGACATCCTGGTGCTGCCTGTCCGAGGGAGGGAGAAGAGCTGGGAGATGCAGGATGTGGCTGGGGGGAATTCAGGGCATTCAGCGAGCCCAGCTGGACACAGCTTTGCAGAAGGTTTTGACTGATTTTGTTCTTTCCACAGCAAAATGCAAATTTGAGTCAATCAGAATGATTTGCCCCACTGTGCTGCCCCCACCAAGCTGTTTCAAATGGTTCAAAAAAGCAAATACAGAGGGAGAGATCCACGCTGAACCATTACTTTTTCATATTTTTAAGCCACTTTAGTGCTGTTATGAGACATTTTCTCTTGAAATCTTATTTTAAAACTACCTTTAAAAGTTAAAAAAATCCTTAAAAAGAAACTAGAAATGATGGGTGCAATAAAATGGATGATTTTGTCTTGGGGCTGAATAAAATTGTCGCTTGTTTGAAGGGAAAATAGTAGTTATAAACTGCAACCAAATTCACACTGCAAACGAAACTCTGACTTTTAATGGTAAAGAAAGTTACGCAGTGGAATAGTTCACTGAAGGACTGCTGGTTCCTCTGTCACTGGACATTTTAAAATATTTGTATTTGTATTCGTATTGTTTTTTATTTTTTATTTTATTTATTTTTATTTTTATTTATTTTTATTTTATTTTTATTTTTATCTTTGCTTTTATTTTATTTGCTCCCCTGCCAGCTACCAATAATTTTTGAGGTGTCCCAGAGCCCCTTGTTGATGGCCGTATTACACGACCACGAAACCCCTCCTGGCTTTGCAGCTCTTGGGTCTTTTGGTCAGTAACACTATTAGGGCCGGGCAGCAAAGAAAAAGAGAAACCTTTTTCAGCCCTTCCCTGCGTTTGATTCCAGATGGTGACACTGAACTGAACTCACCTGGAGCCCTGCAGCACAGGGGTCCCAAAGTGCAGGGGTCCCAAAATTTAGGGTCCCACAGCACAGGGGGGTCCAGCAGCACAGGGTCCCTGGGCACCTGCCCCCCACGTCCCTGCCCTCCTGCTGCGGTGCTGGAGCCAAGCCCATGCAGAGGACACACACCCCTGGGACCATGGGTTGAGGGAACTCCTCCTCCTCGTAGAGTGGAGTCCGGCAGTGGTTTGGAGACAAATTTGTGAGTTTTGACTCTCCTGGAGTTGCCATGGAGACTGCATGGGAGAAGGAACCAAAATCCTGATGAAAGCCCAAAAAGCGAGCTTGCACCCTCACCTCCTGGCTCTGGCTTGAGCAGGGGAGACTTGGGGCTAAACCATCCCTGAAATAAAGGGGGAATAAAGGGACGTGGCATTTCTGCCCAAAGCAAGCCCCAGAAAGTGTCCTGGGGCTGTGCTGCCTCTGCTCCCCTGCCCCTCCTCAGGACTTCTTCCCATTTATTTTATCAGTTTCATTCCCTCTCTCCCCAGAAGTCACCTCGTGTCTCTGCTGATGAAGCTCCGTTGTGCTGAGCCTAGGAACCCGCTTATAAAGGGACAGGGAAGTGTTGCGTCTAGCGGGGAGGGAGGCAGAAATTTTACTTTTTTTTTAAATCAAAACACCAGTGTTTTTATACACTGGAAGATCAAAAGTAGCTGTATTTCCAAGTGTGTTATAAAACTCAGTCTCCATGGTAAACAGCTCCCATGAGGTGCATCAGCCAGACCTCGGGGGCTCTGGATGAGGGGTGCACACCCAGACTGGGCGGTGTTTCTTATCCCAAATTTCCCCAGAGAGGCACAAAGAGTGGGACTTCACGTTTCTTGTGCACTATCAGGGTCAGATAAAAGCAGTGTTGGGGTCACGGCGAAATGCTGTGAACACAGAGCACTGCAGACAACCAGTGGAACCAGCGGCAGGACACTTTCAGGCTATTTCTGAGCTGTGCACGAGCAATTGCACAAAAGCAAATGCAGACAGGCGGGTAGATAACCTCGGGAAGGGAGCTGTGACCTACCTGAATGGCTGAGTTGTTGTCATCTATGAGCGTATCCGTCACCTCCACGTGCCCTTCCTCCACCACCTTCTGCAGGACCATGCGGAACGTGCCGATGAGCCTGCGGAGCAGAACAAAGTCAGGCGAGCTGCAGCGAGCACCTGCCAGAATTCATTTTTAATGGGAAAGGGAAAAATGGGAAAATTTTAATTGCTGTAGGTGATGCTGAGCCTGCTTTTATTATTATTATTATTATTTTTATTTTTATTTTTATTTGAGCGTGAGGCTGGGCTAGAGAACTCCTGGAAAGCCTTCCAGTATGAAGCATCCTGAGATCCTTTGATATCACCCTTTATCCTATGATATTGCCATTACTGCTGTGATCTGTAGGGTACAGGGAAGCTTCATGCCAAAGCCCAGTCCCTGCGTGGCTGTCACACCTCCTGCAGCAGCTGACAGCCTGCCCCGAGCCAGCAGCACAGGTCCCAGAGCCGCAGGGGCTCGTGGCTGAAGGTAGACACTTGCAGCAGGCGTGGAGCAATAATACACTGTACAATAATACAATACAATACAACACAATAATACACTTCCCAAGCTGTTCCCACTCCTGTGCTCAAGGGCTCACATCTGTCCCACCGGACCTGCTGGCTCCCACCACGGGCTGCAAGAAACGCCGAGGCTGATGTAGGGCATACAACAAACACCAAGGCTGACGTAGGGTGTAAATACAACACCTTCCGACCACCGTGGATCCTTCTCCCCGAGCATCACACCAGCGCCTGAGCCCCCCGACTGCAGACACCTCATCGCTCTTTGTGGCTCCTGCCCACAGGCTCTTTGCACCCCGCTGCTCTCGCAGCCAGGAGTGCAGCACCGTGCACTAAAAGCAGCCCTGCTCATTAAATTAAAAGCCCAAGAGGATGCCACGGGGAGCAGAGAAGCCTGGCGCTCGCTAATAAAAGCCATTACTTATTCGCCAGCTCATGGCTTGTCAAGGAGCTGTGGCTTTATGTTCTCCGTGTGCTGATGCGGCACCAGAGGGACCTGTGCAGACTGGGCTGAGTCGGCCCGAGGAAAGAGCCAGCTGTGAGTAAACAAGTGGCTCCCGACACGGAAAAAGCCCTGAAAAGGTGAAAGTGGAGCTGCCTTACACCACTGGCCTCGCATGACACCTCCAGCGCCACGATCCCAGGTGACAGAGATGGTGCACCAGGAACATTTATGCAGTACTCTGCTCCAGCAAGGAAGCAGCTGCTGATAAAACTGCTTTCTTGTGAACCTCTAGGCATCCCTGTGATGCTGATTTATCGAGATATGATATCAGAGAGGAACTGCCCGTGCTGTGTGCGGGCCACGGAAGGCGCTTCTGCCCCTGTGCAGCCCAAGCACCGATGCTGTGTCCAGGCTGACCTGGGATGGAGCTGCCCAGAGCCCCAGGGGTGTTTGTCTGACCAGAAAACAAGCTGTGCCATGCAGTTACTCAATTTCACACCACTCACCAAGTGACCTGCTGGGGGGGACATTAATAAACCACCTGAGGAGAACAAAAAAATGACCTTTCTGTGGCTCAACCACTTACCCAGCTCTGGCTTGCAGCAGCAGCAGGGGTACCCCGCTGCAGGGTGCCGTGGCGGTGTGTGATGCTCCAGGAGCAGAGGGCAGCACAGGGCAGGGCTGGCCTGTGTGCCGTGCTCCCACCCACCCGGGAGCACCCTGCAGGACCTGCACCTCCCCACCCCAGCTCCCTGGTGCACCCCCAAGACGCCAGATTGATCACAAACTCCTTTTCTCCAAGTGTTTCCCATTGCTGCACACATGAATAATGCAGCACCGCTTCCCACTGAGACCCACATCTTCTCAGGGATGCACTTATCAGGGGAAAAATGCCGTGTCAGCCTGGATTTCAGGGTTTGCTAAATAATGAGGTTTGCTGTTTGCAAGAGAAGCTGCTCTCTGTTGCTTTGGAAAGGCTTCTGCTAGAGGTGTCTTCATCTCTCAAACCTCGCCACAGGCTGTGCTGGGGGGCTCTGGAGGGCTGTCCCCTGGGCTGGCTGGACCAATGTCAGCAGGTGGCTGCTCAAAGTCAGTTTGGAGGGCTTCTCTTGTGGCCTGAGCTCTAAATCAGGTTATTTTAGTACGGTTGCTTACTAGGGAGGTTTGTTTGTGAAGGTTTCTAGGCTTGGCTGGCAGCTCACTGTGCAGATCGTGTTCCTGCATGTTTGTAGCTGTCGGTATCTAACCTGCTGGCACAAAATGCAGCCCCTTGGCAATGCTGCACAGCCCTAAGGTGCAGGGCTGGTGCACATGGCAGAGGTGTCTGTAAGTGGAAACACCCCCAGAGGGATGGGGAAGTCCCGGGAAGTCCTTACTAGCGTGGAGGGAAATGAGCTGGAGCTACTTGGAGGCAGCCTGATCCCCAGGGAACCTGCCCTGGGCTCCGGCTGCCTCCACCGTCCTCTCCAGCATCCTCGGGCTGATGGAGGCAGGAGAAACAAAGTGTGACTGCAGCTCCTCATTCCTGGACATTTCTGCTTCCTACATACACTGCAGTGAGCGCTTTGAAGTGGTTTCAAGCTGCCTTGCCTTGTTTTAATTGCAGAGGGGTGGGAACGTGCCTGCGCCCAGCTCTCACCACCTGGACATCTGCTTCCCGTCTGAAATCCCCTGCAGCCCAGGGCTCACAGCTGCTGCTTCTCCAGCAACAAAGCAGTTGTGTTTTTTTTTTTTTTTTTCCTTAATTTTTCCAAAGGAATCTCACACCAGGATGGAGCTTTTTGTTCAAGGGTCACTACGTCTGGCTGTGCAGAAGGGACCTCCTGCGGTGAGCACCACCAGCTCCGGATGAGGCTGGCCATTGGCTTTGTCCTGCCAAACCTCAAAACCTTCCATGGATGCTGACCTCCCTGATCCATCCTTCCATGGATGCTGATTCTGCTTCCTCTACGACCTTCCTTGCTGGTGGGACAGGGCAGGCTGCTCTTAAAAAGCGTGGTTCAGACAAATAGCAGTGGCAAAGCACGTGCGCTTCCCTGGTGCTTTGTGGGGAGCAAACCCCTACAGCAGGCAGCTGCGAGAGGCCCCAGCTCTGCCCATCTCATGTCTTAACACCAACATCACTTTGGGACAGGGCACAGCCTGGGGGTGTCCCCGGCGCTGCTGGGGCCAGGAGGGCTCAGGGCTTTAGGGCATGGCAGCAGCCACATGCTTGTGCTGCAGCTCTCCCTGACAGCGTGTTTGGATCCATCGCTGTCAAAGTGCATTGCAAGAAGAGTGGGAAAAGAGCCTGGGAGGCCAACAAGGAGCAAACATCTCCAGGAGGCGTTTCACAAGCAGCCCTCTGCGTCCCGCTGTGCTCCAGGGGGAACAGTTGAGGAGAGCGAAGCGGCCCCGCAGACCTCATCTGACACGTCCAAGTGTTGGGTTCCTCATGCAGGGGGGTGAGGACGCGGGCTCTGCACCCATCCAGCCCCCCTCCCAGCATCACAAGGACTGGTGACATGCAGTCAGAAGTCATCCAGAGCGTGGTTGTGGATGGGGAGACAGTCACAGGGGAGACATCTCTGCCCCAAAGCAGGCAGTGGGAACATCCCGGGCAGCAGGACCCGGAGCAGAGGGCTCCTGAGCCCCCAGACCCACCTGAACCTGCCACCCCCCCTTCTTCTGTGCCCTGCTGTTGTGCTGCTCCTGTCTGGGACTGAGAGAAGCCCGGAGGGGGAGCAGCATCATGCCCACCTCCAGCACTTCTCAGCTCCCCCCCCACTGAGCTGCAGCCAAAAAGCACGCGAAAGCCGCCCGTGAGTGCTCCTAATTGAGGCTGGAGAAAAGCAGGAGTCTCAGTGCCAGCTCTGGCCCCCTGACAGTTTTTCCCCAGCCGCAATATCCGTATCGTGGCAGCAGGCACCGAGCAGGTGCTCCTGCCTCCAAGCAGGCAGCCATACGTTGGCCCTTGCACCACTTTCTTTGCATGTCTTTGCAACCCCTTGTGTGCTGTGACTCTGCTCGCAGACCTCAGCCCAGCTCATGTCTGGGAAGGACCAGAAAGATGCACCCACGTCAGGCCTGGGGTGGTGGTCTCCTTCCTTGGCCCCCTCCCAGCCCACGTCTCCAGCAAGAGCCGAGCCAGAGGGGATCAAATATTCAGCACTTGCCTGCGCCGCCTTTCACTTCCGAGCCTTTCATAATTCATCGAGTGCCCTGCTCCCTTCCCTGGCATTTCTGCTGATGGAAAGAGAGAGGGAGTTTTTCTGGGTCACTCGTAATTTTATCAGATTGTTCGAGCATCTTCCGTTACCAACCCAGCCCGGTTCTGGGCTTGCAGCCCTGGAATGGGGCGGTCTGGGACTGCTGCACATCCCACCACGTGCTGCTCTTTGCTCTTTGCCCTCGTGGCACGTGCCACCTTTCCACGAATCCCTCTGCATGCCATGCCCAGAGCATTTCAGGACAGACAGTGCCCGGGGGGATGCAGAACCCTGCCAGGCGTTGCCAGCACTGAAGTGCCCACTCCCCCAAAGCAAAGGCAGCACTGAAGCCTGAGATGTTATTAGGCAAAAAAAAAAAGCTGAAGTCTGTGCAGCTTGGTCCAGTTCTGCCAACAGCATCCTCCAGGCCATGAAGGCTTGTCCCTCCTTCCCTGCTAGCTCAGCCCCTTGGATGCCATTTGCTCCCTGGGCAAATTCTGCTCCTGGAACCTGGGAGAGCCTCTGGAATGCAGGTAGACTCTCATCCCTCCCTGTACTCATCCATCCTTCCATCCCTTCATCCATCCCTTCATCCATCCATCCATCCCTTCGTCCATCCATCCATCCATCCATCCCTTCATCCATCCATCCATCCATCCATCCATCCATCCATCCATCCACCCTTCTCCTTCACCAGTTCACCAGTGTGGGGAGGTGCACACGGCCGCACGAGGAGCCCTGATCCCCGCAGGGCTCTCCAGGCTGCCATCCTCCCTGGTGACACATCCCTGTCCCCAATCTCTGCTGGGATCTTAGCACGTGCACGACACCCCCAGCACCCGCCGTGACAAGATTTGCTGGGTTTTCATTTCTTAGTCAAAATATTGTGTGCCACCGAGTCAGACACCGTGCCAAGTCTGAGCGCATCCACGTCAGCACCTTTGGCAACCAGGTCTGTAATCGCATCCCCAATGACTTTCCTGACAGGATCTGTTTCTACAAGACAGGGCTGACTGGCGCTCATTATGTTATTCCACTTGTCTTCCAGGGTGAATGAAAATCCATTCATATTTAATGAGAATTTTTGCAAGAGTTTGCTTGGGAAAAAATAAAGTTAATTCACTGAAGCGACTTTTCATATCTGGAGGCTGCTGAGGTGGAGCAGCTGGGGTGTCCTACATTTCTCTGGGTTATCCAGCCATTAACAAAACAGGAATGATTGCACACACTCACAGGGTAAGCCAATTTACCATCCACGCAGGCAGGGTGCAGCAGGGTGATGAGGAGGTAAGCGATTTGGGAAGCTTTGGCTGCAGCAGGATGATTACAAAAGGAGCAGCGGTTTGGCTGTGCAGTGAAAAAAGCTCTTCAGGCTGCTTCAAGCTCTGGGCACACATCATGTAAGCCACAGGAGGGAATGTTTTGCATCTAACACCATTGCATGAACCCTGTTTTGTACCTAAAGGCATGGCCAGTGGTTGCCACTGCAAGCTCTGCAGCGTCCAAGTGCAGGGGAACGTTCGAGGAGACCCTGCTCACTGATCCCACCAAACTCATTTGGTAGCTCCTGGAAAAGAGGTTGGACATGGACCTGCCTCGGAGGCGAGTAACCCCACAGCCCAAGAAGTGCAATGCAAAATGCAGAGGAAGTGCTGATTTCAGGAAAAAAAAATAAAATAAAAAGTACAGTCCATGGATCGGAAAGGGTAGGGAGTCTGGGCTCTCAGGAGGAAAAATCAATTTATACTGACAACCCAGACACATCAGGAAGCTCATCAAACCCTGTTGGTCAGTGTACGTCTTCTGGCCCATCAAAAATGCCCACGTTAGGGCTCCTGGCCCAGGGGCGATATCTTGGTGTTCAATAAACTCGTGTAGATTTTTATTCCATGAAGATGCCAAATTCAGTTTTGAGCCTGTAAACTTCTGGCATCCGCAAGATGTCATGGGGTCCTCCACAGCCCAGCTGGCTTTGTCTGAAGACTGACTTCATCCTGAGCCTGCCTCTTGATGTCTTCTTTTAAAACTTCACATTTTTCTGCTGGAACAGGGGATGAATAACTGCTGCCTCCCTGGTTTAGCCTGATGGATCTCTGTTATAGCACAGCATAGCATAGCATAGCATAGTGCAGTGTGGAATAGTTCACTTGGAAGGGACCTTCAAAGATCAAGCCCAGCTCTCTGACCACTTCAGGGCTAAGAAAAAGTTAAAGCAAGTTATCTCCCCTTCTGAACTGAAGACGCCTAATTTAATTTACTGTTTAAAAATAAAATAAAGTAAAATAAAGTAAAATAAAGTAAAATAAAATAAAGTAAAATAAAGTAAAATAAAGTAAAATAAAATAAAGTAAAATAAAATAAAGTAAAATAAAATAAAGTAAAATAAAATAAAGTAAAATAAAGTAAAATAAAGTAAAATAAAATAAAGTAAAATAAAATAAAATAAAATAAAATAAATAAAATAAAATAAATAAAGCAGCTCCAGAGCGTTTGGCCCCTTTTCTGGTCTATTAGATCCATTTCGATCTATTAGATGAAATATTTTGCAAACATTTTGTCTGGGTTAAAAGCACAGAGTTTCATTTGCAGAGGTGCAGTTGTTTTCTGCCTTTGAGCAGTCCTCTGCACAAAAAGCACATTTTTATGTGTGCACCCAGGGCTCCACTGGGTGGGACGCAGACCCCCAGGTGCAACCTCGTGGTGTCCCTGGGACCTGGCACGCTGAGGGGGAACTGGGGAGCACTGGTCCTGCTGCCACACCGATGATGCTGCAGGGTCTGCCCGTGATATTTCAGCGCGGCTGGCAGCAGAAAGGTCCCAGCACTGCAGGCTCCTGCGGTGACTCTGCAGCACATCACCGTCTGCGGGTGAGCAGAAGCGGTGAGCACCTCGGTGTCCCCAAGTCCCGCTGGGGGCAGCTTCTCACTAAAGGCACGAATCCTGCAGAGACCCGAATTACCAAAGAAGCCGGAGCACAAAGGACAAAATGAAGCTCTATTTTTATCCCAGAGAGCTGTATTAAAAGCCCTTGGTATTAGTCCTTCTGTCTCTTGGCCAGGTAAGGGGAGCCAGCTGCCGCCTGCTCTCCGCGGATCGGCTTTCTGCCGGGGGTGTTATCTGTGTGCCCACCACGGCATCACCCTTGTCCAGATCTGGTTACTGCTTCTTCTCACCCCGGAGAGGAAAACGGTGACATGCAGCCAGCGGGGAGGAAAACAAACCTCCTCGGAGCAAAAGGCATGAGGTTTCGTGCAGCTTTCTCCATCCTTATGGGATGTCCTGGCTCTAGGCACAGGGAGAATGTGGGGCGCAGAAGAAGCTGGTCCAAGTGGTCCCCCAGGCCAGGGCAGGACCTCCTGTCTTGGGGATGCTGCTCTGTGGCTGCTGGACCACTTGGTGTCCTCTGGTGTCTCCCCATCACAGCATGCTGCCCTGGCTGCTGCCTCCGCTTGCTCCTTGCTTCTCTCTGCCTCCCCCACACATGTGGTCCCCGGCACCAGGTCGCTGGTAGGTGGCTTACAGTGTCTTCTCCTGCCCAGACACACTCAGGTCCACACCTGGGACCCCACATCACACACCTTCCTCCTGCACATGTCCCCTCCCAGGGCACTGTGGCATCATATGCCATGAATTTTCACTCACCCTGGAGATATTTTTTAGGTTTCCCCAGGGGACCAGAAGGGAAAGGGCAAAAATGAATTGTATTCCTGTAGGAGTTCCTCACTGAGTTCCTACAAATCATCTCACAATGCAACAGCTGTTTGGTTTCATCACCTGCTTTCCATGATGCGATGCGTGGCATCAAATGAAGAATCTCATGCTTTCAGGATGGGTGCATAAAAATGTTCCTATTTGTCCTTCTCTTGGGCTCTCGGCTGCAGGACTTTAAATCTGCACCTTCTCTAGTAAATTAACCTCCATCAGGATGCAGCACTGTCGCTCATCCACCCACACCAGGGCAAGGTGTCCCCAGGGTGGTTTGGTTGGGTCTGGGCTGGAAGGGAGAGTTCCCAGCCCAGCCGTGGTGCTGACGTAGGGGCAGGGAAGCTGTGGTTCTGTAGTTCTGGCTGTGGATGTGCACTGACACAATTTTATACCTTGGCATGGGGCACCCTGCTTCCGCTTGGTCCCCAACAAGGTGACATTGGGCAGTGTTGACCAAGGAAGAGAAGAGAGTGGTTTGGAGTTGGAGAATAAGCATCCCAGGGGAAATGTCCTCTGGCCACCATGGAAATCAGGAGGTTCTTTACACATTTTTACTGAAGAAACTGCCACCAACCATGGCTGGAGGATGGTATTCCTCATTTAAGGTGCCCTCATGAACTGTCTCAATGCACTGCCCCCTTCTTTGGGCACCCAGCCATGCATTGCCCTGGGGAACAGCTCCCAAGGATGGCCACCAGGCACAAGCCCACAGCCCCTCAGTGGAGCCAGAAGCAATCAGCTGCTGTCAGGGGACCAGGGCCAGGGAAGGATTATCTTACCAGCTAATCAGATGCATGGTGCTGGCCACAGGGCAGCAGACAAAGGCAAGGCAATAGCCACGAAGCTGCGGCTCGGCACCGGCCCCCTCCATTATTCACGGCAGGCCTGCATCGGGTGTCGTGCCTTTATCTGGGGCTTTGATAAGTTGTGCTAATCAGCTTCACGTGAATTATTCACCACGGCTCGCCTTTCCAAAGCCTGGGGACAGGGCTCTGCTTCTCCCTTCTCCTCTCCCTCCTGGTCAAGATTTGTGTCTGTCTGTCCTCCTCCTCCTGGAACAGAAGGACAGGCTGTGGTTGTGGCCCTGCCTCGGGACCTGGCACTGATGTACTGGTGTGGGCATTTCTCAGCAGGCAGGACATAAATCCATGGCTAATCCCTTTATATTTCTGACTTGGAGCACTCTTCTGCGGGTTGATTCCTGCCGCCGATGCTCAGATCTGAAGCCAGTTCCTTCCACCCCCATTAGGCAGCCTGTAGGGTTGGACCGAGGCTCTGCTGCCATCGCCCCCTTGGGCTCCTGGTGGCCTTCTGCCTCGGGGAACTTCAGGAACTTGTCCACCCCCTGGTCCCAAAACACATGGTCCCAGGGCAGGATGCATTTTGCTGCTCCCAGCTCTTCCAGAGCCCTCGCCGCTCACTGGGGGTTCAGCTGCTCGGAGGGTTACTTGGTCAATGGCAGGTCGTTTCCTGAAACCTCATTTCTCCTTCATGTTGTCTTGGTGGCAGCCCTGATGCCCGTTACTGCTGCCACTGCTGCTGGAGCCCCCGTGCTGTGAGGAGAGGCTGTGAGAGCTGGGGCTGCTGGGCCTGGAGCAGAGGAGGCTCCGGGGGAGCTCCCCCATGGCCGTCAGTACCCGCAGGGAGGTGCGGAGAGGCCGGAGCCGGGCTCTGCTCAGCGGTGCCCAGGGCCAGGCCCAGAGGCCCCGGGCCCAGCCTGGAGCCCCGGCGGCTCCCCCTGCCCCTCAGGCAGCACTGCTGGGCTGGGTGGGTGCCCAGGGGTGCTCCCAGCCCCAGCCATCCCGGGGGGCTATGACAAGGGTCCCTGTCCAGCTGCGGTGCCTGCGTGATGGGCCTACCATGCCCAGTTTTCAAAGCCCTCCTGGCTGCGTGCTGCGACACAAAGCTGCCACCCTGACCCCAAACCTTCAGCACTTTCCCCAGTTTCTCACCTCCCTGATTTAACACCTTGCTGCTCACCACGTCTTTTGGTTCCTGTCTGAGGTCCGATGTGCTATGACAACATCGTGCCCGGTTGTAATAACAACGCTAATAGAGGTGCCAGCTCCTTCGAGGTGTTGTCTTTTGGGTGCCTGCTGAGGGGGTTCCCTGCTCCCCACCCCTGCCCTGGGCTGTGCTGTATGGACGGATGGCTTGGGGGCCCCACACAACCAGAGCACCCCGTGCTGGGGCTCCCTTCGCTGCTGGGACACACACACCACTACAGGGATGCTTCAGGGATCACTTTACCACTGTCTGTAAATGCCAGCACGAGGAAACTGTTTCCAACCTGAAGTGCTTTTTAATTCAGCAGAGAGATGGAACAGGTAATTAAACTCTGGAAAGCTGCTGCAGGGAGCTGGGGATGCTCCGCCACAGAACATCTTTCTGAGATTAGCCCCATGCCAGCGCCTGAGCCTGGTCCTTATTGTGTCAGGATGCTCCCAGCACCCACCCCAGGACCACAGCAGGACAATAGCATCCTCCAACTGGCCTCTGGCCCCAGCAGTACTGGGGACAATAAGCTCCACTTTTGAAGGCAAATGCAGCCCAGAAACAGGGGCAGTAGCTGCTGTTCCAGCCCATAATGATATAAAGCAGGCAAACACGCTGGATAAATATTTCTGTGCATTGTTCCAGAAGTAGTTTGTGGGTAATCATCACACACAAACTGGCAGCCCCTGATCCGCTGATAGCATTTGTAATGAAGTTGGAATAACAGAGAAATCCCGGCACAGCAAAGTGTTCACACGGGGTGAATGGAGAGAGCCCAGCTCACCTGGCAGCCATCCTAGGAAAGTCATAGAAAATCCTGTATAGGATTCAACAATAAAGGAATTAAAAACTGGAGTGTAATCAATGACATTCGAGGTAGGTTTATGAGGAGATGGAGCATGTCAAAACAAGCTCGGTGAGCTTCTTCAGAGTCATTTTTTTTTTGGTAACTGCGTGAAAGGAATAGGTTCCTACAAAATGTTTGGTTTTACAGTGCCTGCTATCGATGCTACACACTAACAAGAGCAGATTAATGGAGAAACTCTAAAAATAGGATATCAGTTGATAGTCATCGCTGAATGGCAGTGCTATAGTGCAATTTTGCTATTAAACCCCGATGACTACTACATTGGTGACTGACATGTAAAAATAACTTACAAAACAATTTCTAAATAATGAGCACTCAATCACCGGGGAGTGGAGGCAGCCCCGCAGGATGGTGAGGACCTCACAGTGTGCCTGAACCAACCCAAACGGGCACTCACGAGCCAAAAACACCTCCAAGAAGCAGCACCTCAGGCTGGCAGATCATGGTCTGCACTCCTGGGAACAGCTCCAAAAAGTTGGTGCATCCACAGCCCTGCAGGAGTTTGCACCATGGAGCATAACGAAGCAATTACTCCCTGGCTGCATGAAGGGAGGAGGGAGGTGGCTAAGGTGTGTCCAGCCTGTGCTTCGGAGGGGAGGCGTTGAAAACTGAACACTAGTGGGATAACGAGCTGCAAAGATGATTGGGGATGGTAAAAAAAACAGGAGCAGCCTTCTCAAAAGCAAGGCAGAGGGATGCTCTGACTACAAAGGCGTGAGAGCTTTCAAGGGATGAAAATGCCTGCCAAGAAGCAGGCAGAGGTGCTCCTGGTTTTGTGGGCTACAGGCACCACGACAGGAGCCCTGCTGCCTCAGCTGTGACTCCTGTGTCCCTGGGGCACGGAGCACAGCATGGGGCTTTATCTGTACTGAGGGGGATGAGCTGGTGGAAGCTGGGGTCGGATCCCTACTCAGTGCAGAGCAGCAAGGGATAAAGGTGAAGGTGCTGCTCGGTTCATGCTGAAGATGGGATCGTAGGGAGCAAGCACCGGCTGAGTCTCCATGGAAGGCAGAGGTGCAGACCCAAGGCTGCAGCCTGCTCCCTCCTGCACCACCAGCTGCTGCTTGAGAGTAAGGCTGACAGGTGTGTGCTGCCCAGGCCCTCAGGAGCCAAAGGCAAACTGAGGAAAATAACCAAAGTGATGGGAATGATAATACTGAAGGTTGTCCTGGGAGGGGAAGTGGCTCTCAGCTAGCTTGATGCAGCTGTATAAGCAGTTCGTCAAAGGAAAAAAGTCAGTAATTAATTTGGCTGCATTATTGGGATATTTATTTTGTGTTGGGTATTTGGAGATTTCTAAGAGAATTTGGTCACCCAGGGGGAGGAAGGAATTACCCGAGTGATTGCTGGCTCAGCCTCTAATCAGTGCAGCCTGCTGCCATGCCCTGGCTTTTCCACTTCCCAGGTCCCACAGAGGAACAGCAACAGTCCTTTGTTTGCAGACACACATACTGCACTTTCTACTTCTTAGTGCATCTTTCAAGTGGGATTTTTTTCAGGTTCAGAGAGAGAGAGAGAGGGAGAGAGAGAGGAAAGGGGATTGCTTCTTTGTGTGCACACCACACTCCTGTCCAGGAGGTAAATGAGGTATGCCCTGAAGCGCAGTTTGATAAGGCAAAACCATCTGATTCAGCTGGCCTGACTTCGTTTATTTTTGATGGGTGATGAAGATAGGAGGCCTGGAGCCACCATGGCTGGTGGGATGCCCCGTCCCTTCCCATCATCTGTCTCCAGGCTGGAGCAAGCCTGCCTTGGCTGCAAGTGCTTTGCACCGCGTGGCAGCGACAGTACCCAGGGGACAAAGGTGTTCACACATGCCCTGTGGGCATCACTCATGAGCTTGGAGACCTCTCCAGCTCCACTGTCTCAGTGTAGGTGCCTTTAGTAAGTGGTCTGAACGTGGCTCAAGGTGGCTCACACCAAGCAGAGCTGGGATCTCCCTGGCCCCCTCCTCTCTCTGCATCTGACATGCTTCCCCCCCCAGCCCAGCCACCACCCCCTGGGGGCTCCTTGCCTTGCTCCTTGAATGACACAAGTTTTTCAACTCTCCTGCTGCTCAAGCTCTGACTTAAAAGCAAGATGAAGGTAGGTAATCTTTTTTTCTCATTTTTTTTTAATTGTGCGTATTTAGCACGCCTGCCCTGCACACCATCTGTCTCCTCGTTTTTGGGCCGCGAAGCAAGCTTTTGCACGAACGTCTGTGTGCATCTGGGAGATGTTCTGGTGACCCTGCTGAGCCCCAGCTGGGGAAGACACTTTGCTTTCAGAGCGAAAATGTTTGCCACTGTTTTTTGCTACAACAAATCCTTTCAGCAACGTGTGTTCCTCCGGAGAGCCAGACCCAAGCAACGTCCAACCACAGGCAAACCAACCGCAACATCCAACATCCAGCCACGAGCCCAAGCCCTTCCTTGGCTGCAGAAGGGTTTATAAAGGCAAGGCACCAGGGAGAAAGGGTTGGGAGTGACAGCAAACCCCAGGACACGCCACGGCTGGGTGACACCTCGCAGTAAGGGGGGCTCAGCGTCTGGCCCCACCGCACACACAAGAAACGGATTCACGGTGACTGCCCCTGTCCGTGGGCACCAGCACAGCACCTGCACGTCACCCAGATCCCCTCCTTCTGTCCACCAGTTCTCAAACCTTCTTCCTCTTCCCATTCCTAGGCTCACCATGAAGTCCTGGCTTCTATTTCTGAAGCCAAAGCTCGTGGGAGAAGAAAGGGCCTCGCTATCGGATGAGCATAGCAGCAGGACAAGCCCTGCAGAACCTCTCCTTGGCTGCCCATCAGCTGTCTGTTAATGCAGTCTGCAAACCTTGAAAAAAAAGGATCTTTTTTTTTGTTTTCTTCCCTCTATAATATCAGTGTTAATGTTGTGTAGGACAATTCACATCTCATTCATGTTTTTGTGAAATGCTCCCATATTTTTGCAGTGACAGCATGGAAAAATGTATGAAAAACACTAAGGCTGACAGAGAGGACAAACTTTTTCTCTCTTGTGTTCATTATCAATGCGTGGGCAAAACTTTAACTGGAATAAACCTTAAAAAAAACCCCTCATAACATTGCACATAATGTGTAAGTCCTGACAACGACCATATCCAGGTGAAAACAAATTACAATAAATAGTAAGATAAATAACCAAGTGCAGAATTTGCAAAGCTGGAGAGACACTTTCAGGTATCAACTTCCACCTCGTTAACTTACTAAAGGAACTTCCACCCTGTTAACTTACAAAAATATTTAATTTTCTCTTAAACACATGCAAAGCATACTGAACCAGATGGCAGAACCTTCACAAAACCATGGTGTAGACGTGGCTGCGACCACAACTAAATTGTTGGGTGCTACCGGCTGCACTCACAAGCTGTGTTGTTTCACAAAACATTTGGGCTTCCTTGCCCAACCCAGGAAACACCTCTTCGTCACCCTCTGGCCCCCAAACCCAAGGGGGATGTGGCCCCAGCTCAAGCAGGATGGTGGGAGGGAAGGGCAGCCCCGCTCTCACCTGTTGGTGAAGACCTTGCTGTAGTTGAAGACCTGGATCTCCAGGATCTCGTTCCCATCGACGTTGCTCGCAACCGGCCAGCGGAAGGTCTGGGGAGGAAGGACGGGGAGATGTCAGGCTGGGGACAGGGAGAGGCGGCAGAGGTGATAAGGATGGGGCTGGGAGGGCCACGGGGGGATGCTGAGCACCCCTTCTGCCCAGCAAAAGGCAGGGCTGTCTCACAGGAGGCTCGCTAACCGTGTGTCCTGGTGCCAAATATATTTATATCTATACCTATATCTATGCCTATATCTATACCTATATCTATATCTATCTACATAGATATAAGTATAGATAGATTAGATATAGATATATAGATGGATTAGATATAGATATATTTGGGTTATAGATATAGATATATTTGGTTTTCTTTTTTTTTTTTTCTTTTTTTCCTCCCCAAGCTAAGGAATCACCCTGCCAGGCCAAACCACCCGAGCTTCCCTCATTTTCCAAGTCCTGGATCCCTTGCAGCCTCCCATGTCCGAGCAGAGCCCCAGCCGAGCTGCTCTCGGTGCCTCGGGGACAGCAGCACCAGCACACGGGGACGTGGCAGCGGGACTGAGCCCCGCACCGCTGCAGGGCTGCATTCAGAGCCTGGAAGGGAAAGTGCTGGCCAAGCAGCTTCACAGGAAGATGTTTGTGACTCTTCAGAAATATTCAAATGCTTATCTCCGAAGCTAATTTTTTCCCTTTTATGTTTCCTGCAGTGAGTCAAGGAAGCAAATACAAAAACATCCTGAAATAGGAAAAAAAATAGAAATGGCCTCACGACATCACTTTGCTTCCCACAGGGATGGGGAGCAAGGCCCTGTGCCCAGGACCTGTGCCAGGGCTCTGGCACCCACCGGAGTGGGGCAGTCAGGCTTTTGGATAAAGCGCCCCAGAAAGTCTTCCTTGGGCACGTCACTGTCCACAGACCAAATTTTGGGGAGGAACTGGAACGAGCATCCCTCTGTCCTGAACGCGTATGGGTGAGTCCCTGCCCCATGTTCCTGGGCTGTGGGGTTGGGGACCCAGCTGTCCCTTGCCCTCTGGGTTTGTGCAGCCCCCAGCATGGGCGAGCCCTCCGAGCATCCCCACTGAGCCTGGCTGAGAGCTCTCCATGCCACGCAGCCTGTTCGGGGATGTTTACACCACAGCCAGCGAGCAAATGCCAAAGCCCTGCACCCGGGAGAGCAGCAAAGCACAGGGACGAGCCCCAGTCTGCTGCTTTCTGCAGCTCCACTCCTCTTCCCAGCATTATTCGTGCCCTGATGCACACCACGGCGCTGTGCTCTGTGCTGGAAGAGGTCTCCAGCCCCAGGAGGAGAAGCAGCCGTGTGTCCAGCTCTCCAGCTCTGCAGGCTGTTTCCAGAGGGACCCCCATCCACAGCCACGCACGCAGCCTGCTAAGCTGCTGGCGGTCTGCCTCAAACCCTGGGGAATGCAATTCAGTAAAGGAGAGCGCCCTGCTCTGAAAGTTGTCCACAACCCCCCAAAAACCACCAGAAGGACAAGGAACATCACCCAGATCCCCAACTACAGAGAGCTGTGCCATCTTCCCCAGCATGGGGACGACCCATGCCCTGCCCATCCACACTCCTTCTCCTCCTGGTTTTATCCCAGTGCGTGGAAAACTGATCCAGATGATTTGGGGTATTCAGCCCTACTCCCTCTTCTTCTTACAGATGCACCATCCCATGCCCCGGGGCATCCTGCAGCAAAACATGGCCATCGCTCCCCCAAGGATGCTGTGCTCTAAGCCTTAAGAAGAATTTTATATATATATATAATATATATATATTTTAAGCCTGGAAAGGATTATTAGAGTCACCCACTGACCTCTAATACAACCCAGACCACGGATTTTTGTGTTTTACTCAGAGGCTCCTAAATCAGAGATGCCCTGTGCCTCACTCATAACAAATAAAAAACAGAGGAAAAAAAAAAAAAAAAAAAAGACATACCAGAATTCAATCAGCAATTAATTACCCTTCCAGATAAGTGGCTTCTACAGCTGGTTACCTTCAGTAGTAAATATTTGCAGCATATTTCTGCCTTGAACCTGTGGGTGTCAAGGCTGCAGTGGGATGTGGGGACGGGCTGCCCCCAGCCCCATGAGCAGACCCCATTAACACGGACCCAGAGCACGTCTATCCTCACCATCCATCACCATGACACCTCCCAGAGCTGGGGCTGCTCCCCGAGCCCCCCCTGTTTTTCTTGCACTCCCTCCTTCCCCAGCTGGCTGGCAGGTGGTTCTCCTCACTGGTTTATTGTTAAAAGTCTTCTTAAAAGCCCTATGCGAAGCTAAGCAAGTGATGTCTGCTGGGTCAGTTTTATCTGTTTTATTAAAAAAGGGAAAAAAAATAAAATTAAATTAAAAAAAAAAAAAAGGTTTCTTCTCCACTTGGAACAGAAACCACTCGGGGTGCACGTGGGATGTGATGCAACTGTTCCTCGTTATGTGAAACAGCCACAGCGCCGCGGCCACCCTGCAGAATAGCCAGCAGCTTTTCTTCCCCAGGCTCTGGAAAGGCCCAGGTTCTACATAATTCATTAAGCCACGAATAAAAATAATTGCAAAAAAGAAACGGGAGGAAAACAAACAAAAAGGAAACCACTGGGGCAGCCCAAATCCAGCCTGGTGGTGGGATCTCGCGAATGCTAAGCAGGGGCAGGGAAGCTGATGTGCTCTTCGCTTCCCTGCGAAGGCTCCTGGTGGGGGGACTTTGGGGTGCTGCAGTGAGGCAATAATAAAAATTAATTAAAAAAAAAAATGTCATCTGGGCTTGTCAATTACTTGTTATTTGTGTATACCCAGATGGAAATATTTCTCTCCTGGACTCTCCCATCAGCTAATTGCTGGGGGCAGCCCAGGACCCCCTCGCTGGCTTCAACGTCCACGTTCCTGCCCTGGCCATTGCTTCAGCAGCACGAGCAATTAGGGATTTAATGGGGTGGGAAGAAACAAGACTGCACCTATAACACCTTTTGCAGCAGCAGCCCTGTTCCAGCACCCAGAGGAGGCACAGCACCCTCGGTCCGATCCTGCAGGGCTGTGAGCTGCCAACAAGTCACCTGCAGAGCTGGAGAGGTGAGCCCAGGAGCGGGGGCTTGCCTTTCGTACCAGCAATTATTGATCCCATCCTGCTGGCACTGGGGGGAGCCCAGGCTGGGCTCTGCCCCCAAAACCTGCACTGAAGGCAAAACCCCCCCAGGGTCACAACCAGGAGCTGGGGGTGCCTCGACCTTGGAGCAGCTCAGGGCTGTCGCCCCACAGACAGACCCCACACCCAGAACCAGGAGGGAATCTTATTTTCTCACGGTAAAAAAAGCTTTAAACGTGATAAACAGCTTTAAAATCGTCATATTTCTCCTGGGCTCACCTATTCTCCTGCCCCTGGGAATGGGTTATCTTCTCGGAGAAGCACAGAACAATCAAAGGAAGCACCCGTTCTCCTTTGAATGCCTATTTCCATTCTGAACGTGACTTCAGAGCAGCAGCTCTACTCCCTGCTTGTGTGGGTGACCTTATTTCAATCATCTCTGAATATTTTCTCGGTAACCGCTGAAGGCAAAGCTGCATTTTAACACCACGCAGGGCTGGGGCTGCAGCTCCTTCTCGCCCCCTCCCCAAGCCCCACGCCGGGCTGATCCATCACCCCGTGGGCACCCAAAAAGGATCAATCAGCTTGTCACCACCACGATGCGAGGGCAGGGGATGGGGGCTGGCACCAAGCAAAGATTTGGGACAAGAAGGGCTTCTTCCTTCCTAGGCAAGGGGACCGCAAGCCATAAGCCTGTGGGGTTCCCCCAGTATTTTTTCCTGAAACCTCAGTGCCAACAACACGGGTTGCTTTTTAATTAACCGTGTCCCACATGCACCAGGGCTGCGTTTGAGGGGAAAGGCAGGCAGAAGGCAGAGCCGTGCTCCCAGGAGCGTCCACACCATGGGAAGTGCCCCAGGTCTCACATCCCCGACACCCCCAGCCCCAGCAGACCAGGGTCCTGTGGTCCATGAGATCCATTCAGCACCCACCAGAGACATGCTGGAGCTCATAAAGATAGTGCCAACACACTTAAGTTTGAGTTTTTCACCTGTAACTGCATTTTTTTCCCCTCTGTCCTTGCAAGGAGCTGTTGCTGCCTTGGGAATCCCTCTGCTCCAGAGGGAGAATGGATATTTTTATGGAAAATCAGTCACGGCAAAGCAAACCAGGCATGAGAGATGGACCAGGAGGCAGGCACGTCTCCTCTTACCTCGTCAAACCTGGCCTCGTCCTCGCAGCTTTCCAGCACTCGGGTGTAGAAGGAGAGCCCTGCAGAGGGGACGAGGAGACACGGGTTGGTTGTGAGCAGGGCGACGGGGAAGGAAGCCTCTGTGCTGAGCCTTTGGGGTGGCTGCTGAGATCGGCTTCCCCAGGGAATCGTAGGATCACTTAGGTTTAAAAGACCTCTGAGACCATCAGGTCCAGCCATTCACCCAGCACTGCCAGGGCTACCACGAAACCACGTCCCGGGAGCCCCAGCCTGGTGTTTTTGGCTGCCCTCGTGGGATAACCTCACCCCTCCATCCCCAAACCGATATTTCTACTTAATATCCACTTTATAACATTGCCTCTTGTGGTGTTATGAAAATGCTAATAATATCTCACTGAATCAAATTGAGTTTTTTTTTTTTTTTCCTTCCTGGGTAATTAAAGCTGCCTCAGGGCAGGTGCTTTGGGCCAGACCTGCACAGGCAGCCCCTGGAGGCCAGGGCACCCCCCTCCCACTGTGCCACCAACTTCATTTTACCAAAATTGAGACATCCTGCGGGCACTGCTCTTTGCAGGGAATGCCCCATCCCATAGCTGGGCCCTTTCGGATTTAATCGTTACCTAAGGAGAGCCAGAAAATCCCTTTGCCAGGTGCTGGAAGCAAAGCCAGAAGGTGCACCACACATCCCAAACCACCCTCCCAGTCCCCTGCCATGAATCTTTCCACCCACAAATGCGGGATTTTCTCACACAGCCAGCTCCACCTGCAGGACCAGGGATGGAGCCACCAGGAGCCAGACCCTAAAAGTCCCCAGCTATGGGGTCAGGCACCGTGTGTCGGTGCAGGCAGCACCTAAGCACTGCTGTGGGCTCCCACGGGGGGTGCTGAGCATCCCCATGCACACCAAGATACCAGACCAGGGTAATGAGACGTGCACAGGTCGGGGGGGGGCAATCAGCCACCGGTGGGCACATGCAGGTTGGAGAAGAAACTCCACCCAAGGTGGACTATCTGCCACCCGCCCTATGTGACCTGAGAGCAGGTATTACAGCGAGTGAATGTGGTGGGAGCCCCTGCCCTATGCCCAGCCAGGAATTGTTTCATTAAAGTGATGCCATCAGCCACGGTGCCTGGTGTGCTGCGGGGTCTCTGGCTGGTCTCTCATTTACACGCAGCTAATCCAAAGACCTCGCTAAGCTCTTCTCCAACTCCTGTGATCGATTAGCTGACAAGCTGTCTGATTGCACCAGGTCTAAGGGAAAACACTGCGCTAGGGGCAGACCTGTCTCCAGCAGGGGACCAGCACAGCCCTGGGTGCACAACAGCATGAGGAGGGCAGGGAAACATCCTGCACCCTGCACAGGGGTCTGGGATGCTGCTGTCCCACTGCAGCCCTGGAAAAGCTCAGATCCTGCTGGGAGACGGGAGCTGCCCCCACAAAATGAGCAGGATGGGGAAAATTCACCAGTGGACACCTCCGGTGTTCCCACTCCCATCGTGCTTGTTTGTGCTCCAGCCCCTGGACATTTTTCCACTCTTCCCTTGAAGCCAGTTTGCAGTGCAAAGATTTGCTTAAAAGCCCAAATTAGCTCACTTCTGAGTCCTCCCTGCAGAATAAAGAGGTGGGAAGCTGGAAAGCTGCACAGGCAGCAGACGTGGGGCTGTGCAGACCCCTGTGAGCCAGCCTGGAGCACGCACAGGGCACCGACAGCGTGATGGAGTTCAGAACCAGCCCCACACCTCCTAAGAAAGCTGAGGGTCTCAAAAAGACGAGGGATTTTGGCTCACACACCCCGGTCCCCCAGGTACAGGTGGTACCCTGGGTGCCTGGTGAGTCAAGTCCCACGTTGTGATGGGAGGGGAGCCCCTGATGTTCGGGGTGGGATTTTGGCTGTCCCCTTCTCTCCTCCTGGGGAGACAAGTTGGCAGCTCCTCCTGCAACCGAGAGCAACAACCAGCTCCCGTCCTTGCCTCAGTTTCTCCTATTTGCTAAGCACAACCAGGGCAGCTGCTGGGTGCCTGGGGCCCCTGGTGGAAGGTGAGCAGCCCTGATCTGTTCCCCTCCCACGTCGGACCCTAATCGGAGCCCTTTTATCGGAGCTGTGATTTATTAATCTCCCCCTTGAGCTGGAGCCAAGCAGCATTTCAGAGCACAGCCCGCAGAAATGCACACAGCAGGCTGTCACACAGGGTCCGGCTCCTTCCTTAACTCTTTCCCCGCAAAAACTGGGGTCTAACGCTGCCTGTAGAGTCAACGGAGAGTGGCACAAGTCTCCTCCCTCAACTCCTGGGCACCAACCCCAGCTGCGCACCCGGGGATGCTCCCCCGGGGCTGACGCGAGGGTCACAGAACCCAGAATGATTGAGGCTGGAGGCACCCCTGGGTGCCCCTGTCCCCCCCCTGCCCCAGCAGGGTGCCCAGCCCCATGTCCCTGGGCTCGGGGAGCTCTCCAAGGAGCAGGCCCCGGCCCCTCTCTGGACAGCACCAACATTGCTGGCCCCAGCCCAGCACAGGGCTGGGAAGCCAACAGGACACCAATAACACAACGTCCCCACACCATCACCCTGCTCCCCATCGATCCTAAATTACCACGGGGCAAGGAGCCGGGCAAGCATCCACAAAGCCCACTGAGAAATGACCACGAGGTGAGCACATGAGCCTGTCCAAGCCCCCGGGGCTGCCAACACGTCTGGTTTGAGGCTCTGACTTCCGAACAGCAACCAGCAGCTCAGCTTGCCAAAGGACTGGGCACTGCTTCTCTCCTTGCTCCTTCCCACCGTGTGCTGCCACCCAGCTCTGGTCCAATGCCAGGGAGCTCCAGCTGATGGGGCAAATCCTCCTTCCTGCCTTACAGCTGGCAGAGCTCTTGAACAAGGGGTGTCTGGGGGAGATCACCTTCCTACAACGATCGCACTGCTCCTGTATCATGGCAGAGCGATAGCTCCGGTCCGTCCATCCTGAGCAGGGCTCTGCAGCCCCACACAAGAAGGACCTGTCCCAGGTTCGTGCCCCACGTTAGCCAGCACCCCCAGCCCCATGCTCTCCTGCAGCAGAGAGCCATGCTGTGCTGCATCCACAAAACACCCACAGCGTCTGCCCCCAGACACCCCTGTAAGCAGGGCAGGCACCGAGCGGTCTCCTCTTGTCCCCTTTGGAGACCACGAGCAGTTTGGGGCAGGATTTGGGGCTGGGTGTCCTGGATGGCACTAACATGCCACAAACAGGGCGCTTCAAGCCGCGGGGCCCTTCATGGGCAAGGCTTGCTGCAGCTTCTGGCACAGACTGAGTGGCACAGGAGGGAATGGGACCAAAGCTCCTCCACCCGCTGGGCGAGGAAAGGGGGCCGGTCCTGCCCCAGCCGTGATGGGGATCACTCCCTAACCCGCTGCTGCCCTTTTAGCCATGGGGTTTTGCCAGCCACAACCTCAGGATCCAGCCCTGCTGGGTCTGGCTGCCAAGAGCTTCTCCTCCAGGGCTGAGCTTGCAGAGAACAGCAGCAGCTGGTGTCCTGGCCACGGACCCTGCGCTGCCCAGGAGGAGCTGGGGAAAAATCATCCCCAGCTGCACACAGCAGTGAGATGGGCAGCACGAGACCAAGTCCCCTCTGCGCACAGAGGCTGAGTGCAGCAGGCTACCAGGAAAACATCTCCTAACCTCCTCAGCCACGACACCGAATTTCTTAGAGGCAAAGAAACGCCCACGAGGAGCCCAGCTGGTGGCTCAGCACCACGGGGAAGGAAGCGGGGCCGTGAGGTTTGGTGTCATCCTGCCTGGAGCCAGCGCTGCCCGGCGTGACAGCGGTGGCAATCCTGCACTGTGCAGGGAAATAGGAATGGGAACATGGGATGGGGACAAGGAAGCATCTCCAAGTGGGAGCATTTTGAGGCTGGGACCATCCTGGGCTTCTCCATCGGTCCAAGGTGCAACCTGTTCCCAAGGGTTATCCCTGTGCTGATTCTGGGAGGCAGAGACCATACAGGAGTGGCTGTGCTGAGGGCACAGACCCCTGGGGAGGTTTGGCTCCTTTTTCAGCCCCCTAGGAAGGCTTTGGGGCTGGAGGGGACCTGAGCAGAACCAAAGCTGCAGCCTCAGAAGAAATCCCAGCACACGGCGGGTCCTGGAGCCAGGCAAGTTCCTCTCCCAGCCCTTCTGGTGACACTGCCCTGGTGGCACCACTTTGCCACCCGAGCAGTAGCCCTGACCCTAAAAGGGGCCCAGCTCCCCCCAACCATCCCCTGAGAAGTGGGGTTCACCACCCTAGGACTTCCCCCCCCCCCCCCCATTCCCCTCCCCAGGGCAGCAGGGATGGGGGGACAGCTCTACAAGGGGGCTCACACCCCCTCGGGGAGGGCTGTGCGACCCCCTAGGTGCACCCACGATGGGGAAACTGAGGCAGGGGCACCCGGGCACAGCCCACGGCGGGACCTCCCCCCAAAATCCGCCTCCCGCAGCCCCCTCCCCGCTACCTCGGAAAGCCGCCTTGGCGATGCGGTCGGCTCTGCCGCGGAGGCCGGAGACGGTGCGGAGCTGGAGCTGCAGAGCCATGGGGTGCGGAGCGGGGAGATGCGCGGGGCGATGCGCGGCGGCTCTCCACCGGGAGATGCGCGGGGAGATGCGCGGGGTGCGGAGCGGTGCGCCCGGAGATGCGCGGGGAGGTGCGCGGGGAGATGCGCGGGGGTCTCCACCGGGAGATGTGCGGGGAGATGCGCGGGGTGCGGAGCGATGCGCCGGGAGGTGCGCGGGGAGGTGCGCGGGGCTGTGCGGGGAGATGCGCGGGGGTCTCCACCAGGAGATGCGCCGGGAGATGCGCGGGGCTCTGCGCGGTGCCGTGCGCGGTGCTTGGTGTGGTGCGGTGCCCCCTCTCCCTCCCCAGCGCCGAATTAATCCCTTTATTCAGCCGCGGCCCCGCCTGCCCGCCCCTCCCCGGGGCTGGAGGTGGTTGGGGGGGCGGGATGCAGGAACCAGCCCCAGACCCCCCCACACCAATCTCCCAGTGGGGAAACTGAGGCAGGGCTCCCCCCCACTGCGAGGCACCTCCCCGGGTGTGCTGCTGGCTGGGGGGGTAGAATAAATGCGTGTTCCCCCTCCCCTGCCCCAGGCATGTCACGGGAGGGGGACATGGTGCCTGGGAGGACCTGAGCTCATGTCCCACCGCCCAGGACCACCATGGGGACATGGGGTGCGTGGGGACCCCGCTGCTCTCAGCATCTCCTGGGGTGGGGAGCAAGCGATGGGGGGGCTGAGATCCATCCCCCCGCCTGTGCCAGCCCCCGGGGGTGGGGGGTCAGGCTCAGAGCCCCCCCAGGGGCAGCAACAGGGGCGCTGGACCTCGGCCCTCCAGCTGGTCCGGGTTGGGGCCAGAGGTTGGTGGAGATGCTGGGAGCTCCTGCACCGCTCTGCAGCCTGCACTCGTCGTGCTCTGAGCCTCAAAACGGGGGGGGAGGGTCAAGACATAAATAACAGCTTTAAAATGTGGGCTTGTGAAGAGGAAGAGCACAGAGATGGGGGCTGTGAGCCTCACGTCTTGCTTTCCTGCTTGGACACCTCCCAGAAAAATACTACTGTGGTGGAGAGCGAACCCATGAGGGATTTAGTGTCACCAGAGAGAGACAAGGGAGGGTGCAGCCTTCATAAATGGGTAATAAAGCCCTGGAAATAGGGCACCTGGTTCCATCCAACAACATTTTTTGGTTCCTTTTTGGTCCTTCTCGGCAGGGCTGCGCAGGCTGCTGCTGCTTTTGCAGCCCCTTTCCCCCCTCTGCCTTCGCTCTTGCTAAAATGCTGGAGGCTGGGGGCAACGAGGGTTTCTCTGGGGTTTGTCCTGATCATCCAGAGGAGCTCTCATGGGTTTTGGCATGAGTTTTACCCTGCAGGTGCTTGGCTCTGCCCTGACGTGTGGCCAACAAGCAGCTGGATGAACGTCAGCCCCTGGATTCCTCCAAATCAGATCCGGAGAGACCCAGCGGTGTGAAACCTCCCACTGGTACCACTCATCCATTCTGGAGATCCAGCAGAAGATGTCCTCGCCTTTATCTCCCCCAGCTCCACTTCTCAAATTCTATTTGAGAGCAAGCAAATTACACCAGTGCTTCAGGCAGTCACTGTCAGAGCAACCCACGTTGCCCCAAAAGCACCGGCACCACGGAGAACACGGAGAGCACCTCCTGCACCACGGAGCTGAGTTTAACCTCCCCCCAGCACCAGAAAGCAGATATCTGAGTGATCTTTAAAGAAGGACCTGGCTGGAGGCAAACCCACATTGCTCAGGGTTTGGTAGGACCCTGGTCAGTGGTGACCGAGACCCCGGGCACGTGCTTGGCTTTGGTGGGTTGCAGCCTGCGGAGAGGGGCCGGGGGCTGCTCCTTGGAGAGCTCCCCGAGCCCAGGGACGTGGGGCTGGGCACCCTGCTGGGGCAGGGGGGGACGGGGCACCCAGGGGTGCCCCCAGCCCCAGCCATCCTGAGGGCTGGGGTCTGTAGGAGCCCCACGGGTGTGCAAATACCCCCCGTGGGTCTTCTGGATGGAGCTGCACCCTGGTCACGTCCCTGCACAAACTCTGCCGGTGCCTGTCTGCTCGTAGCTAAAGAGGCCCGGTGCTTTTTTTAGACGGGAGAATATCTCCACCTGCACTGCTGGTGATTTATCTACCCATTATACAATTAAATGGGATAATGAAGGTGAGCAGGAACAACGCAGGAACCCAATTTCAAGCCAAGCCAACACGCGGGTCCCCGAAGCACGGCACACCCGAAGCGTTCCCCCAGCTGGATGTGATCAGCAGAGCGAGGTGAGAAAATGCCCTTCATAAACACAAATCTCGATTTTCACAACGTCTCTGCAATTTTCACATCGCTGCACGTGAATAAAATCCCACACCCACCTCTGAATCACTGCTGATTGTTCCTATTTACTATGGGTTTACACCAAAGGCAAGGGGAAAGCACAGCTTGCCAGGGCAGGATCAGGCCTTAGCTAGACCCTCTGCGTGCACCTCCCACGGCACCAGTATCCCATCAAAGTAAGCCCAATCCAATCACCCATCCCAAAACAATGGCCTTATGATGATGCTACAAGACTTCACGTCCAAAATTAATGAAATTTTCTCTTCTTAACTCTTTTTCTCTTTTTTTTTTCCAGCTCTTTTCCTCCTACGCTCGGAGAAATCATATCAACCTCCCCATTTGTCAAACCGCTGAGATCCTTTATATTAATTACAGAAAGTTTCTATTTTTTTTTTTTTTTTGTATGTTTTTCGTTTCCCTGATTTTGTGGGCAGCGCCAGCTCGTCGGAGAGCCGGAGAGGGGCATCGTGCTGGGGACTGAGCTGGGAACCAGGAACCTCTGGGACAGGCTCCAAGCCAGTGCTACCGGGCTGCCCGTGTATTATTCAGGGGCTGTGTGTGAACACGCATAGAGGCAGATTTTTCATGTGTTAGGTTTCTTTTTCCATGGCATGTGGGGTGCTGCCTGAAGTCCCAGCAGCTCCACAGCCCGAGCAGCCCCAGCTCCAAGCTGCTGCTCAGCCTGGAGGAGGCAAAGAGCTCCTTCCAGGGCTGTACCCAGACCTACAGCACAAAGAGCACACCCAAAGGAGCTGTCTCTGCTAAATAAGCTTCTCTAAATCTCCTTCTGATTGCTAGAAAGCCCCGAAGGATGCCTGAGCAATTCCCTTTTGTTGCCTCTGCCCTGCAAGCAGCTTGGGAGAGCTGCTCCCTGAGCCCCTGGGAGCAGGAATTTGGCATTTAACACATCCAGAAGTCCTGGGAGTGCTTCATCCTGCTGGATGGGGACACAGGGGATGGAGATGTGCTCGCATAGCCCAGCCCATGGCTTTTCACCCCGCCGCAGGCTCACCTCGCCGCTGGGACGAGCATTAATGCAGCTCTGGCCGATGGGCTCCTCTCAGACACAGAAACCACCCTTATCGGGGAGCTCCTGAGCTGGCACAAGCAGCAGCTTTGTGCGAGGATAGAGAAGATTTCATTTTCCAGTGGGTGATTTTGCTGAGAGAGCCATCGCCTGCCCTTTTCCTGCAGGGTCTTTATTCCATCGCCGAAGCGCTGCAGGTTCCCCTGTCTGCCGAGCTCAGCAGCGGCTTCGGCTTCAAAACCTGGGGCGCCCTGCTCATCTCCACCAGCCACAGCCCTCTGGCTTCGGCAGCCGACATCCCAAACCCCACGGAATGGGAGCAGCAACCAAAACCACTTCTCCATCGCCTGCTGCTGCTGGGGACAGGCCAGCGAGGAGCAGAAGCGACCCTTGTGCAGCTCAGACCTTCCTCGGGCCAGCTCCACGCTGCCCAGACTCCGTCTTTCCCCATCCCTGCTCTTCCCAAACCCGACTCGCCTGCCGCAGGTCTCTCTGCACCAGCTGTGTCCCCCCCCCCTGCATCGAGTCTCTTGCATTTTGCAGGGTTTTTGGGATGCAACCGTCACGAGCGAGGCTTTGTGGGGTAACGCCGCACCACGGCATCATCTGCACTTCGGAGCGCTGTGGTGGGCGGCTCTGCACGCGCGCGCTGGTCTCGGAAGAAAGGGGAAAAATGCTGTGGAGGCAGTTTCTGTACATAAAGCAGAAGCGTGAGCAAACGCAAGGGCTTGCTAAGAAAGCGGGGGGTTGGGGGGGGGAAATGGAAAAAAAATCCATGTGGCCTTTTGCATCATTTTCCATTTACCTTCTTTCCTTCCCATGGTATCCTCCGAGACCGGCTGGAGAGCCGCGCTTGGACGCCAGGCAAGCTCCTCGCCCTTCCTTAAATGCCAGAGCTGATCCTGCTACTCGGCAGCCTCAGCACTGCAGCAGCTCTCTCCGTGGGGAGATTTTCCTTTTGTCTTTTCTTTTTTTTTTTTTTTTTTTTTTTTACGAATTCTGATATGGAGGTTTTCCCATTTTCTTGAACTCAGCACAACTAACAAACCCAGCTTTCCTAATCCATGCGCACTGCAGAGGAGCAGGCTGTGAGGACGCACGGTGCTTTTCCACGAGGTTTTACGTAGAAAACTCCTATGGGATGGATTGAACCATCCCCTCTTTCCACCAGTCCCATGCTGGATGAATCCACATTTCACTGGGAACCGGACAAGACAGCCACAAGATCTCGAGCATTTGGGTCATGAGCTGGCCAGGAGAGGTGGCCAGGACATCTCCAGAGCCAGAGCTGCAAATCCTAGCATGATGCAGGTGCTGGAAGGTCTCTGGATTTCTGTTTTGTTTTCTTTTTCTTTTTCTTTTCTTTTCTTTCTCTCCTTTTTTTTTAATTTAATTTAATTTATTTATTTTTTATTTGCAATATCTCAGACCTTTCAGATCAAGATTCAAATAAAGACCAGCCCCTCCAATTCCCGCGTGTCCCCAAGCTCAAGCGCTCATCCTTGCAAGCCTAATGGGATTTTTAAATTATTTTAACCGAATGTGCCTCTGTCTGTGTGTGCAACTGTTGTCTGCATTGGTTCCACGCAGGCGATTCACCCTTCCCAAAGCTTTTGGGGGGCAGGTCCCCAGTTAGCTTCCCCGGGCGGGAAAAGATCCCACGGTTCCCCTTTCACAAAGGAGCTGCCTAAAGCAAAACAACCCCCCCCCCCAAAAAAAAAAAAAAAAAAAAAAAATAAAAAATGGAAATATGGGGGCTTTTCTTGCAGAGGGTGGGTTGAGGGGTGCAGGGGTTGGTGGGGGGGTGCAGGCAATGGTGCCGGGGGGTGCAGGCAGTGGCAGCAGGCGATGCTCACGGGTGGGTGCTGTGGGGTACAGGGGGTGTCAGGGTGCTGGGGGTGTAGGGGTGTGCAGGAAGGTCTGGGGGAGATTGCGCTGGGCTCCCCCCGTTGCCTGGTGTTGGTGTTTGTGACGTGGCTGGGGCGGGCAGGGCAGAACGGGAGGGATCCAGGTCGGGCTGTGGGCACCTGCGGCAGGTAAAGGCTGCACCCTGCGTGGATCCTGCACCCCACATGGATCCTGCACCCTGCAACAACCCTGTACCCTGCCCCAGGGATCCAGCACCCTGCAGGGACCCTGCACCCTGCATGGATCCTGCACCCTGTCCCGGGGATCCTGGACACTGCATGGATCCTGCACCCTGCCCTCTCCACCCTGCACAGATCCTACGCTTGGTCAGCGTGGGCTGTGTCCACAGAAACCGCACTCTCGGTGGCAGCTTTTGGGGCTTCTCTTCTGCCCTCCTGCGTGGCAAATCCAACCCCGGGGCTGTGCCGTCAGCTTGGGTTTGGCCCCGAAGCGCTGAGCACATCCCAAGGGATCGGGTACCGCGAGAGGGCTCTTGCTGGGGAATGAGCTGCTCAGTCCTCTTGTAACTGCCTTTGGCAGAGGCTGTGCTCCCTGCTGAAACACTGCCGGGTCCCGGGGGGAGATCGGGGGCTTTTCCCCACGGATCCTAAACATCCCCCAGCCCTGCGAGCAGCACCGAGCTCCTGCTTGTCCTCTCTCTGCCCCCTGGCCCCTTCCCATCCCCAAGTGGCTTCTCCCCACCTTCTCTTGCTCTCTTCCACCTCTGCCTTTGTTTTCTATAAGCAAAGAATGCCGCTGCAGTCAGGGCTTGTCCAAATTACTGCAAGATGTCTCAGCACCCCTGGTATCCCCCTGCCCACGATCTCTGGCTAGCAGGGCTACGTGCCCGGCTGGCAGTGATCTGCTGCTTCTCCCTGAGCACGTCTGCCTTCTAGGCAGAGCTGTGGCTGTAGGGTACATATATATATATAAATAATTTTCCTCGGCTCGTTTGAGAGCATCATTCTGTGGCCCAGCACCCTGTTGGCAGCCCCCTGCTGGCTTGTGGCTGAAGGACTCTCGGTGCTTTAACCCTGGGGCAGATTTGCTGCCAGATCTCTCCCGTTCCTTTTCTCCCGGCTGCTCTGGCAAACACCAAACTGCAGCCACGCTGCAGGCAAAAACAAGGAAAAGCCCCCCCTGGGCAAGCAGCATCCACCTAACAGCGAGGTCTGGATTAACGACCTGGTGAAAGCTCACCTGGGTCCCCGATGAGCAGAGCTGTGGTGCTGCATCTTGCTCCAATATGAGCAAAGGGATTGGTTTTGGTGTGCAGATCAGGAAGGGTTTTCCTGGGAAAGCTGCTCTGTGTGCAACAAGAGGTGCTGTGCAACACCTGAAAGCCTGATTTCAGGTCCTGTGCAGAGCCTGCGTAAAGAAGTGGCTTCCCCTGGCCCTGTGAAATGGGCACACCAGGATTTTTGGGAGCGCTGCTGGCACACAGCCTTAGCAGTGAGCTGCAGGGAGGGCGAGGATGTAGAGGATGCATTTCCATCTTCTGGGCAAACACACGGGGAATCCTATGGACCCTTTGGGGCAGCCGAAAGGGAAACACACTTTTTGAACAATTATTGTTAGTGGTAACTGGATTCGCAGCTGTGAGCATGCAAAGGGCTCAGGGACCTTCCAAATAATGGCTTTGTGGGTGGAAGAAGTGGCAGAAATGGGTACGTGCAGCCCTTCCCTGCCTGCAGACCCTGTCACCATGTCCTGGTGACTTGGGGGGTGAGGAAGGCAAGGAAGGATGCTCACCGGGGGAAATCCGACCAGGTGTTTCCCACGCAGGTGTGGAAGGCCCATCATCCTGCACACCCCCGGACCACCACCATGACGCAGCCGCGGAGCCCCCAGCCCCCTGCTCCCTACCCGGAGGAGGTGCCCCGCACCCCGCTGCGCACCCGCTTCGACCTGGATGGTGGCCGAGCCCTGGAGCTGGGCAGGTTTTACCAGGTGGGGACGGGGACGGTGATGAGGGACAAAGATGATGTCCCCTCCTCTGCTGCCTGCACGCAACGGGCTCCATCCCCCAGACCCGTGCAGGGGCAGCGGGCAGGGATGGCACCGCAGCACCCGAATTGGGAGCGCAGGCAGCCTGAGCACCCCGGGGTGCTCACAGAGCTGAAACAAGCCCCGGGTGTTTCAGCCCAAGCATTGCTCTTGTATTTGCATGGCAGCGTGTGCTGTGCGTGGCTGCTGCAGGCGGGCAGCCGGAGCTTGCATTGCTCCCATCTCTGGGTGTTTATTTTTTGGGAGGTTTTGAATGCAACAGGGACTGTCGGATGTCCATCATCCCACAGGCAGGGACTTGTGTGCACAACACCAGGCATAAATCAGCGCCCAAGAGGCAGCACTGCTCTGTTAGGGGGTGGAGGTGACAGCGGTGGGCTTGCAAAGGAAAAGAACCCCCCATAAAATCCTGGTGCAATAAGGTCTGGGGGGCTGCACCGGGGAGAGGTGCCTATTGCTTGCCCAGACCCCTGCACGATTTCGCCTTTGAGCGCAGCTGGCCCAGCAGCACCGCGAGTTTTACCAGGACAAGACTGGGACGCTTTACCCCGTCCCCTACTTTGTGCTGCCCGTGAAGGAGAAGGAGAGAGACCCGCACCCGCTGAACCTGTGAGTACCCAGGGGGCACCCCAGGACACAGCAGCACCCGGTGGCCCAGCCGGGGCTGTGGAACCGAGCCTGAGGGGTGTGGGGAGAGCCAGCCCCACACCTGGTCCAGGCAGAGCTGGGGGTCCGCTGCTCAGCTGCACCAGCCCCCCGCCAAGCAGCTACCTCCAAAATAGGGGCCCTGGAGATGAGAGGAGGCCAGAGAAGATGAAAGGCAAAACTCGCCCTCTGTTACTGCTCAAGCAGCGATTCGTGCTGCCGGCACCGGTCGGGGGGGCTCCTGGGCACCACAGGTCCCCCAGCCCCCGTGCCCATCCCCCCCCACCTCTCCTCGCCCCTCTCTGCTGGGTAGGTGATCGTGGCATCCCCCTTACCCCTTGTGGACAAACCCACCCCGCTCACTGCCTCTCCTTGGGGAGCCCTCGTTGTGCCCCTCCAGGTGAAGCTAGCCCCTGTTGGTGCGTAAAGGTACAAAGATTTAGGACAAACCTACTGCCTGCGAAGGCACAGCACCCTCCAGGCCCCTAGAGCCCCTGGGAGCATCAGCATGGACTGACCAAGCCTGGAAGCCCAAGAATCCCTTAAATTTTGTGTGTGGAGCTCCGAAGAGCTGCTTAACCCAGTGGTTAATAGGTAGGCATGGAGCGCTTTGCCCCCACGCTGCATGCTGTGCCCCTCTGGACTGGCCACCGCCGGGTTACCTGCCCTGTGCCACCTGAAATGAGGGCAGTGCACAGCGGTGAGGAGGGTGTCCTTCACCTCCCCGGTCCCATTTTGAGGAGGAGGAAAGAGTGGCAAGAGGAGGACAAAGAGGGGAGCAGCTGCTGCCAGGGCCGGGCACGCATCCTTCTCCCGGGGGTTCAGCTGGCAGAGCGCACGGCCAGCTCCTGCGCTGCTAAGGGTGGTGGAGACCAAAGCTGTGGGCAATGCCCGGTGCCTCCCTGCCTTCAGGACCTGCTGGCAGCTTTACCACTGGCCCTCAGAGACCAGAAATTCATTGCCCACCTGGTAACCTGGCGCCTTGCCCCCCGCAGCCCCCCGCTCAGCGGGAAGACGCGGTGGCATTTGCTGCGCGTGTCCCCGGAGAACCTGCGGACCTACCAGACCTTCCCCTCGGGCAAGAGGGTCACCTCCGAGGAGAGGGAGGTCCGCGACAGCTTCTTCGAGTACCGAGCGTGAGCCACAGCACCCAGGCTGCCCTCGGTGGCGAGGTGGTCTCCTGGATGGGGGAGGCAGAGCCATAAAATAAACGTAAAGCAGAGGGAGATGGTGCTGGATGGGGTCTGTGCGCACAGGGACTGCCCGGGGACCCTAAAGAGAGGGGGCAGCCACCCATGGGGGAGCTCCTCCTGCTGCTCCAGGCCATCAGAGGCTGGCAGGGATTGGGGACAGGCAGGGGATTAGCTTGGTGTGATGGGGTCACCGTCTGCCAGGCAAGGAGCCCCTGCGCTGCGCCGCTGCCCGGGGATCTGCTGGTGGGGGCGGGGGGACACCCAGGAGCCCACTCGGCTGGAGATCCACCAGAGGTGGTCGAGAGATGTGGCACGATGGGGGAAAACAGGCAGGTTTGGGAAGCAGAAATCATAAAATAAGGGAATCGTAGACTCATGGAATCGTGTAGGGTGGAGAAAACCTTCAAGTTCATCAAGTCCAACCATCAGCCTGGCCTTCCGAGTCCCATAGCGTCGTAGGGTGGGTTGGGTTGGAAGGGACCTTAAAGATCACCTCATTCCCATCATTAAACCATGTCCCCACGACCACGCATCTCTTAAACACCTCCAGGGATTGGGATGCCACCAGTGCCCTGGGCAGCCCGTGCCAGTCCCTCACCACCCTCTCCATGAAGAAATTCTGCCCAATATCCAATGTGAGCCTCCCCTGGGGCGATTTGAGACCACTTCCTAAAATCGTCGTGCTCAGGACTGCGGAATTCAGGGCCAGCAAGCCCCGGGGTGCTCTGCGGGGGGAGGCAGCTGGGAGGCTCCTGCTGTTGCTCGATGGTGCACGGTGCTGCGAGGGGCTGGGCACAGCCTTATCCCTGCTCCATTTCTGCAAAAAAAAAAAAACACACCACCTTTTCTGCTGTGACTTGGACGTGGGTGACACATTGCAGGGCAGTGCCACCCAGCTGTCCCCGGGGAGCAGCCCTGCAAGCGGTGCTCGTGTCCCAGGGGTGTCCCCTGGGCTCCCACAAGCCCTGCTCTGCTGCCACGTCCTCCCAGGGTCGGATTCTGCATGGGCTCAGGACGATGCTCGGCACATCCATACCAATATCCCAGGCCAAGCACTGTTCCCAGTGACCACTACGGAGCCAGCTCGGAAGGGGACATGCAACCCTCTGGGTGTGTGCGCATTTGAAAACCCAGAAATGTGTTTTTTTAGCAGTTTTTTATTGATTTTTTTTCCCACTCGCTGACATCTGAAGTGAAATAACCCTTTTAAAGCTCAGCACTCCCCCTGTGAGCTTGTGTCATCCCATTAGATGGGCTGATGGGGACCGACTGCTCCAGCACTCCAAAAGCTAATTTTAACACACCGAGGAAAGTTCTTGTGCATTTTAGTGCATTTCCAAAATCACCTTAAACTCCTCTTCACATTGTGCACGATTTTAGCACCTGCCAGCAGACACGATGAAGAAGGTCGCTTTGTGCCAGCGGTGCAAAGACCAGACACCAAGGGACATATGTTTCTTTGGAATATGAGAAAAAAAATTTGTTCGTGGCACCATTTTCACCATTTTTCCCAAACTCATTTTGCCTCCCTGGAGGGGCTTTCCACGGCCCTGCGAGACCCCTCTGCAGCTCCTCGCCCCCAGCCTGAGCCCCCCAGCATCACCCTCTGGGGACTTTGCAGCTCCCCGCACCTCAGAGGAAGGAAATCTCATCGTTTTTTGCCCTGGCCAACATTTCCAAGGCAGGTTCAGCCCCACGAACACCCTCCCGGCACGTGGAGACCCCACGGAGCTCGGTGCCCTGCAGGGTGCTTCCACGGGTGATATCTCGCCCTCTCCTCTTGGTTGTAGGAAATGTGGTCGTGGGATGCTCCTGGAAGCATTGGGGTGGGTCTGTGAGCCTTAAACCATGCTGGCAATTGCTGTGTGCAGCATGATGGAGCTGCTTCAGCAGATTTTTAACCCTTTTACCCTCTTCTCCCCAAGGCTCCGTGCAGCACCGGGAACACCTCTGCCTTCCCAGGGGCTGCCAGAGGTGCAGCCGGTCCTGGCGAGCCCCCAGACGCCAAGAGAAACGGGGGTGTTTGCAGCACACGAGCACTCAAACCCCTCCAAAGATGTTCACGGCCCTCGCAGCCTTATTTTAAGGGGGTTCGCGGGGTTTGTGGCTCATCCAGGCACAGAAAACGCAGTGCTTGCCACGGGTGGAGCACTTGCAACTCTCCCTAAAACAAGGCGCAAATTCAAGCAGCCTCAGGTTTCTACCCCAAAAAGGGTAGAAAAGGGTTTGTGCAAAAAAAAAAAATGCCCTCGTCCCTTGGCTCTGCATCTCTCGCAGCTCCCCAGAGGCTCGGAGCAGGGCTCGGTCTGGGATTTTCCCCCCGCTTCCCCCGTTAGAGGGCAGCGGAGCCCCGCAGGATGCGCGCACCAGGACCGGGGCCTGATCCGGATCGTGCCGCACCCCGGGGGTCCTGGGCTGGGCTCTGCCCGCTGGGTCCCGGTCTGGGTGCTGGGGGTCCTGTAATTGTATGGGATCTGCACTTTGTATGGGATCTGCACCTGTGTGGGACCTGCACTTGTATGGGACCTGCACCTTGTATGGGACCTGCACTTGTGTGGGACCTGCAATTGTATGGGACCTGCAATTGTATGGGACCTGCATTTGTATGGGACCTGCACTTTGTATGGGACCCGCACTTGTATGGGACCTGCACCTGTATGGGACCTGCACCTGTATGGGACCTGCACTTGTATGGGACCTGCACCTGTATGGGACCTGCACTTGTATGGGACCTGCATTTGTATGGGACCTGCACGTTGTATGGGACCTGCACTTGTATGGGACCTGCATTTGTATGGGAACTGCATTTGTATGGGACCTGCACTTGTATGGGACCTGCACCTGTATGGGACCTGCATTTGTATGGGACCTGCACCTGTATGGGACCTGCACTTTGTATGGGACCTGCACGTTGTATGGGACCTGCAATAGTATGGGACCTGCATTTGTATGGGACCTGCACTTGTATGGGACCTGCACTTGTATGGGACCTGCAATTGTATGGGACCTGCACTTGTATGGGACCTGCACGTTGTATGGGACCTGCATTTGTATGGGACCTGCACATTGTATGGGACCTGCACTTGTATGGGACCTGCATTTGTATGGGACCTGCACTTGTATGGGACCTGCACTTGTATGGGACCTGCATTTGTATGGGACCTGCAATTGTATGGGACCTGCACCTGTATGGGACCTGCACATTGTATGGGACCTGCACTTGTATGGGACCTGCACGTTGTATGGGACCTGCACTTGTATGGGACCTGCATTTGTATGGGACCTGCACTTGTATGGGACCTGCACATTGTATGGGACCTGCACTTGTATGGGACCTGCATTTGTATGGGACCTGCATTTGTATGGGACCTGCACCTGTATGGGACCTGCACATTGTATGGGACCTGCACTTGTATGGGACCTGCACTTGTATGGGACCTGCACTTGTATGGGACCTGCACTTGTATGGGACCTTCATGGGGCTGGGGCTGGAAGGAACTGGGTCCTTGCACCATCTGGGGACGGGGATGGCTTAGCTGTGTCTGGGATTAAAACCCATCACCCGAGCAAGGCTGCGGCATGTCTGCTGGCGCGGGGCGAAGGGGTTTTCCTCTGTGGTTCAGCGAGGCTGGCTGCCGTGATTTGCTGCTCCCGTGGCACTGGAAGGGGCACAGTGGGTTGTTGTGCCGTGATGGGGGCAGGAGGGAAGGGCAGCAGGCAGAAATAAAGGAATAAAGGGTTGGCGCATGCCCTCTGCGGCAAAAGCCAAGGGCAGGGGATGAAGATGGCCCTGAAACACCCTGAGAAGTTTGGGGCTCTTGGGTGAAAAATGTGTTCAAATCTTCAGGAGCCCTTCAGGAGTCAGCCCTCAGGAGCCACGAGGAACCTGCTGGGGGCTGCACTGTGAGGAGGAGCTGCTGGGCCTGGGGTGCCCTAATGGGGAGCTTGAGCTGGGCGGCATGGAGGGAGAGGTGCTGGGAACAGGTCCCTAGCCCCAGGATGCTCAGCAGGGACCGGGCAGAGCCCCCGGGGTCCGCTGAACCCGAGAGAGAGGAAAGAACTGAAAAAAAACGTGCTGTGATCCAGGGACTGGTGTTATCCAAAGGAATTTTCCTCCCCTGGAAAGGCTCCAGCCATCAGAAGGATGATGTAGGGACAGAGCCCGCAGCGTCACGGAGGACTATATAAGGTGCTTTGGGGGGTGCTGAGCGCCCCAGCACCGCTCGGGGAGGCTTCCCCGCGTCTCCCTCTGGGCACAGAGCTGCAGAGAGCCCGGCACGTGGGGACCCCTGCCCTTCACACAGCCGTGGGGCAGAGGAGGAAAGGGAAGGCCCCCCCCCACCTCGTTTCCCAGCTCGTCTCTCATCCATCACAGCAGAGATGTCGCGGAGCAGCAACCCCACTGCTTGCTGCCCCCTTCCCACATCCCACGAATTCGGGCGGGCTCCGTGTTTGGCCCAACCCCCTGATGTCTCCGAGCGAGCCCCCTCCTCCTGGAAAACCACCTCCCACCTCTCCCCCTGCCCTCCGAGCCGGGTGCTTCCCCCCTCAGCCCCCCAGCGTGGGCACCCCTCGTCCCAGCAGCCTGCAGGTGGATCAGCCCAGTTTATGGGATCGGTCCAGCGCTCGTCCCCGCCGGGACAACTTGTTTAATCTTCCCGTGCGCCAGCGGCGTTGGCTCTGTCCCACCTCTCCCTGTTTAGACTGCGAGCTCCTTTGGCCTGGGGATGTGTTTTATTGTGTGCTCACTCCGCCAGCAGCACCAAGCCTGGCGTTGGGCAGAAAACAGACGATCCAGAATAACAAAGTGCTCGTTTTCCCACTAGAAAACGTGAAAAAAATGTCCCTATGGTTTTCCACAGGGACGAGAGGCAGGGAGGGTGCAGCCTGGGCATGGGGCAGGCGGGTGCCAGCAGGAGCACGCTGCTATCCAAGGGCAGGAAGGGAGAAACCCTGCCACCCTTCCAGCCCTATTTCCCACGTGTTTTAAGCCTCTGGCACAATCCTGAGCGCAGAGGGAGATGCAGGAGCCACGCACACAGGAGGAAGCAGGCGGATTGCAGGTAAGCAAGCAGCGGGGCAGGGGGCTGAAGGTTTCCAGCAGGGGCCATGGTGGCCCCGCAAGGTGCTGCTGCCACCCCTGCCATCAGCGGTGACACCGCACGGACCACCCCAGCTGGGAACCTGGCCTTAAAATCCTTTCATTTGAACCCCCTTTTTTTTCAGGAAAACAAGAAAAAACAAAGCTGTGTGGTCCAGGCAGCGTTCCCTGCTACCCTGGGAGTTGTTTTTTCTCTGGCAGGGTCAATCAGACGCTGCTGGAGGTGCGTGCCTGGGAGCTCCTGCGTCATCCCTGGGCTGTGATACCTCGCAGGCAGTCCCAGGGAAATGTCCTGGCTGCTTTGCCTGGGGACAAACGTCCCTGAGCTGGGGCTGTGGGGCGGTGGGACTTAACCCCTAACCTCGGGAAGGGTCCCGGCCAGCTCAGGCGTTTTCAGCCTCACGTGGTCCATTTTTTGTACAAAGACCTTCATGATTCGGGCTTTGCTCAAAAATCAGGCAAAGGAGCAGAGCTTTGAGCAATTTGAGCATGATTTTAACGTATCTTCTGCTGGTTTGGTTTGGTTTGGTTTGGTTTGGTTTGATTTGGTTTGGTTTGGTTTGGTCTGGTCTGGTCTGGTTTGATTTGGTTTGGGTTGGTTTGGGTTGGGTTGGGTTGGGTTGGGTTGGAGAGCTAGACTTTCTGCAAATGGTTGGTGTGCAGTTTCTGAAATGAAGAGAAATTGGGGAGGTTCGGGGGCTTTTTCTGCTGCCTCCTTGGTGGTCTCCACACCTTTGGGACCTGCCAGAGCCTCGTGGGAGGACCTCCATCGACACTCACCGAGCACAAAGCCCCCCAAAACGCGCCCTCCCACCCGCCCCTCCGACACACGTGGGGATGCGGTGCCCCTCCTCTTTCAGCTTTGTTTTGTCTTAACTTCTAATGCCCCTGACAGCTCTTCGCTCTCACAGCGTTTTTTCCAGGAGCTGGTAAAGTTGAGCTGTGAGATTTGTGCAGCCCTTCATGCAGATAGCTTTAATTAAACGTAGGGAAGTCAAACGCGCTCGGCGTAATGCAGACTGACAGCTTATCTAAATACTCTTAGCTCTTGGGTTTTAATTAAGCCCTCCAGAGTGATAGTTTGATTCCTTAAGCACAGCTCAGTCTTCTCCCTCTTCACTCTTTTGCTCTTCCTTGGGACAGAGGAATGGTTCCTGCACAGGAATTTGCTATTTTCACTCCTGGTTTCCCAAATTTTAAGCCCTGGACAGATGATGGATGCTGCTGACGTCAGGAGGAAACCTGGACGGGTTGCCACAAGAGAATCTCTCTGATGATAGAAATGGTGAAGTTGCTCGTTTGTTTTTTTGTCTTCTGAGAAACCTTTTCTTTTTTTTTTGTGGATCAGAAAGTGTGGCACTGGCCCTGAAGCCCCCGCAGGAACACCCCAAGGTCCTCGGGTGCACCAGAGGCAGCACAAGGGGGGCTGCAGAGGGCAGGAGGGACAACCCCACTCGGGCTCCTGCTGCCCCAAAGAGATCCGTCCCCAGGTTCTCCCCTCCTCCCTGAAGGCAGGTTTGTGGCACTACGTGAAAGGGCAGTGTTAAGTGAAACACATTTCCTTCCCCTTGCACTTACCCCGCTTTTCCCTCGGCAGCGTAATCCTGCGGTGACGCAGCTGGGGCCGGGGGCCGTGCTGGGGCTGCGGCTCGTGGTGAGCATCTGTCCCCCACCCCCTGCCATCTGCGCCGCCGAGGGGAAGTAATTACACGAGACTGATCATTAAAGTGTCCTTGGCTTCTGCTACAGCACCCTGGGGAAAGGAGCAGCCTCTCTCCCAGCAGGGGCACGGCGGTGCGTAGCCGCACGGAGCGTGGCACGGTCTGGGGTGCACGGCTGGCACGGGGGGCACAAGCACCCCAAGGAAACTCTGAAGCCCTTGCCTCTCCTATCACCATCCTTTGCCCCATCTCCTCCTTTCCTCTGCCCCATCCCATTTGGGGCAGCTTGTGTGGGTGGCTCTTTGCACAGAACCACACTTTGCCGGGGTGGCAGGGGACACGAGGTGCATGAGGACGCGCGGCGGGGAGCGGTTTGGGGACCCGGACCTGCCCTGGGGTGGGGAGCGTGAAAAGCAGCAAAACACAAGGTCCAGATTTATCCAGAGCCGGCAGGGGAAAGCAGAGCAAAGCCCAGGAGCAGTCCCCAGACAAGCAGGGAGGCTTCTCAGCTCTCCTCCCAGCAGCTCTCACAGCCCCTCTGCGGCTTTTCCACAGCTGGAGAAACTACAAAGGAGGAGGGGAAAAAGAAAAAAAAAAAAAAAAGAAAAGAAAAGCAAGAGGAAAGATGCGAAAAGGCCTGAATCCTCAGCATGATTCATTTGTATTTCAAGCCCAGAGGAGAGAGGAAATCCTGGTAAATCCTTCCTGGCTTCCGCAGATGTTCAGGGGTGTGGGGGTGACGTGAGCTGCTGGCTGAGTCCCCCGTGGGGCTGCTGTGGCAGAGGAAACCCCCTGGCAGGGGATCAGTGTACATCCCTAACTCCTTACCTTCCTGTCTGCAATCTTTTAGCTTTGGGGCAAAAGCTCCCAAAATATTTAGGGGTCCTGCAGAAAGGCAGGGCGAGCAGCAGAGCTGGGGCTGGGGGCTTCGCGGGGGCCCTGGCTGCAGACAGCAAAGCCTCCGGCGTGGTGCTGAGCTGCTGCAGCGAGGACGGGGATTTGCCTTTAGAGGATGAGCGTGGCAGTTTTGCTTGAATTCAGGAAGATGTGTTTAGGACAGTTGGGGAGTTATTTAGGGCCGAAGGCGCGCGCCTCGAGCAGGACCACGTTCCCATCTTGGGAAGAGCCGAGCAGCTTTCGGCCCTGGGCAATAAATGCGACTGTCATGTCACGATACCCAAGTGGTTTTCAGGAAAAAAATATATATAAAATACATACAGGAGCTGGGAGCTGGGAGCTGGGGACTGGGATCTAGGAGCTGAGAGCTGGGAGCTGGGAGCTGAGAGCTGGGAGCTGGGAGCCAGGAACCAGGAGCCAGGAACCAGGAGCACAGCGAAGGTTTCGCAGCAGGATGCGAGCAGGAAAAACCATTTTGCTTTCTCAAATCCCAAGCGTGAAGGGGACGGAATGAAATTATCAGGAGGGCGATCGGCAGCCAGCAGCAGGCAGCCGGCCCAGCTGACCCACTGCAGCAGGGACAGGCCAGGAATGCCAACAGGATCAGAAGATCCCAGCTAAAAAAATAAAATCTGTAGAGCTTCCTCTCCACCAGAAAACTCCCCAGCTCCTGATTCCCCATCCGGAGCCCCCTCTGCAGGTTCGGAGCCCAGCCGAGCTGCGTCCCCTTCCCTGGGGGGTGGTGGCACTGTTGGTGTCCCCCCAAGCAACGCCACCTCGTATGCAGCCACCTCAAACCCTGGGTGGCTTAATGTCCCTGCTAGCCCATAATGAGCCACCTGGGTCCCCCATCACGCCAGAGGCACAACCCCTGCGGGAGGATTTAGGGTTTTCTCTGAGCGCTGACAGCACTGAGCAGCGCCGGGCGGGGAGCAATCCGTCCATCAGCCCTGCTGCAGGAGCCAGCGCTTCCCTCCCCGCCGGGCACACCAGGCAGCAGTGTTTCTGTAATCTCTACATGTGTAGTTTCCCCGTTAATAAAATAAAATAAAATAAACCAGGCCCATTATTCTCGGGGCGTACAGGCAGCGGTGCGTCCTCTCTCCCAGGGACGTGAGACGCGTGTAATGTGGGTTTTCTAACGAGGCGTTTAATCCCTAAAGCATGCAGAATGATTGAAAAGGGAAATGACAAAGGGAAAATTAAAAAAAAAAAAAAAAAAAAGGAGACATGGCTGCATGCTCTGCATATGTAATCCCCTTCGAGGCAACGCAGCACGTGGGTCAGCGTCGGGCCCCAGCTTTGCTGCACTTGTTGGGCTGCCTGCACTGATGTTGATGCTCTGTGTGGGCAGTGGGAAACTTGTTAAAGCCCAGACTCACGATGGGAAGCGTAAAATGATTTTTGTGCCAAGATACAAGGCTCCTGCGTGCCCCTCTGCTGGCAGGATGGATGCGGAGGTGTCACGGCCACGCTGTGCTCGCCCGCTGCGGTACCCCGGGGGCTGCGGGTGGTGGGGGCGCTGGGGCTTAATGAATTTCCCTGTTCACAGAATAACTTTAGGTTTTGATTCGTCAGGTCAGTCACTAAACCCAATTATGCCTTACTCACCCTGGTCTGCTCAGCATCGCTCTTGTTAGCATCCTCCACTCAATTACGGCATCCTCTGAGGTCAGCTGCCAAGGGCAATGGGTTGGATGGGAGTAAAATAAAACATTTGTTTCCCCTGTGCCTGATGAACTGATGAACAAGGGCCGTGGATCACACTCATCCTAAACACAAATCAGGGTGCAAACTTACTCACAGCAGCGCTGAAAGGGAACATCCATCCCAAATGTCCCTGGGCCAGCAGCGCGGATAAACCCACCCCGTTTACACGGACCGCTGGGGTCCTGCTGGGTTTGGGGGAGATGAAGGGGCAGGCAGATGGCTTTGCCTTGACGTGAGAAGCTCTTCTCGTGGGAGATGGAGAAGACAGAGCATTTACTGACTTAGAGAGCTGGATCGCCACGAAATGCGGGGCTGAGGATGGCACAAAATGCAGACCTCGGCTTGTCCTGGGCTCCTTTGCGCAGAAAGCACTCTTTCCCCTGAGAGCTATCCTGGTCTGAAGCCTCCCCCAGAAGCATGAGCTCTCGTCAGTGCCTCCGGCTCCTGTTCCAGCCTTTCTCTGCCCCGTCCCCATCCACAGGCACTGAGCGAGGCTGGAAGATGGATGTGCTTTTAGCAAAGCCAAGCTGCCCTCACCCACTGCATCCATTTCCTCCCCGGGCGGCTGGAGGACAGGCTGATGGATGGGCTTGTGTGCGTTGACTCATTCCCAGAAAGTGCTTGGAAATGAAGGAGGAATGCTAGCACCACCTGCCCAAAAAGAACCATTCCCGTCTGGGACTGCTCGCTGGGGCAGGAATCACCCCAGTGCCCGGTCCCACCCCGCTCCCCAGTCCCAGCAGCACCCCAGAAATGGAGCATCTGCGGCAGGAAACAGCTCGAAAACAGTGCCAAAAAACCCTCCCAGCTTTGTCCCAGGCTCAGTCCTGAATGTCTGCGTGTGGCAAGAACCAGCAGTCTGAGTAATACTCTGCAAGTTGTACTTGGAGGAATTAATTCCTCCGGGGAACCGGACGGGTAATCGCTGCCCTTTTAGTGTGTCGCTTGGACTCGCTGGCGCTCCTTGGCCTCTCTGGCCCCGGCTTAGCTTGCCTGCATTCGCTCAGTCATCGACCACATTTGGGCAGTGAAATTTCCAAGGAAATGCAATAAAGCGGTCCTCAGAGACTCCTTCCCACGTTGTGTTGGAGATGAAAGCTGGGAGGAGCTGGGCCACACGAGAAACCCGGGCGCTTGCAGGCACTGCCTGTGCCCAGACCGTGACTCAGGGCTCTCCTCGTTTGGGGATGGCGCCAGGCAGTGCTTGGTGGTGGGAAGGGATTTTTGGGGGACCCCATGAGATTTTTGGGTCGTGATGTGTCCAGCAGGGCAGTGCAGAGTGACCTTCTGCTCTGTGTGCCCCGGGAAGGCAGCGGAGGGGACCTGGGTGATGCTCTCCAAGCACAGAGGTGGGGGTGCTGGTAGGGGTGTCAGCAAGCTGAAAGCCAAATTACCCTCCAGGGCTGGAAGAGGTGAGCAAGGTCCTTTTGGCCGTGCAAGACTGGCCTTGGAATAATGTAAAAAGAATATTTGGAAACAAGGAGAACAACGGAGCATCAGGCAGCTTGCACCCAACGCGCACCCCGTGCACGGCCAGAGCCTCTTCGCCTCCCCACACCCAGCACAAAGCACAGGGAGGAGAACACCCTCTTGGTCCTCTCCCTCTCAGAAGAGGCTGGGATGAGATAATTTCGTACAACTGCTGTTCTCTTTCTGTTTTGCTGCTCCTCTGTGTGTGTGAAAGGGAGCGAGGACACTCCTAATTAGATTGTTGTTGGGCAGATGTATGAGCCGCCGAGGAGTGCGAGAGAAAAAAATGAAATAGATCGCAGCTTCCCTGAGATGTTTTCATTCAGGAGAATGAAACTGTGCAGGGCTATTATTTTGTCATCCAGTATTTGGTAACGAAGCAATTAAATTCCCCTCTTTATCGAAGCAGGGCTCCAGAAGGCAGCAGAGGGAAGACATCGCTCCTGCCTGCTGGGCGCTGAGCGCAGGAGCTGCCGCTCACCGAGGGGAAACCAGGGGGAAATGGGACCAGGACAAAAATTTGCTTCAGAATTCAGTTATCTCACCCGCTTGGTCCTGCTGGGCAGGAATTCCTGGTTCGGTGTGTTTGGCTGGGTGTCCTGCAGGTGCCTGGGGGAGCTGGGACATCCCTCGGGACTGGGGGTCCTTCCCCTGCTCCAGCTCCGGTTTGGGGTTTTGCTTCCCAGCTGCCTCGTTTGGCTGTTGCAGATTCCGTCTCTTTGGGGTTTGAGTGTGTGTGTTAAGGGATGGCATGAGCCCATGGGGTCATCTGCCCGAGGGTCCTGTGATCCCCAGCACCGTCTCCTCTCACCCTCTCACCTTACCACCCCACCTCACCCCATCTCGTCTCATCCCATTTCATCTCGCCCCACCCCATCTCCAGAACCAGAACTAATTCAGGCCCTATTTTTGAGGCCCTTTTTCCAGATCCGTCCTGCCAGAAGAGAAAGACAGCCTCCCTGTGCCATGACCACCTGGGAGCTGTGAGGCCAGCTGCAGAAACTGCTTCGCCCTCCGGCACCGCAGACTGATGCAGGCCCTCCTTTCCCAAAAATAAATAAGTTTAAGGCATGAGGGACCCCTTTCAGGGACCCTTAATAAAGACTGCTGGTGTGCCTTGTGACGCAGGAAGATCCAAGACCACCTCGGAAGGCCCCTTTTGCACCGAGGAAGAGAAGGACGGATGGGGTGGGAGGAAGGTCCACGTGGGATGTTCTTTGTCCCCAGCAGCCACCAGCAGCAGATGTCTGGGAGCTGGGGCACAGCGATGTTTTGCCCGTGTTTTTACTGTGTTTCAGGGAGGGAGAGGTGGAGGAGACACGAGGTGACCCCCTGCTCCTAGGGGCTTGTCCTGTGCCATCCCTGCTGGCATCAGCGGGGGCAGATTTGGGGGAGAGGAGCCCGGGCTGAACATGTCCAGGCTCACATTACGAGTGCCATGTAACTCACAGCCTTCATTTAATTGTTTGCGGCTTATCTCCGCTCATTCTTACACTGACACCGAGACAACCTGCCCCCCTCGCCCCACCCGTGGTGCTCATTTATGCTCATTTATGGGGAGGGCTCCTGTCTCAGCCCCCTTATCGCTCACGGTTACCTTTCCCATCCTGCAGCCAGCACTTTGATCCGGGTGAATTACCTGGCAGATGCACGCCCCGGTGCCATCCGAAGCGGCTGGACTTTCAACCTGGGGGAAAGATAAGAGGCTTCGAAAGCAAACAGGGAAGTGCCGCACGTGGTGCCTGTCACTGCGTGGCACCAGGGATGTCACTACAAGATGTCAGACCCGTACGTGGGGTCAGAACAGAGCCGGACTCATCCGAGGGTCCTCTATCTCTGCTCAGCACGGTGGTCCGCAAGAGCATCTGGCTCCTTTATGCAATATCTGAGACCTTCCTCTGGCTGCCAGGAGTGTCTGGCGACCAGAAATATCAGCCCCGTGCGCCCTGGTTGTGCTTGGGGGCAGCATCCAGGGCAGGGGCGACCTGCCCTGGTCGCCCCTACACCTGATCGTGTAGTTGCGATGAGACATGAGGCATCTCCATCCCCAAAAGGTCTCAGGTCTCTGGCTCTCAAAGGGCGCTGGCAAACCTCGCCAAAAGAGGCAGAAAAAGGCTCGGATGGCCCCACATTTTTTTTCTATAACCCTCGCAGAGGCAGGAAGGCAGGCATTGCAGTTCAAGCTGCACACATGCGATCCCCACTTGCTGCCTCCCGGGTATTTCGGCTCCTGCCCTCCCGGGATTAATCTATTCATCTCCATGACCCGCAGCTGAGCCAGGTTGTGCAACGTCCCTCGCCTTGCACTGTTATGATTTCAAAACTCCTGTTGCAGATCCCTTAATCCACTCGCTGCCATAAAATTCAATTACGCGTCTTAGGCAGATGTCCCTCGCCGCTCCTGCTACGTGTTTATGACACTGCTGCTGTTCAGGGCGAGCGTTCCAGCTCTCCCCCCGGTGTCCTGGAGACAAAGCAGCCTCCTCGTTGTTGTTTGGCCTCTGAGGGAGAATGAGCCCAGGGCTTTGCGTGGGTGCTGGGACCTGCCAGATGCCCCCCCTTGTTCTGCCACCAGCATCCTCGTGGCCACCGCATGCCCGAAGCTGCACTGGATGCAGGCTGCCTTCGTCCCAGGTGTGTCCTGGTCCTGCCTTTGTTCAGCTGTGCACCCAGGTGGGTGCAAGCATTTTGCAGGCTCACTTGTTCATGGAAACCTCGATCCGAATTACCACCCCGTGCTGCAGTTTTCCAGGGAGTCCTGCGAGGGTTCGGGCTGTGTGCTCGCTGCTGCCGCTGAGCATCCCGCCCCGAGAGCTTGGGACTGGAGCTTAAACCATCCTGCCTCTGTAATTTAATTAAGCTCCTTAATAAAGCCAGTTGTTATTTCCTTAATTCCCCCCGGACTCTCTAATGCTATTACCCCAACACAACACCGCTCAGATAGCTTATTATCGATTGGTTTGCGAAGCAAACTTTACCGTGGTGCTTGGGAGACCAGATCAAAGAGGAGTGGGCAACGCTGCCCTGTGTGCAAGAATGCAAAGAGGCCACCGAGGTGAAACCCAAGGTTAAAGGCAGCCTGGGATGGGGGCTGGGACATGACCAGAGCTGGTGGGACACAGCGTGGGGTATCTTCTCCAGGCCAGCGCCTTCTGCTCTCCAGACCTCTTATGCAAAGGTCCATGTTCGGGTTGGATGGGGTCCAGGCTCTGCATCCCAGCTTCACTCAAGGCTTTCGAGCAGGCAGAGGCTGGACGTGGCTCCAACGTGACACCAAGAGTCCTGCATCAGTACCAGAAGTCCCGGAGCTTCCTCAAAAGCTCCCAGCCCTCTTCAGATGCATGGGGCTGGAAAAGTGGGAAAGGGATTGGAGCCCCTCCTGGTGCCAACAGCGCTGCTGCCGACCGCCAACATCCACAAAGCCCCAGACGAGGTGGGTGGAAGGAGTAAACCAGGCTCCAACAGGTCCCGTGGAGGGGATAGGGACCCGAGGAGTGTGGGACCCTGAGAAGTGTCCCAGCCCTGGGCACAAACCCAGTGCCGCAGCCTCTGTCCTGCACCAGGATGCTCTTCTCCTGGCCCTGGGGAAGAGAGAAGACCAGTATGAAACCAGTCCGCAGGATGCCTCCTTTGTACGTGTTAGGTGTGTCTTTGCTGCAAAAAGAGACAGAGAAAGAGAAGGAGACACTAAAACCAAACCACGCTGAGATGTCGCTGCAGCTCGTGGTCTTGGGGAGGGGAATCCTGCTCCTCGCCACCTCCTCCAGCTCCATCCTCCTTCCAGTCCTCGCCTCCCCACGGCCCCAGTGTGCTCCATCACTGCCGCTCTGGGGCCAAATTACCCACAAGAAGGGTGGGTGAGGCTGGGGTCTGTTGGCCCCAGGAGCCTGGGGGATGGTGGTCTGACCCACCCCAGCAGGACATGCGTGCAGGAAGGCAGTGGGGCTGTAGGACATCCCGAAGTTGTGTAGCACCCCTGCTGCCCGGCAGCAATTCATTTATCTGCGGCCTTACCAAGCTCAAAACTGCCTCAACCAAAGCATCCCGTGCTGGGAAACCACCCAAGGGCAAACCTGGGCACGAGGTCCTGTAGCATAAAACACTCTCACCCTCACCGCGGGGAGGCAAAAATTAACGAGCCTCACCTCCTGCCCGCTGCCAGCCTGGTCCTGCCCCCCGAGCAGCAGCTTTGGGACCTTTGGGACCCAAATGTGCCCAAACGGCACCAGGTCACGCAGCCAGTCTTTGGGTATTTAAACTTCTTTTTTAACGTCTGGATCTCGCAGCCCTTTTTATCTTCCTGCACTGATGGCCAGGTTTCTGCAGCACGGTGTTAATTGTTCTCCCTGTGCAGCCAGACAGGAGCCAGTGCACTACAAACCCACCACGAAGGGCTCAGATGGGGTCAGGAATATTTATTATCCATGCAGGGATCTTGTTTGTCCGAGGATCTAAATTCTGCAGGAAGAAAAATGGGATGCTATAGAGGAAAGCAGAATTTAAAAATAAGCCTTTTGAGTGCTTCAAAGGCAAAAAAAAAAAAAAAAAAAATCAATTCCTCGTGATCCTTGAGAGCAGCCAAGAGCCTGACACGGAGCAGAGCTGCAATTAGAGCCATGAAAAGCTGGCCCGGTGCGCTCTGCTGTGGGAAGGGGAAGGAACAGAGGGGTTTTAACACGGGGTGGGGAGCGGAGGGGAAAGCAGCTGACGAACAATTTGTGCCCTGATTTTCTTCCATCCAAAGGGAGATGTGGACCTCGATCCCTCCTGCCTGCCCCACACCCGAGCTGTGCCCCCATCCGCAGGGGGAAAGGGGTGCACGGGGGGAGAGGTGGAGGGGGCAGGATGGGGGCAGCCCCAGGACAAACCGAGATGCTCTCTGCATGGCTGGGTGGCCTCAGCCCCTCTCCTGCCATCCTCCAGCAGCTCCAAAGCAGATGTGGGCTGTGATATCCCTGCTCTGAGCTCCCCAAAACCTTCCTTCCCCCTGCAAACCTCTCCAGTGTCACCGCCGGGGCGCTATCTGCAGGCTCCCCCCATCCATCCAGCCAGCCAAGCCTTGCCATCCACGCTGCCCTTGGAAGCTGGAGCTGCACAGGACTGCTGTTTTAAGGGCACTAATTGCATTTTGGGGACCTGCTGTGGCAAGCGCAGCTTTCCATCAGACACCTGGCTGGGCTGATAGCAGGGCGTGCTGTCCCTGCCTCTGCCCCCCCACCGGCTGCTGCCTGCGCCGCCCGGGGGCACAGCCAGGCTGCCCCCCCCGGCTGCTGGAGGGTCCAGCTCTTGGGGAGATGCTTGTCCCAGCCCTCCGAGGGCTTTGCCTGGCAGGAATCAGCCAGGGAGGACGAAGGATGCTTCTCATCCCTTTGCTCACCCAGCTCTTGGCTCTTAGGTGACGGGCACGGAGGCGGCTGGCAGCGTGGAGGGTTCTGTAATCACTTATCTCTGCTTCCCACGGGAAGGCTGCTACTTCGGACCTAGTCCGAAGGGCTGGAGAAATTAATTTGGAAGGAGCTGGGGTGCTGTGGCCGGGCAATCTGGCCTCCGAGGGAGGCTGAGCCTCCTGGCACAGGCAGGAGCAGAGCCGCTCGCACTCCCCACGGCCGCAACGAAGCCAGCGCAGGCTCCGGATGATGAACGAGGAAGCAAGATCCCACTAAATAGGGTCAACAGGATAACGAGCAGCCGGAGGGACCAGCCGCGTGCAGGCACAGACGTGCAGAGTTAAACACCGCGCGGATAAATGCTGGTGCTTCCCCCAGGCTCCGTTGGCATCAGCGGAGCAGCAGGGCTGGGGGGCACGGGGCGATGCCAGCTCCGGGCAGCTCGTGGCCCTGGGGCTCATTCACACCCACGGAGCCCCGCAAGGAGCCGTTTGAACATGGGTCAAATGCAAGTCGCTGCTTAAGACGCTCCCCTGCAGTAATAAAGATGGAAACGTGTTATCCGAGGTGCTCCCGGGTGCCAAACCAGAGCCTTGGGTGCCCGAGCTCCACCACCCAACAAACTCTTCTCTCTCTTTTCCCTTGGCAGAAGAGTCCCGAGACCAGCGACAGACCCAGGCTGACACCCGACAAGGATAAACACCAGTGCCTTGCTGGGAAGAGGTTGATTTTTAATTTCCCTTCCTAAGACATCGCTCCTTGCCTCGGAGGTGCCAAGCCCAGCCCTGGGGCCGGGATGCTGGGAGCACTGGGCAGCGTGCCGTGCCCTGGCTGCCCCACGGGGGTTTATTCCCACTCCAGCTCCTCCCTGCCCGGGGCACACCGGGTGTCCTGCTGGTGTCCTGTTTCATGGCTGTGACCCTTTTTTTGTCCCTTGGTGCCGGCGAGACAAGCAGCAGCAGCTGGGTAAGCCCCCGCGTGCAGGACCTGGCAGATTGTGTTGCTTAGGATAAAAAATAAAATAAAAGCCTTCGGCACTGCAGCCCTAAATTTTGGGGCAGATTTCCCAAGGATGGAGCAAAAAAAAAAAAAGAATGCTCTTTTTAGTTGTGTGGCTGCTCGAGGGCTGCAGCATCACTCGCTTTGGGGCAGGGTCTCAGGGGATCAGGGCAGGATCGGTGCTGGGAGCTGAGCACCAGGATGCTGAGCATCCCACCCCCAGCTCCTGCGCCCATCCATCCCAGCTCCAGGCACGTCCCGAGCTGCAGACAGCCCTGTGCTGCTCTGCCCTGGTTAAGGCAGCAGGGACGGAGGGGGCACGGAGGGGACAGCCCCCGTGTGGGGCAGGTTCCTGCACAAAACCTCTCGGCCACCCCGCAGCAGCCAGCCCTTGTCCCCTCGCTGTCCCTTTCTCCTTGCTGACAATGCCCTGGCACCTCGGCCGAGCTAAAACGAGCCTGTGACTGCGGTGGGCAGGCACGGCCCGCACGTATCCTGCTCGCCCCTTCCCTCCTCCAGCCCCGACCGAAATAAAAAAACAGGTCCTGGGGGAGGAGGAGGAGGGACGGTGAGGGGCAGGGGGGGCCCAGCAAGAAGGGTGGAACCGGGGGGCTTCACCCCCTGCACGCAGGTGGGGACCTGTTCTGGTCTCACCTCACACCACCCCAAAAACGATGAAAATAAAACCAAAATGCCGAAGGGAAACCCCAGCTGAAGCCCCCGAGGTCAGACCTGGTAAATAAATCCACCCCTGGCTTAGGGGCTAAAAAAAAAAACTTGGCAGGACAGCAATTAGGCATCACTAACGAGCTGCTTGCTCTCAGGGGTGGGAGCTGGGGGGCTCGGACACCCTTGGGGCAGGATGAGGCCACCCCAGGTGTCCCCCGTGTCCCATTCTCCTCCGGGTCAGGATCCATGTGCCCCCACAGCACCCAGGGGTGCCACCAGCCCCGGAGGAGGCACCAGGGATTTTGCCCAGGGCTGAATGGCAGAAAGGAGCTTAGATTGGATTTGAATTTTGTGGGGTTTTCCCTCATTTTTCAACTGGTTGAGGCGTGCTCTCACCACCCTGGGTCACTGCAGCAGAAAGTGATGGGGAAGGAGGAGGAGGAGGAGGAGGAAGAGGGAGAGGAAGAGGAAGAGTGCTCTGTCTCCCCCAAGCACCCATCCAGCCCTGCCAGCTGATTTGTCTCCCTCTCCCTTTTCCCTGCCAGCAATCCTGAGCCTCAGGATGAGGCTGGACGCAACGTGGCACACCGGTGGCACCAGGCACACCGTGCTCCCAGCCCTGGCGATGCAGGGAGCAGGGTGCCAGGGGCACAGTTTGGCCAAAAAAGTGGTTTTTTTTCGGTCCCTGCCACACTCGGTAACCTGCCCCATGAATTATTTATCCCCTACCTGGTGTTTTTATTCCCCATCCAAACGCTCAGCAGCGAGAGCAGGGGCTGGGGAGAGCAGATGCTGGCAGACGGCAAGCATAAAAAAATAAAACACCCCAGGAAGCACAACATGATGGGATTTTCAATAAAAGTCGCAAGCAGAACACGCTGGTGATGCTCTCACAATGCTGAAAAACGGAGGAAAAACCCAAACCTCTCATAAAGGTGGGTGATGTTGCCCCGTGACCCGCTGCCTCTGCTCCCCATGGCTCCTGCAGGCACTAATTAACCTCAGCCGGGTCATTAGGGACTGGGACCAGCCTGGGCGCTCTCAGGGCTCAGCACCGTGCAGCTGCGGTGCCCGGGGATGCAGCTGGAGATGCAGTAAATCAGGGGAAGGAGGCTTCAGCTGCCGCCACGCACCGAGGTTATTTTCAGCAGCCCTGCTCTGAAGGTGGCTCGGAGTGTGGTGGCACCAGCGGGGACACCAGAAAGTGTTCAGGGCAGGATCCTGAAGGGTTTCTGCTCCCTTTCCCATGCCATGAGCCCCAGCTGGGGCTGGGCTTTTGGGGAGCCTGGTGCTGGGTCTCCATAGTCCCGGGGGGCTTTGCCACGGGACATTCCTGCACCTAAAACCATGAGACCACCCTGGCACAGGGGCGATGGCAAACTGTGGGACCGATGCGTCCCTGATGACAGGATGGGGACAAGGGCATGGGGATGGGGACAAGGGCACGGGGACAATGGCACGGGGATGGGGATGATGGCATGGGGACGGGGACAAGGACATGGGGACAGGGACAATGGCATGGGGACGGGGACAATGGCATGGGGACGGGGACAAGGTCACGGGGATGGGGACAAGGTCACGGGGATGGGGACAATGGCATGAGGACGGGGACAAGGGCACTGGGACGGGGACAAGGGCACTGCGACGGGGACGATGGCACGAGGACGGGGATGATGGCACGGGGACGGGGACAATGGCACGAGGATGGGGACAAGGGCACTGGGACGGGGACAAGGGCACAGGGACGGGGACGATGGCACGAGGACGGGGACGATGGCACGGGGATGGGGACACGGGGACAGGGACAAGGGCAGGGGGACGGCCCCAGCTTTGTTCCCTGCGCTGCCATCGATCTCCTGCAGGACCCTGGAGGAGACGCAGAGCCGCAGCCGCCCCCGTGCCGACCGCAGCCCTGCAAATGGGAGGCATCATGAATATTTGATGGCTCCCTCGGCTGCTCCGCTACCCAGGCGAAGGGCTGCGGACCCGTGGCAATGGGGTGGCACGGAGGGGACGGCGCCGCGTCCCTACGGGGCCACCACCACGGTGACAGGCTTTTGGGGTGGGTTGGGAAAAGCCCCGAGGCACCGGCGGCCGATGGCGAATAGTTTCGCCTAACTTGGGCATGGGGCCCCGTGTCAGGAGCTGAGCGCTCCGCCGCATTGTGAGGCCATTTTGGCAGAAACGCGGGCTTTTTTGCGCATTAGGTTGTTCCCCTTAAAATAGCTGTTTGCGCTGTATTATTCAGATCCCTTCCCGTCGAGACAATGCGGGAGGAAAGGGAGGCCAGCCTCTGGCGGGGGGGACGGGAGGCTCCCCAACGTGGGTGCGCGCGGGTGGGCGCTCGCCCTCCGGGGGCTGCCTCTGCTGGTGCTGGCCCTTTCATGGGGATAAATCACCATCGCACTGCAAAAACCCTTATCGGGGCAGCAGGGGGGGGTCTCTGCCCCTCACTAGGGCAATCCTACTGGGATGGGAGCCCCCCCGTGCACGGGCAGCTTCCATCAGAGGGAGGAAGAGCGTCCTGGGGCTGTAACACGCAGTCTGCTGGTGCGATGGAGCAGCTGGGGGATGCGTTTTGGGGAAGAGATGAGGCAGCTGATGGGGATGGGGGTCTCCTCCCCATAGAGGATCCACGTGTGGGCCTGTAGACAGGTCTGTTTTGGGGTGGAGGGGGGATGGAGCCCCCCAGGACTCAGCACAGCAGGCGCTGGGTTGGGTCCGTGGGATGCACCGGCTGCAGGAGCAGGGGCTTTATCTGCAAAAACCTTGGCTGGGAGGTGAAACCTCCTGGCTCTGAGGAGGAGCACCTCGTGCTTCAGAGCATGGGTTTCCTGGTCCCCAAATGGCAAAAGTCTCTTGGAGAAGTGCAGGCAGGCAAAGAGGCTGCGCTCCCAGCAGCTTCCTCGCCGGCACGGCGCCTGCTACCTGCTGGGTGCTGGTTTCGTTCATTTATTTTGTGTAATTAGGTGGGAAAACACCAAACTGCAGCCCCAGCTTTGTGGGCACGCCAAGAAAACACGGATTAGAGAAGCGGGTAACGAAACACTCGGGGAAGGCAGGCAAGGCACCGGCCGGGAGCAGCCCCCCCATTCACCCTGCCTGGCGAAGCAGCGCGCTGCCGGTGCTCTGCCCCTGCTGCTCCCGGGCTGGGACGTGGAGCTGTGGAGCTGCAGATCTGCGCTGCCCGCTCCCCTCCTGCTCCCCCTTGCTCCCCAGGCTCCTCTGGGCACAGGCTGGCCGCGGTGTAATGCAATCAGCCTCGCCCAGGCCCCCGAAACGCAGCTGTGCCTCTGCACCGCGCCCGCAGCCAATTTCCTGCGCTTGATGCAGCCAGAAACGGGCAGGTGTGTGTGGGGGGGGGGGGGACAGCGCCTGGCATCCCCTGGCCTTGCCTCCCGGGGGGCTTTGGGATCCATTATTATTTGTGCTGGGGCTGTAGGGGACAGTGCAAGGTCCCCGTGGCCTCTGGGGATGGTGGCCTCACAGTGCCGAGGGGCTGCAGGATGCGCGCTGGGGCCCGTCACATCCTCACGGAGGGCAGCAGCTGGGGACCGTGCCGTTCCCTCGCCTGTCAGGGGTTGTTTCTGCTCTCCGGAGGAAATCGGACGTGCTCTGAGCTCGTTCCTCTGCTGTCGTGTACCAGGCGCTGGTGGCTCTCGGGCACTCCTGTGCTTGCTTCAAGCAACGGTGCCTGCGGCGGCGGGGAGCTCGGGTGCCCTCGTGGTGCTGAGCCCTGTGTTCCTCTGCAGTCACTGGTGCTGATGCACTGAGACCCCACCCGGCTTCACCGGTGCCTTCGCTCTGATCACCTCCGGCAGTCCCAAAAAGGGGCGGGAGTTGCTCTCGTGTGGTGCCCAGGAGGCACAACCGTGGTTTTCAGATATGCAAAATTTGTCTGAAAATAGGAATATCGCGTGGTCTCATGGCCAGCAGGAAAGCCCAGGCTTGAAATGCAGAAGGGAGGTGCAAGGTAGAGTGTTTTTTCTTCTAAAATAAGAGCAAAAAACTGGCCTGGAGCACCCGAGGTTGCTCACGGCGGGGTTTCAAGGCCAGGATAACAAGGATGTGCCAGGGCTGGACCAGGGGACCTCCAGCAGTCCCTCCCAGCCCCAACCATTCTGAGGGCACTCGGGACAAGAAGAGGGTTTTACCCCTAGGGTTCACAGCCCCTCTCGCCACACAGACCACTGAGCTCCCCAGCTCCCAGCAGGCTGCATTCACCCCTTTGCTTTTCTGGCCGCCAGGAAAGCACTCTCCATTTGTACCCGGTGATTCATGCCACGTTCCCAAACAATCCCTCTCCTCTTCATTTTTTCCCCTCCTTTACAAGCCAAAAGCAGATGTTTCTATTTCCTCCTGGCAGCCCATGGCTCCCAGCCGCTGACCCCAGCAGGGCAAGCTGATTACAGATTTTAATTTCGTATTTCCCTGTGACTCACCTGCGGCACCGCCAGCCCTCGGCTGCTCAGACCCAGCACCCAGCTGGTGCAGGACATGGTGCTGACCCCATCTCTCCCTGCCTGTCCCAGGAATTTCAGTGCAATCCCTGGCTGTCTGAGCGAGGATGAGCTGCTGAGCAGGCCCGGCAGCACCCTGGGGACCCCGTGCTGGGCTGTCCCCAGTGAGGGGTGCACTGCTGCCGGTCCCCCGAGGGCTGTGCCGGGGGGATGCGCTGCCGCGGCCGCACAGATCCTGCGCCCTGCAGAGGGTCAGCTCCGGAGGTCATCCAGGGCTGGAGCCAGACAGGGGCTTGGCACAAGGAAGGGAGCTGAAATCCCAGGTTGTCGTGAAAACATACAGCAAGATTTGAGGAATGGGATTAGAAGGTGAGCAGCACCGTGCTGCAGCCTCCTCCCCGCGGTGCTGGGAGCCGGGGTCCCTCCGGACATCGCCGCCTGCATCCCGGAGGTGACTCGGCCATGGGGAGCGGCTGGTGCCACCCGTGTCCCTGTCCCTGTCCCTGTTGGGGCCATCGGTGGCTTGCAGAGCCCTCCCGGCCCCCCAGCCCCTTTGTGAGCCCGGGGCTGTGACCTGGCGCGCTGCTTGCAGCGAGTGCAGGCGTGGGGCTCCTTGTTTTGACTGCAGCGCTCGCTATTTACATTGCTGCTATTTTATTAGCGTTCCTGGTTCTGTCTTTTCGGGGCAGCAGAGGTACGTGCTTCACGTGAAGCCCAAGACGTGCTCGGGAGGTTTTCTGGTGGCTTCCAGCTCTTTGCTGGGTCTGACCTCGTGTCCAAGCTGCCGGTGTGCGTGATGCTGAAAACACGGTGCGGGTCCCTCGGCTCTCCAACTGGGGCGCGGGACCTGAGGACGGTCCGGAGCATTTTGGAGGAGTCTCCCCTTGCCCCGCTTTGAGCTGAGCATCTCAGCTTTGTGTGATCCACTTAAATATAGATCTGGATTGTCCTTGTTGCCCTGTGGCCAGCTAAATGCTCTGCACCCATGTGAAGCGCCCCCGTGCAGCTGAACACATCCTGTGCTCCCACCTCCCTTCCTAGGTCATGCTGCACCCCTTTGGAGCCCGCTGATCGTGGAATAAATTCATTAAGGATGGAAAAAACCTCCAAGATCAGCCGGTCCAGCCGTCCCCTACCACCAGTGTCACCCACTAACCCCTGACGGAGGTGCTTTGGGAGCTCCCCAAGGGGCCCGCAGGACCCGCTCCTCCCGCACCGCGGCCCCCAGGAGACCTCGTCCCTCACAGCCTCCCCCCGGGGCCGGGGTCAGGGGGCAGCAGAAGCTCGGTGATTTAGCAGCAGTGCTCGTCAGCGAGTGCCAGCGCAGGCGAGCTGCTGCCAGGAAAATGTTTCGCCCGTCAAACTATAAAAACCCGCTTGTTCCATCGCCGCGCTCCTCGGGGTCAGCCCGCGCTGGGTGGGATCGGGCAGGAACGAGGGCAAGACCTTCTGTAGGAGCATCCCACCCAGCTGGGGCACAGGGCTCGCTCAGCCTGGGCTCGTTTTTGGGTAAGATTTGCCGGGTGTGGGATCTGAGGTCCCTTCTGCCAGCCTTGCTGCTCATTGCCCTGTGAGATGTCTCCCCGCTGGAGGAGGTGGGCACGTCTGCCCAGGCAGATTTTGGATCCTCCGGAGCTCAAGTTCAAGGGGGGTAAATCCCAGGTGGCATTTAAGTGTTGGGTGGAACCAGAGGTCGTGGGAGCCACAGGGGAATGGGCAAATTCCCCCTGCAAAGGTCCCTCCGCGGCTACTGAAAGCAGCACTTGAGGTGCTTTGGGACACCACAAACTCCTGATACAAGTGCCCAGACAGGGGCTGGCTGCTCTGCCCCATCCCAGCCTGGGGCTGTGCCTCTTCTCCACAAACGGAGACAAGATCCTGGGCCAGAAACATTTCTGTTCCAACTCAGTGCTGCTGCCAGGGAGCTTTTCCTTTCCTGTTTCTTCTGTACATCCATCATTAGGTTTCAGGGTTAACAGCTTCCCTTGCCAGGCACCCCCAGAGCCTGGAGGAGCACTTTTTGGGGCACTTTGGGCTCCGTTACCAGAACTTTCTCCTTCCCCAGGGGCAGCTGCATGCCCGAGACTGGTGCTCCCACATGAGCACTTGGCCACGGCCCCCAGAGGAGGGGTCCAAGCCCCCCAAAATCCCCGAGCGCTCGCGGCACAGCCCGACTCCTCCGGCTGAGCCCTCGGTGTTCCCGACGGGTGAACGGCTCGCAGCGAGGCGGTGTATTTATAGCAACCAGCTCATGAGTTTTTAATTAAAATTCCATTTTCTTTTGCTCCAGATGGCACGGACGAGCGTTTTGGTGTTTTCATTGGGGTTTTTCAGGGATCACGCGGCTCTTGCCCGGGCAGGGTTTGTTTTGGGGGCACACGGGAGGGGAGGGGTGTTGGGGGGGGGTCCCTGCGCCCTACCCCATGGGTTGGCTGCCCTGGTGGGATGCTGGGGAGAGGGGGTGGTCGTGTCCCCCCCCCAGACCCGTGTCACGTCCTCAGGGACTGCAGCCACCCCGCCACTGTGGGGGCAGAAGGCAGGTCGGGAACCCTTCGTCTTGGCTGCGATCACGTCAGGGAACCGAGCCACCCGCTGGTGCTGAGTGGAGATGGATGGGGGGGGGGGGGGGGGGGGCGATGATTTCGGGAGCTGCTGTGACGGCAGGGGCGAGCAGGGGTGCAGGGCACCCTGCCATCCTGTCTCTTCCTTCCCCATCACCACCATCCCAAGACCACCACCCTTTCCCCACAATTCCAAGCCCACCATCCTGTCCCTCCCATCCTCATCCCAACCATCCCATTCCCTCCATCTCATCCCCCACCACCCTGTCCCTCCCACCCCCATCCTCACCATCCCATTTCCACCATCTCAAGCCCACTATCCTGTCCCATCCCATCCCCATTCCCACCATCCCGTCTCCACCATCCTGTCCCCACCATCCCACCCCATCCCATCCCATCCCATCCCATCCCATCCCATCCCATCCCATCCCATCCCCATCCACATCCCATCCCCATCCCATCTCAATCCCAGCCCCATCCCAGTCCCAGCCCCATCCCATCCTCATCCCCATCCCAATCCCATCCCCATCCCATCCCATCCCCATCCCCATCCCCATCCCCATCCCATCCCCATCCCATCCCCATCCCCATCCCATCCTCATCCCCATCCCATCTCCATCCCCATCCCCATCCACATCCCATCCCATCCCAATCCCAGCCCCATCCCATCCTCATCCCCATCCCAATCCCATCCCCATCCCATCCCATCCCCATCCCATCCCAATCCCAGCCCCATCCCAGTCCCAGCCCCATCCCAGCCCCATCCCCATCCCAATCCCATCCCCATCCCATCCCCATCCCATCCCCATCCCCATCCCCATCCCATCCCCATCCCCATCCCATCCCCATCCCATCCCCATCCCCATCACCATCCACATCCCATCCCCATCCCATCCCAATCCCAGCCCCATCCCATCCCCATCCCCATCCCATCCCCATCCCCATCCCCATCCCCATCCCCATCCCATCCCATCCCCATCCCATCCCCATCCCATCCCCATCCCATCCCCATCCCCATCCCCATCCCATCCCCATCCCATCCCATCCCATCCCACCCCACCCCATCCCATCCCAAGCTGCCCTCCGGGGGGAATGTGAAGGGCCAGGCTGCCCTGGAGTTCGCAGCCACCCCCGTGGACGTGCTCATCCACGGAGCGCCCCCCAGGACAAAACCATTTCCCTGCTCACTCCCTGCGGCGCCCCTGTCCCACCCCCATGGCAGGACAGGATTTGGCCCCAGCTCTTTCCCCGCAGACCCACGACCCCTCGAGCAGCAGCACAAGGCACATTTCTGCCTGCACAGCCCAAGGGGGGGCCCGGAGGCAGCGCCCTCCCCTCCACCAGCCCTCGCAGCCTGGTTGCAGGGGCAGAAAAGCAGCATCGGTGCGGCGTGGGTCCGCCGAGACGAAGTAAAACCCTCCCTGGGGAGTGACTCGGCAGCGCAGCCGGAAGGCAGACAGCGCAGTCTGCTTTTTAGGAGGTCTTCTGGGTTTCTTTTTTTTATTATTTTTTTTATTTTTTAATTTTTTTTTTTTATTATTTTATTTTTGGCAGCTGCGATGGCAGCGGGGAGGGAGAGTAAATGGCCTCGCTCGAGCCCGGATGCATTTGTGGCTTTCAAGAGGCAGAAGTGGCCGGAGTTGGAGACGTTTTGTGCTGCGGAGGGCATGAGTCACGGCCACGGGGCTGCGGAGGGGAGGGCACGGGGAAGGGCTGAGAGTGCGGCAGGGTGCTGGGCGGGGGGGCTGGGGTGGAGAAGAAGAGTGCAGGGTCGGGGAGCAGGGGTGGAGGTGCAGGGGCGGAGGAAGAGGGTGCAGGAGCGGAGGAGCGGGGGTGCAGGAGCAGGACGCAGGGGTGGAAAAGCAGGGATGGAGGAGCAGGGATGGAGAAGGAGAATTCAGGGATGGAGGAGCAGGGGTGGAGGAGCAGGGTGCAGGGATGAAGAAGAATTCAGGGATGGAGGACCAGGGACAGAGGACCAGGGATGGAGGAGCAGGGATGGAGAAGAAGAGTTCAGGGATGGAGGAGCAGGGTGCAGGGGTGGAGGAGCAGGGATGGAGGAGCTGGGTGCAGGGATGTCGGAGCAGGGACGGAGGAGCAGGGATGGAGGAGAAAACTTCAGGAATGCAGGAGCAGGGAGGCAGGATCAGGGTGCAGGGGTGCAGGAGCAGGGTGCAGGGATGCAGGACCAGGGTGTCAGGGCAGGCACCCCTGTCCCAGCACCGTGTTACAGAGGTGGTGTCCGACCAGGCGAGCCCTTTCCCAGGGCAGCACAGCTCGGCACGGCTCTCCCTGCACACAGGTATCCAGGAGGAAAAAGGGACAGGGCCTTTGCACGACCCCTTTTCTGTCCAGCACCAGCGACAAAGACGTGCTCACACCCTGCTTGTCCCCGCTGCAGGGCTGTCTCTGCGCCCCCCCTCGGTCCCCCCTGAACTCCATCCTCTTCCTCCCGGTGCTCTCTGCTGTGACCCGGGACCCAGGAGAGGAGCAGGGTTGGGGTCCCTCCATGCTGCCAAGGACCGAGGACCCGTGGCGCCCACCCTGAGCTGTTCCCCACCCTGGGAACTGCCCCAAATGCTGCGACCTGGCTGCCAGGGCATGGGATCAGGATTTGGGAAGGGGGGGGGGGGGGGGGCCGTTCCCTGCTCGTTGCTCCTTCCCCCCACGGAAAGCAAGGGGCCTGGAGCTGCTGGAGCTGGGACCAGGGATGCTCCCGGGGCTGGTGTCCGGGACTCAGCAGGGAGAATTTTTGCTGGATGCTCCCCAAAAGAGGCTGCCTCTGCCTTTTCCCGGGGCTGTGCTGGTGGGCGAGGCAGCAGCTGCCAGCGACAGCTTGTGTTGTGCTCTGTTTGCTCGCACCTCGCCGCTCCGGCTGGCGGAAAGCGGAGCCTGTGCCGGGGATAGAGCAGCACCCCAGCACCCCGGCAGCACCCCGGCAGCACCCCAGCAGCACCCCAGCACCCCAGCCAGGATTGGGGCCACCTCACCCAGCAGGTGCCTGAGGGGGGAAGGAGGCGCGGAGCCCGGAGCAATGAACCCAGCGCCATCAGGAGCAGGGAGCTGAGGCTGGATTCGTTAAGGCCAGCCTGGATGCTGTTTAAGCATCACAGAGATGTGCACGGAGCAGCACACGGAGGGCTGAACCCCTTTCCTCTGCTGCTGGTGCCATCCTCCCACTGCTAACAGTGCACCCCATCCCTGAGCCCGTCCCCTGCCCATCTGCCCTCGGGGACCCCTGGGTTTGGCGAAGGGGGTCCCCCTGGGTTCGGGTGGGCTTAGCCCCGGGCAGGGCAGAGGCAAGGTGGGCTGGCAGCTCTCCAACAGACACGGGAGGGATGCCTTTGTGTTCAGCGAGCTGGGGCTTTTACCCGTGCAAACACACACACGTGTGCGCAGGACGAGCGCGCCCCCGTCTCCAGCAGCGCGGCGATGCCACCAGGTCCCCAAGCTCCATCCCGGCAGCGCTGAGCTGCTCTGGGCATTAGGGTCTCCCTCTGCCCCCAGGGATCCTTCAGGATACCTCAGCTCTGCCTCCTGCATTGTTACTATTGTTATTTCAGCTCCATGCACGTTTTGCCTCCTGGAAGAGCTTTGATTTTTCCTCCTCTTGCTTTCACCGGGTGCAGAACAGACGCAAGCCAACTCCCAGAGCGGCAGCGCAGGCAAGCGCCCTCCCCCTGCCCCTCGGCTGCCCCTGCCCTTCCTCACCTGCACAGCTTGGAAAACAAAATAAACGAGGGGCAGAAAACTCGGCTGTGAGCCGAGGAGGGCGACCGTCACCTCCTGGCACAGGGGGAAGCCCCCGGGGACACCGCTGGTGACTTGGTGTCCCCATGCAGCACCCTCCTTCCCCACACCCTGCATAGAGCAGAAGCTGGGGCACTGAACCTTGCCCTGGCTTTTGCACCCCTGTAAGCTCTCCAAGCACCACTGGCTGTGCTCAAGCCCCGTTCGGGCAGGATTTGCCCTCTCCTGCGTTGGGACGTGGAGAGGAGCTGGAGGCAGGGCGCTGCTGGGAACCCCCAGGGACCGCAGGGACCCGGGCGTCCTGCCGCAGTGCCACGTGTCACTGCCTGCTGGCAGCTTGCTTGAGGTGCCAGCACATGTGCAAAGCGCAATTGTTCCTCGTTTCGGGTGTCAGCGGATGACAAAATGTGTCCTGGGGCCACACGAGCAGCCTGAGGTCGCTCCTTGTTGCCCCAGGCTCAGCAGCTCCCGTCCCTGGTTCCTGCCTCCACCGAGGACATTTGCGCCTGGGGGCTTTCCCCCAGAGGTCCCCCACGCTGTGCCCAGCGGGTGCTGGATGCAGTAAGGAGCAGTGCCCATTCTGGGGCACCTCCAGTGACAGGGACAGTTTTGGGGACAGCAACCAGCAGCTTTGGGCAGCTCGCTCTCCATCCCCTCTCACGGCATGCCGTGTCCATGCACGCGGCTGCTGGAGATGGGGCGGGGTGAGAGCAGCACGGCCGTGGGATTTCCCTTGGTGTCCCCCGGCCAGAGGAGAGGCCACAAGGCTGACACCAAGGCGCTTTGCACCAGCACCGTGCCTCCAACCGCAGCCCCGCACCGCGCGTGTGACCGCGGGCTCTGGGCGTGCACAGAGAGAGGCGTGCAACAGCTGGCCTTGTGTCGGTGCACACAGCGGGGTGCTGCCGGTGTGTGCTGGTGCGCAGCGTGCTGATGCACCGCGCACGGTGCTGCTGGCGTGTACCGGTGCACAACACCAGTTGGTGCACCATACCGGTGCGTGCCCATGTGTGCCAGTGCAGTGCATTGGCACCGAGGGCACACAGCGCACTGGTGTGTGCTGGTGCTGGTGCAGCCTGGCAGTGATGCTGAGGGTTCGGCGTGTACCAGCGTGTGTAAGTGCACGGTGCTTGGCGCACGGTGCTGGTGCCAGTGCACGGTGCCTGGTGCTGGCGTCATTCCCAGAGCATGGTGCATGGTGCTGGTGCCAGTCCCAGTGCACTGTGCTTGGTGCACAGTTATGGGACCAGTGCCCTGTGTCAATGCCATTCCCAGTTCATGGAGCCCGGTGCCAGTCCCAATGCCCGGTGCTGGTGCCCAGTGACGGTACTTGTGATGGTACCAGTGCCCAGTGCCTGGTGCCGGTGCCATTCCCAGTGCACGGTGCCCAGTGCCCGGTGCCATTCCCAGTGCACGGTGCTTGGTGGATGCTGATGGTACTGGTGATGGTACCAGTGCCTGGTGCTGGTGCCAGTGCCATTCCCAGTCCCCAGTGCTTGGTGCAAGGTTATGGGACCAGTGCCCAGTGTCGGTGCCAATCCCAGTGGATGGTGCCCAGTGCCCGGTGCCAGTCCCAGCGCCCGGTGCTTGATGCCTGGTGCCTGGTGCTGGTGCCATTCCCAGTGACTGGTGCCGGTGCCTGGTACCGGTCCCAGTGCCCAGTGCTTAGTGCACGGTGCCGGTACCGGTGATGGTACCGGCGCCCGGTGCCCGGTGCCGGTGCCGTTCCCAGCGCACGGTGCCCGGTACCCGGTGCCAACCCCAGCGCCCGGTGCTTGGCGTCCGCTACCGGTGCCAAACCCGGTCCCCGGTCCCCGTTCCCGATGCGGGGGGGCGCCGGTGCTGAAGGACAGCTCCGCCCCCACCCGCCCCCCTCCTCCGCCGCCCCCTCCCCTCTCCTCCTCCTCCGCCAGCCCGGCCGCCACCTCCAGCACCTCCAGCACCACCACCAGCACCACCACCAGCACCACCCCCACCAGCACCACCAGCACCACCACCACCGCCGCCGCCGGGGCCCCGCCGCTCCTCCACCGCTCCAGCCGCCGCCGCCATGCCCGGACGGCCCCGCCGCCTCCCCCCCCCCCCCTCCGCCGCCGCCGCCGCCGCCTGCTCCGCACCATGAAGCGGCAGAATGTGCGCACGCTGGCGCTCATCATGTGCACCTTCACCTACCTGCTGGTGGGCGCCGCCGTCTTCGACGCGCTCGAGTCCGAGGGGGAGACGGCGGAGAGGAGGCGGCTGGAGGCGCGCAGCCAGGAGCTGCGGAGCAAGTACAACCTGAGCGCCGCCGGCTTCCGCGAGCTCGAGTGGGTCGTGCTCAAGCTGAAGCCGCACAAGGCCGGCGTGCAGTGGAAATTCGCCGGCTCCTTCTACTTCGCCATCACCGTCATCACCACCATAGGTAACGACCACCCCCGTAGCGCCGCCGCCGCCGCCGCCGCCCCCCTCCTCCCTTGCCCGCCTGCCCCCGGTGGCTGCTGCGCCCAGCCTCGCGGCGCCCGGGAGAGCAGCCCGGCTGGCCCCCGAAGCCCTGCAGACCTGCCGGACCCCTCCCCGAAAGGCCCGACCCCAAAGGTCCCCTCCCCAAAACGCCCGGCCCCCAAGGACCCCTCCCCAAAACGCCCGGCCCCCAAGGACCCCTCTCCAAAAGGCCCGGCCCCAGCGGCACCCTCCCCAAAACCCCCACCCCGAAAGTCCCCTCCCCAAAAGGCCCGACCCCAACGGACCCCTCCCCAAAAGGCCCGACCCCAACGGACCCCTCCCCAAAAAGCCCACCCCAAAAGTCCCCTCCCCAAAACGCTCGGCCCCAAAGGACCCCTCCCCAAAATGCCTGACCCCGACAGACCCCTCCCCAAAACGCCCACCGCAGTGGCACCCTCTCCAAAACCCCCACCCCAAAAGTCCCCTCCCCAAAAGGCCCGACCCCAAAGGACCCCTCCCCAAAACACCCGGCCCCAGTGGCACCCTCTCCTAAACGCTCACCCCAAGGGCACCCTCCCCAAAAAGCCCACCCCAAAATCCCCTCCCCAAAACGCCCGACCCCCTGGCATCAGGCTCACCCACCCACCACCAGGAAACCCCCCCGCCCGCACCCCCCACCCCTCCCCGCAGCATCGGGGAGACCCCCACGGGTTCCCTCCCCCCAGAATTTCCCAGCCCCCACTGTCCCAGGACACCCCCCCCTGACCCACCCGACCCCCACCCGTTCCCGCAGCCTCTGGTCCCCCAGTTTTGGGGATCCCCTGCCCGGAATCACCCCCCCACACTCCGACACCCCCCCCTTGCAGCCCCAGGGTGTCTGGGGGGGGGGGGCCTGAGCCTTGGCTTGGGGCAGGCCCCCCCCTTCCCAGCCCTGCAGGGAGGTCCTGGGGGGGTTGTGGGGTCCGGCAGGGCTGGGGGGGCACAGGGTGCTTTGGGAGGGGGGAGATGTGACTTGGGGCACGGGGAAAATTCGGGGGCTTCTCCTGGGGGAGGGCAGGAAGCTGCTGGGGGGGGTGAGTCCCTTGGGGTGACAGCCCGGGAGGGGCCCGTGGGGGTTCTCGTCCCTGCACACCGTGCCCCCCCCCCCCCAGCACCCTGGGGTGCTCCTGTCCCCCTCCCCGCGGAGGACAGGCCATTCCCTCGGCTGACCCCTTCCCTGGAGGAGGAGGAGGAGGAGGAGGAGGAGGAGGAGGAAGGTCTCCTGGGGACAGGGTTCCCTCGCAGCCCATCTCCTGCCGGGGTGGGGGGGGGACGGGACAGGGATGTGGGGGAGCTGCTGCGGGGGGGGCACAGCTCAGGACCATCTCCCTGCCCCATCCTGACCTGACCCGACCCAACCTGGGGGCGCACGGGGTGCCGGGAACCAAAACTCCCTGGGGAAATGCTGCTGGGGGCTCCCCCCACCTGGGAGAGGGGGACAGGGGGCAGGGGACGGGGGGGTGGGGGGCCACAGGACCCCTATAAGCCCCCAGCCCCAAAACGTCCCCATCCCCGGGAGCCCCAAAAGGCTCAGGCTCCGCGTGCCGCGGGCAGGACCCGGGGGTCTGTGGGGGGGTAGTCCTGGGGGGGTGCAGGGCTGAGCTGGGGGGGTTATTATGGGCTGGGGGCTGGCGGAGCAGCTGGGGCAGGCTCGGGGAAGCAGCTTATGTCTGACGTGAGAGGGAGCGGGGCAGGAGGGGGGGGCGGCAGGGGGGTGCCGGGGCGGGGGGGGGGGGGTTTGCCACCAGCATGGGAAGGGACTGGGGGGTGCTGGGGGGGGTGCTGGGGGTCCTGTCCTGGTCCCCTGACACCCCCCCGTGAGCACCCGGCACAAACCCCCGGCCCGGGGCTGTGGCCGTCCCCGCCGCATTCAGCCTCCATCTCCCTTGGGGTGGCCCTGGGCACAACCCCCCCCCCCCGGGGTGGCAGGGGGGCGGCTTTGTGCCTGTCCCCAGCCGGGGACGGATCCTGCGGGGGTGCAGGGCAGGCAGGGAGGGCGCTGAGCCGGCCAAGGTCAGGTTTAAAGAGGGAAGGAGGAAAAGTGGGGCGGGCGGCGGGTCCCGCTCCAAAGTTTTCCTTGCTTTTTGTGTGTTTTGGGTTTTTTTTTTTTCTTTTTTTTTTTTTTTACTGGGAAAAGAGCCAAAACTCGAGGCTCTGAAGGTCCCTGGGGGCCCTGTCCCCAGCACACGTCCCCCTGTCCCCTGTCCCCCAGCTCTCCTGGGCTCTGTCCCCTCCGACGCTCCCGGGGTGGCTCTGGTTTGGAGAGGGAGCCGGGGGGCACCCAAGGGTGCCCGGGGCTGGGTGCTGCTGCTCTGGGGGGCTCCGTGAGCCTGCTGGGGGCAGGAGATGAGCCCCCCCCGTGGTGGCACTCACGGGGACAGCGGTGGTGGCAGCCGGGTACACGCACGGGGAGGGGTACCCCGCGTCCCTGCCACGTGCTGGGGGGGCTGTCACCGGCCCCAAAACGTGTCCCCAGCACCTCGCTGGGGCCATTTGGGCTGGGGCAGGTGGCGGAGGCTGGCCACGGTGCCACCATCTGTCACTGTCCCCCTCCCTCTGGGCTTATTTATGGCACGGGATGGCTCAGTGTGGGGCAGGGCTGCGGTGACGGCGGCGGCACCGCGTCCCCTCCTCTGCCCCCGGGGGTCTCCTGGTGCCCCCCCCCACACCCCCCCCAAGCCTCCTGCCCCATGTCCCAAACCCGTGGCACCGCGGGAAGGTGCTGGGACCTTCCCTGCTCAGCACCCCGGGGGGGGGGGGGGGGAACAAAAAGAGGCTGAGGACAAGGACACGGGAACGCGGCCACCGCGATGCTCTGGGTGCTGGCCACGGTGTGTGTGTGTGTGTGGGGGGGGGTGTCCCCGCAGCCCCCTCCCCACCGCCTCGGTGCGTTCCCATGCCCCGGGGACACGGGGACACGGTGGCAGGGCCGGGTTTGCTCGGACACCCCCCCCCCCTGCTGCCCCCCCCCGCCCCCCCCCCCCCAAGCCCTTGGCCTCGCTGCCCGTCCCCGGCAGCGCCTCCTCCCCGCTGGCAGCTCGGGCCTGACGCAGAGCCAGGCTGAGCACCGCGCTCCCCGCGCGCCCCGCTGCTATTTTCATCGCCGATTCAGCCCCGTTCACCCCGATCAGCCCCGTTCACCCCGCTCCGGGCTCGTCCTGGCGGCCCCACGGGGAGGGGACGCGTAGGGGGACAACCACAGGCAGGGGGAGGGAAGGCACCACGACCCCCCCCCCCACCACCACCCCCCCCGGCCCTGGGGACGTGGCACGGTGGCAGTGAGACACGCGTGGCCCGGAGGGCGAGGAGCAGGTCGCTCGAGCAGGAGGTTGGGGACGGAGCTCGGAAGCCCTCTGGACATTTCTGTCCCCGCTGCGCGCTCGACGAGCGCGGGGGGGAAATCGGTCGTGGCAGCTCGGGGAGCGCCCTCGGTAGGCTTCAGAGTGAACGCGCTGGAGGGCAGGAGCGTGCCGCTCCGTTTCAGGGATGGGATTTGCTTCCCCGCACCCCAAACACCCACTGGGAGGGGGGGGGATGGGGGGGGGATGATGCCCGGAGCGGGACCCCGTGCCCACGGCATGGGGGGGAACACGCGTCGCCCGACGCGCTCCGGCCCCCTGCGGTCACCCCGGGGGCTTGTTTTGTCCCCGGCCCCCTGCGGTCACCCCGGGGGCTTGTTTCGGGGACGAAGCAGAGCTGGGAGGGCAGGAGCGGCGTCCTTCCCCCCCTCCACGTAGGCACCAGGCCCCCCCCCCCCCCCCGCCCCCACTGCACAGGGCATCGCCGTCTGGGGCGTTCACTCTGAAGCCTACCGAGGGCGCGCGCAGCACGGAGGGCGGGTGGGGAGGTGGGGGTGCAGAGCATGCGCACCCCGAGACCACAGCCCTGCGTGATGGGGGTTTTGGGGTGCCGATTGCGGCCCCCCCCCTGGCTGAGGCTCAGCGCCGTGGCAAGGAGGAGGCAGAGCCTTGTCCTGGGGAGGCTCCTGTGTGTCCTGCCCGGTGGGCTCCATCCTGGAGACCCCCCCCCCCCACACCCCGGAGCTCAGTTCTGCTCCCAGCCTGTACATTTCCTGCTCATCCCTGTCCTGGAGAGATAAGAACAATTAATGCCTCTCCCTGCAGACGCCTCATTAAACTCTGCAAGCGGCTGGCTCAGAGCAGGCACAAACAACCCGTGCTGGGCCAGAGGTGCGCAGCACCGGGCAGAAGGAAACAAGCCACGGCCCAATTTCTTTATTTTTGTCGGTTGTTTTTTTTTTTTTTTTTTTTTTTTTTCCAATTGCCGAGCCCCAGCTGGGTGCTGCCGGGTCTGGTGCTGGGAAGCCGGACCCGATCCGGAGCCGCGGGAGGGCCTGCTCCGACCCGCGTGTGATTTACGGGCTGGCTTCAACATTTATCAGCCGCCTCTGGGGCTGCAGGGAGCGCAGCGCGCAGGATTTATGGCAGGCAGCGCCGCCTTGGATAAATCCTGGCCGGGCGGCGTGGGGCTAATGAAGGGGAGAGACGAGCTGCTGCCTCGGCGCGGGGGGCTCGCGGCGGGGAGAGCAGCCGTGGGCAGAGGGGCTGCGGTGGTGCTGGATGGTGCTGGGCGCTGCTGCACGGTGCTGGTGTTGCACGGTGCTGGTGCACGGTGCTGGTGCACGGTGCTAGGCACTGCTGCACGGTGCTGGGTGATTGCGCAGGGTGCTGGGCGCTGCTGCACGGTGCTGGTGCACGGTCCTGGGTGCTGGTGCACGGTCCTGGGTGCTGGTGCATGGTGCTGCGTGCTTGTGCAGGGTGCTGGGCGCTGCTGCGCGGTGCTGGGCGCTGCTGCATGGTGCTGGTGTTGCACGGTGCTGCTGCACGGTGCTAGGCACTGCTGCACGGTGCTGGGTGATTGTGCAGGGTGCTGGGTGCTGCTGCACAGTGCTGGTGCATGGTGCTAGGCGCTGCTGCACAGTGCTGGGTGCTGCTGCATGATGCTTGTGCAGGGTGCTGGGTGCTTGTGCACGGTGCTAGGCACTGGTGCACAGAGCTGGGTGCCTGTGCAGAGTGCTGGGCGCTGCTGCTCGGTGCTGGGTGCTTGTGCACAGTGCTGGTGCGTGGTGCTAGGCACTGGTGCATGGTGCTGGGTGCTTGTGCACGGTGCTGGGCACTGCTGCACAGTGCTGGGCGCTGCTGCGTGGTGTTGGATGCTGCTGCACGGTGCTGGGTGCTTGTACACGGTGCTGGGCGCTGCCGCACAGTGCATGGTGCTGGTGCACGGTGCTGGGCACCGCTGCATGGTGCTGGGTGCTGCTGCACGGTGCTGGGCACTGCTGCACGGTGCTGGTGCACGGTGCTGGGTGCTTGTGCAGAGAGCTTGGCACTGGTGCACAGTGCTGGGGCTGCTGCACGGTGCTGGTGCACGGTGCTGGGCACTCATGCACTGTTCCGGGCAATGGCACAAAGCTCCAGCGCGTGGTGCTGAGCCCCGGAGCACAGTGCCGGTTCTGGAGCACGGTGCTGGGTTCTAGAGCGCGGCGCTGGGTACCTCTGCCCCCACCCCCTTGCCCCCCCAGCCAAGCAGAGCTCCCAGGAAGGAGCCGCATCCTTCCCACAGGCAAGCCCCAACCTGGGGGTGCTGGGGGGGGGGGGCATGGCTGAGCCCCCCCCCCCCCACCAGCCTCCTCCTGCCCTGCAGGATCGGATCCCCCCCAAATTTGGGTGCCAGAGGGGCAGCGTGTGCCAGCCCCCTGCCCCTGGGGGGGCGCAATGGGGGGGGGGGTGGAAGGACATGGGGGCTTTGGGTGGGTTTTATTCCCCCCCCCCCCGAGACCCCTTCCCGCTGGGGGGCCACCAGCACCCAGCCCCATGGCCGTGGCCCCCACCCCCCTGTGGTGGGGAGAATGGGAGGACTGGGGGGGGGGGGGGGGGGGGAGCCGGGAAGAGGCCTGGCGGAGCCCCAGAATTGAGTGAAAAATTGCCAGTTTTGGGTCAGCGCAAACACGGCCCTTGGCCGGTGCGGGGATTTTCCATGACAGCATCGGGCCCGCGGCGGGGGGGGGGCGCACGGCTGCAGGGGGGGGGGCCGGTGGGGGGGCTGCGAGCAGCCCTGGGGGGCTGTGACCCCCCCCGTTGCGCACACACAGCAGTGCACACTCACACAGAGCAATGCACACACACACACAGAGCAGTGCGCACACACAGAGCGCACACACACAGAGCGCGCACACACAGCACACACACAGCACACACACACAGTGCACACACACAGAGCAGTGCACACACACAGTGCACACACACAGAGCACACACACACACACAGTGCACACACACACAGCAGTGCACACACACAGAGCAGTGCACACACACAGTGCACACACACAGAGCACACACGGAGCAGTGCACACACACAGTGCACACACAGAGCAGTGCACACACACACACGCAGTGCACACACACACATCAGTGCACACACACAGAGCACACACGGAGCAGTGCACACACACACAGTGCACACACAGAGCAGTGCACACACACACACAGAGCAGTGCACACACACAGAGCACACACAGCAGTGCACATACACACAGCAGTGCACACACGCACACAGCAGTACACACACAGTGCACACACACAGCAGTGCACACACACACAGTGCACACACACACAGCAGTGCACACACACACACACACACACAGTGCACACACACTCACACACACACCGTGCACACACGTGCGCACACACACACACACACACAGAGGGGACGAGAGCTGGGGTTGGGGTTACGGAGCGAGGGGCTTGGTGCCGCTGCCTGCTGGAGGAGGATGCTGCCCGGGGCCCCATTCCCCTGCTCCCTGCACCCCCATGTTCTGCTCCCTGCAGCCCCATACCCTCACTCCCTGCAGCCCCATACCTTACCCGCTGCAGCCCCATACCCTGCTCTGTGCAGCCCCATACCCCTGCCCCCTTCAGCCCCGTAACTTTGCTCCCTGCAGCCCCACACCTTGCTCCCAGCAGCTCCATACCCTCACGCCCCTCAGCCCCATAACTTTACTCCCCTCAGCCCCATGCCCTCACTCCCTGCAGTCCCATACCTTACCCCCTGCAGCCCCATACCTTGCACCCTGCAGCCCCATACCCTCACTCCCTGCAGCCCCATAATTTGCCCCCTGCAGCCCCCTACCCCTGGCCCCCAGCAGCCCTATCCCCCATCCCCACACCCCCTGGAGCTGACACAGCCCCCTCCTAACCCCCCCCCCCCCCCCCCCAGCACCCGGTGCCCCCTGCTCCGCGCCCACCACCCCTGGCACCCGCAGCCCCGCAGCCCCCAGCTCAGCACCATTCCCCCCCCCCCCTCCTCCAGCCCCATGGCCCGCTGCCCGCTAATCCCCGGGACGTGCTCCAGGTCCCAGCCCTACACCTGCTCCTCCGCGGCCCTAAAAAGGCCACGAGCCGGCCGCCTTCCTCGGGGACGTGCCAGGGTTTTTCCCCGGGGACGGGCACCGCGCTCCCTGCCCGCAGCACCCTGCCCGCCCGGCACCCCCAGCACCTTTCGAGGAGCACCCCTGGGGCTGGTTTTGGGGGGGGGGGGGTGTAGAAGCAGAGTAAAGGTGCTGAGCACCCTTTTGTAAGGGCGGGGAGGGCAGGATCTGGCCCCAGTCTGGCTGGGGGGCACTGTGAAGGGGTCCCCAATGGGGCAGGGGCTCGGGCAGCATCTCCAGCGTGCTTCCTGCCCATAAAGGATGAAAATGGGGGTGCAAGAGGGGTTTGGGGGCTCACCCTCCCCGGGTCTCTCCCCCCGCTATCCGCCTCTCCTCCAGGCTTTAAAACCCCCGACTTTCACCCCAAAAAAGTGGTAGAGATCAGGCAGTGCCCGATGAAGCTGGGGGAGGAGCGGGGGGGGTCGATGGGTGCTTGGCCTTCCCTGGGGAAATGGGGCTGAATGTAGTAAATATATAGCCCTGGGGAAATGGGGCTGAATATGCTAAATATAGCCCTGGGGAAATGGGGCTAAATATACTAAATATAGCCCTGGGGAAATGGGGCTGAATATGCTAAATATAGCCCTGGGGAAATGGGGATAAATATGCTAAATATAGCCCTGGGGAAATGGGGCTGAATATGCTAAATATAGCCCTGGGGAAATGGGGATAAATATGCTAAATATAGCCCTGGGGAAATGGGGCTGAATATGCTAAATATAGCCCTGGGGAAATGGGGCTGAATATGCTAAATATAACCCTGGGGAAATGGGGCTAAATATACTAAATATAGTCCTGGGGAAATGGGGATAAATATGCTAAATATAGTCCTGGGGAAATGGGGCTGAATATGCTAAATATAGCCCTGGGGAAATGGGGCTGAATATGCTAAATATAGCCCTGGGGAAATGGGGATAAATATGCTAAATATAGCCCTGGGGAAATGGGGCTAAATATGCTAAATATAGCCCTGGGGAAATGGGGCTGAATATGCTAAATATAGCCCTGGGGAAGTGGGGCTAAATATGCTAAATATAGTCCTGGGGAAATGGGGCTAAATATGCTAAATATAGCCCTGGGGAAATGGGGATAAATATGCTAAATATAGCCCTGGGGAAATGGGGCTGAATATGCTAAATATAGCCCTGGGGAAATGGGGATAAATATACTAAATATAGCCCTGGGGAAATGGGGCTAAATATGCTAAATATAGTCCTGGGGAAATGGGGCTAAATATGCTAAATATAGCCCTGGGGAAATGGGGATAAATATGCTAAATATAGTCCTGGGGAAATGGGGATAAATATGCTAAATATAGCCCTGGGGAAATGGGGCTGAATATGCTAAATATAGCCCAGGAGCCCATATGGCAGCAGGGTACTCGATGAGGGTGCCGGCAGGGCACCGCTGGAGGCTCGGACCCTAAAATCCCACCCTTGGCCATATGGAAATGGGGAGGTTTGGGCTGTTTCGGGGGAAATGGAGGCACCCGGCAGCTGCGCCCCCTGCTCCCTCCTGCCACGGGTGGCACAGCCACGGCGTCCCCTCCGCGGTGTCGCCAGGGGGGCACCACGCTCAGCCCCCCTCCCCAGGAGCAGCAGATGTATTTGGGGCTCTCCAGGAGCGGGAGATGTATTTGGGGCCCCCCAGCTCCCCCCTGCAGCTCAGCACCATCTCCACGGGGACGGTTTGGAAGGAGATCTGACGAGCGTGCTTTCGCCTCGCCCCGGCACGGCGTAAATCCTTGGCCCCTCGGAGGCTGCCGGCGAGGACGGCGGGGGGAAGGCAGGGTGAAGGAGAGATGGGGCAGAGTGGGAATACCAGGACCGAGCTCAGGTCTGGAGGAAAAGGGCTCAGAAACCCCCAGGGTGTAGGAGGAAAGGGGACCAGAAACCTCCAGGGTGCAGGAGGAAAGGGGATCGGAAACCCCCAGGGCGCACGCGAGGCTTTGTGGCTGGGGGCTCCCCGGAGGGCAGGGCTGGGCCCCAGGAGGACCAAAGGTTTTTTCAGGGTAAATTTGCCTCAAACCCAGTGTTGTGCTCCCCGAAGCCGTCCCCAGGTCCACCTGGCCCTGACAGCGCTCGCTCAGCACCGGGCAGAAATGGCCCACGGGGCCCCGGGGACGCTGCTGGCACTGGGGGAGAGGTGCCCGGGGGGCCCTGCCTTTGCGCCTTAATAACAACATCAAAATGTTTTCCACGTGTAGGGGAACACGGCCTGTTCTTTTATGTGGAACGTGTTTCTGGAGGCTTTTAATACTTGAGGAGTGGGGCACTGTAAATGCAATGGAAAGGGGAAGGGGAAGGGGAAGGGGAAGGGGAAGGGAAAGGGAAAGGGGAAGGGGAAGGGAAAGGGAAAGGGGAAGGGGAAGGGGAAGGGGAAGGGAAAGGGGAAGGGGAGGGGGAAGGGGAGGGGGAAGGGGAAGGGGAAGGGGAAGGGGAAGGGGAAGGGGAAGGGGAAGGGGAAGGGGAAGGGGAAGGGGAAGGGGAAGGGGAAGGGGAAGGGGAAGGGGAAGGGGAAGGGGAAGGGGAAGGGAAAGGGGAAGGGGAAGGGAAAGGGGAAGGGAAAGGGGAAGGGGAAGGGGAAGGGAAAGGGGAAGGGAAAGGGAAAGGGAAAGGGGAAGGGAAAGGGAAAGGGAAAGGGAAAGGGAAAGGGAAAGGGAAAGGGAAAGGGAAAGGGAAAGGGAAAGGGAAAGGGGAAGGGGAAGGGAAAGGGGAAGGGAAAGGGGAAGGGGAAGGGGAAGGGAAAAGAATAGGGAAAAGAATAGGGAAAGAATAGGGAAAAGAATAGGGAAGGAGGGGAAAGAAGAAGGGAAAGGGGAAGGAGAAAGGGAAAGGGAATAAGAAAGGGAAAGGAAGAGAAGGAGAAGGAGAAGGAGAAGGAGAAGGAGAAGGAGAAGGAGAAGGAGAAGGAGAAGGAGAAGGGGAAGGAGAAGGAGAAGGAGAAGGAGAAGGAGAAGGAGAAGGAGAAGGAGAAGGAGAAGGAGAAGGAGAAGGAGAAGGAGAAGGAGAAGGAGAAGGAGAAGGAGAAGGAGAAGGGACAGGGCAAGGTGAGGGGTGGCTGCCCGGTGGCGAGGGCACCTCCTGGCAGCGCACAGCCCCCCCAGTTCCCAGCCCCCCCAAGTCCCCCCGGGCTCAGCTGCCTCTTCCCGGGATCCATTACAGACAAATAATCCCCCTCGCAAAGTCCCATCTGCATGCGTCCTGCGCAAGCAGGAGATTACTGCACGTCCAGATGCTGCCCCCGGGGCTGGGGTCCCCCCAGCTCCCCCCAGCTCCCCTGGCAGCCCCCGGGTGGCCGATGGCAGAGCCCTGGGGCAGAGGGAGGCAGGGACATGGGGACACGGGGATAAAGGGACATGGGGACACAGATAAAGGGACATGAGGACACAGGGATGCAGGGACATGGGACACAGGGATACAGGGACATGGGGACACAGGGATGCAGGGACATGGAGACGCAGAGATGCAGGGACAGGGGGACACAGAGATGCAGGGACAGGGGGACGCAGGGATGCAGGGGCTCAGGGATGGGGTGACGGAGGACAGCCATCACCTCTCCATTCCTTAAAAACTCCATTTTTTCCCCCTTCTCCTTTGCATCCCCACCCAGCCCTTGTGGGTCAGGCTGTCCCGGGAGGTGCATTTGAGCACCAAGCTAAGTGCGTGTGTCGATCTGCTCGAGGGCAGGAAGGCTCTGCAGGAGGATCTGGATAGGCTGGAGCGATGGGCTGAGGTCAACTGTATGAAGTTCAACAAGGCCAAGTGCCGGGTCCTGCACCTGGGGCGCAACAACCCCAAGCAGAGCTACAGGCTGGGAGATGAGTGGCTGGAAAGCTGCCTGGCCGAGAAGGACCTGGGAGTATTGGTTGATAGTCGGCTGAATATGAGCCAGCAGTGTGCTCAGGTGGCCAAGAAGGCCAACAGCATCCTGGCCTGTATAAGAAGCAGTGTGGCCAGCAGGTCTAGGGAAGTGATTGTGCCCCTGTACTCGGCTCTGGTGAGGCCGCACCTTGAGTACTGTGTTCAGTTTTGGGCCCCTCGCTACAGGAAGGACATGGACGTGCTCGAGCGAGTCCACAGAAGGGCGACCAAGCTGGTGAGGGGTCTGGAGAACAAGTCTTACGAGGAGCGGCTGAGGGAGCTGGGATTGTTCAGCCTGGAGAAGAGGAGGCTCAGGGGCGACCTTATCGCTCTCTACAGTTACCTTAAAGGAGGCTGTAGCGAGGTGGGGGTTGGTCTGTTCTCCCACGTGCCTGGTGACAGGACGAGGGGGAATGGGCGAAAGTTGCGACAGGGGAGTTTTAGGCTGGATGTTAGGAAGTACTTCTTTACCGAAAGGGTTATTAAGCATTGGAACGGGCTGCCCAGGGAGGTGGTGGAGTCACCATCCCTGGAGGTCTTTAAAAGACGTTTAGATGTAGAGCTTAGCGATATGGTTTAGTGGAGTACTTAGTGTTAGGTCGGAGGTTGGACTCGATGATCTTGAGGTCTCTTCCAACCTAGAAATCTGTGTCTGTGTCTGTGAGGAACAGCACCTGCAATGCCCTGGTGCCAGCACCAATCCCCCCTCGGCCGGGGCTTCACTCGGGTGCCCCCTCCAGACCCCATCCCCGGCCGGGTGGCCAAGGAAGGGGTGTGCAGGGTGCTGGGACCACGCCGACCCTCTCCGTGCCTTCTCCCCCCCCAGGGTACGGCCACGCAGCCCCCAGCACGGACGGCGGGAAGGTTTTCTGCATGGTCTACGCCCTGCTGGGCATCCCCCTCACCCTCGTCATGTTCCAGAGCCTGGGCGAGCGCATCAACACCTTCGTCCGGTACCTCCTGCACCGCGTCAAGAAGTGCCTGGGCATGAGGCGCGCCGAGGTCTCCATGGCCAACATGGTCACCATCGGCTTCTTCTCCTGCATCAGCACGCTGTGCATCGGGGCGGCCGCCTTCTCCTACTACGAGCACTGGAGCTTCTTCCACGCCTACTACTACTGCTTCATCACCCTCACCACCATCGGCTTCGGGGACTACGTGGCGCTGCAGAAGGACGAGGCCCTGCAGAACAAGCCGCAGTACGTGGCCTTCAGCTTCGTCTACATCCTGACGGGGCTGACGGTCATCGGGGCCTTCCTCAACCTGGTGGTGCTGCGCTTCATGACCATGAACGCCGAGGACGAGAAGCGGGACGCCGAGCACCGGGCGCTGCTCACCCGCGGCGGGCAGGCGGGCGGCGGGCACGGCGCCGACACCGCCCCGGGCGCCCCGGTGGCCTCGGCGGCCTCATCGGGGGGCGTCGGGTTGGGGGGCAGCGGTGGGGGGCTGCGCAACGTCTACGCCGAGGTGCTCCACTTCCAGTCCATGTGCTCGTGCCTGTGGTACAAGAGCCGGGAGAAGCTGCAGTACTCCATCCCCATGATCATCCCCCGGGACCTGTCCACCTCGGACACCTGCGTGGAGCAGAGCCACTCCTCGCCGGGACGCTGCCCCGAGACCCCTTCCAACCGCTGCTTCTGCGGCGCCCGGCGCTCGGCCATCAGCTCCGTCTCCACCGGCCTCCACAGCCTCTCGGCCTTCCAGGGCCTCGTGAAGCGCCGCAGCTCCGTGTAGCACCCCCCCCCCCCACCCGGTGGTATCACCCCCCCCCCCATCCCATCCCCTCAGCGCCAAGGACTCCCCCCCCCCCCTTGGAAGCCCCCCCGGGGTCCCCAGGGGACTCGGGGCGGCTGCGGGGCAGGAGGTGGTGGTGGTGGTGGTGGTGAGGTGGTGGTGGTGGGGACGGGGACGGGGGGGGGGGGAGCGGCCGGATTATTTTATTTTAACTTAAATTAATGGTTATTTTTATTTTATTTTGCAAACCACTCCTCAAAATGTGAAACTTGAAGAGCCGGAGAGGGTGTTTTAACCCGGTGGAAAGCGGCGGGGAAGGGAAGGGGGGGAGGTGAGCAGAGGGGGGAGCACACACGTCTCTATCCGGGGAGCCCCAAGACCTCCCCCCCCCCCCACCCCCAGCACCCTCTTCGGGTGTGAGGGGGGCGCTGGGGGTGGGCACCGGGGGTCCCAGGGGGGTGGGCAGCTCCCGGGCTGCTGCAGCATGCGCGCACCCGTAAATCAGGCTAAGAGGGGCTTAGACGGAGCTGTCCTCGCCCTGCCCCTCGTGGGGGGGGGGACACGCCACGAGTCACGTAGCCCAAAACGCCACCGGCTGTGTCCGGAGGTGGAGGTGCCCGGGCTGGGGCTGTAGGGTGCCCCCCAACCCCGATCCCCATCTCCATCACGGCACCTGGGGGCAAAGTGTTTTGTTTTTTTTTCGGGGGGGAGGGGGGGGGGACACAATGCAGGGCACGGGGAGGCTTTTTCACCCGTCCTCTTCACACCCCTGAGCTGCACCCTTGAGCTTGTGCCCCATTGCACCCCACTGCACCCCATTGCACCCCATTGCATGCCATCACACCCCATTGTGCCCCATTGCACCCCGTTGCTCCCCATAGCACCCCATTGTGCTCCATAGCACCCCATCACACCCCACTGTGCCCCACCGCACCCCATTGCCCCCATCACACCCCATCGCACCCCATCGCACCCCATTGCACCCCACCGTGCCCTATTGTGCCCCATCACACCCCGTTGCCTCCATCGCACCCCGTTGTGCCCCATTGCACCCCATAGTGCCCCCATGCACCCCATAGTGCCCCACCACACCCCATCGCGCCCCGTAGCACCCCATCGCACCCCATAGTGCCCCATCGCATCCCACAGCACCCCATCACACCCCATTGCACCCCGTCACACCCCATTGTGCCCCATAGCACCCCACAGCACCCCGTAGCACCCCATTGCGCCCCATCGCACCCCGCACTCTGATCCCAGTTTTTGGGGTTCTCCCCCCGCTCTGTGGCACAGGGACATCGCACGGCGGGGGGCACGGGGGCTCTGTCCTCATCACAGCCCCATGGAAAAAGGGAATAGGGGGGAAAAAAAAAACTCCCTGTTTTCACCCAACGTGGGCTGGGCAGGGGGCTGCAGGACCAAGACCCCCCCCCCAAACACCTACAGAGGAGGGCTCAGCACCATCACCCCCTGCCCCCGAGGACCGTGACCCCCCCCCCCCCCGCAGGACCCCCAAAGCACAGGCTGCCCCTACAGCAGGACGGGGTTGGGGGGGGACGACACACCGAGACGTGCACTGACCCCTCTTGAACCCCTCCCCACCCCCCCCAAAAAAAAAAAAAACCCAAGGAGGACACCGGGACTCGGGGGGGCAGCCGGGGCGCCCAGCGCGCCCCTCCCCGGCGCGGCGTTTCTTTTCTCACCTTTTAACCGAAAAAAAAAAAAAAAATAATAATAATAATGTGTATTTCCGATACTTGACGACGTGTGCGTGCCGTTGGAGAGCGGGGGGGGTGTATTTATTATAACCAACGCCTCGACCCCATCCACGGGGGACCCTCCGCTGGGAGGGAGGCTTGCGGGAGGCGCGCCGGGGGGCTGCGGGGAATTCCTTTTTGCCCTCCGCATCCTTCTCACCCCAGGAGGCCAACGGGGAGCAGAGTCATATCCCTCATGCCCCCCCCCCGCCCCCCCCCGCCCCCCAAAAACGAGGTTTCTCCGTTTTCTCACGCCAAAGTGTATTTGTGCTGCTGACTTCCTTTCGTTACGGAGAGAAATAAAGGCTGGGTCGAACCGCGGCATCGCTCCGGCTCCCCCCCACCCACCCCCCCCGCGCCGTCACCTTTGGGTTTTGGGGACCGGGACGCACGGGGGGTGTGTGTGGGGGGGGTCCTCCGATGATGGTCACCTTTGTGCCCCTCTCTGGACTTTCCCCATGGCATCATTTCGTTGGGGTGGCACGAGAAGGGCCTCGGGGGGGGGGGTCCCCAACCTCTCCCGTGCCACCAGCACGCAGCCGCAACCCTCTGTGTGGCCCAGGAGGGGGCACGGGGCTGAGCACCACCCCCCCCCCCCCCCCCCCAAGTTTTGGGGTGGCTGAGATGCACAAAGAACCACGGCCGGGGCACCTTGGGGGCAAAAAAATCCTTTGGGATTTGGGCATTCCTGGTGCCCCGGGCTGGACCCCGGCGGAGCTCTGGGGTCCCCTCCTGCCCCCACCTGCATCAAATCCCTCCGTCCCCTCTCGTGGGGACACAGAGTGGGGAGGGGGACCCCCGAGGGTCCCGCAGCCGCCCGGAGGGACGAGGACAGGCTGGGGGCGCCCCGTTGGGGAGCAGCAGGGAAGGACCGGGGGGTCCCGGGGGGGCACCGAGGGGGGCAGGAGCCAGCGATGGGCCCTCGGCACCGGGAAGGTGGGGGTGTCCTGGGGTACGGGGGGGATCCTGCCCCTCTGCTCAGCACCAGGGTGCTGGGACCTGTCCTGGGAGAGAGGTTCCCGGGGGTGGCCCCGGTCCCCAGAGGCTCCGGGGGTGCTGGGGGGTGATTTGGGACCCCGGGGATGGGGGTCCCCTGGCCCCCCCTGTGCTGGATGAGACCTCGGGACGGGGACCACCAGGGGCAGGGGGTTTTGGGGTGATGGGGACGGGGGGGGGGGGGTTTGGTGTCTGCGTGGTGCCTCCCCGCTAAAAAGGGTGCTGGGGTGATGCGGGGGGGCTTCAGGGGGGGCACAGGGGCTGTGCCACCATCCCCAAATTGCCGTCCCCAACCCGCCGTCCCCAAGGCACTGTCCCCAAACTGGTATCCCAAAAACACCGTCCCCAAAACAATGTCCCCAATCCATTGTCCCCAAAACACCGTCCCCAAACCAAAATCCCCAACCCCCTGTCCCCAAACCACTGTCCCCAAAACAGTCCCCAAAACACCGTCCCCAAAACACCGTCCCCAAAACACAATCCCCAAACCAACGTCCCCAACCCACCATCCCCAAAGCATCATCCCCAAACACCGTCCCGAAAACACCGTCCCCAAACCAGTGCCCCCAACCTGCCACCCCCAACCCACTGCCCCCACACCAATGTCCCTAAACCAGGCCCCAAAAACACCATCCCCAAAAACATCATCCCCAAACCAACGTCCCCAAACCAACATCCCGAACCTGCTGTCCCCAAACCACCATCCCTAAACCAATGTCCCCAACCCGCTGTCCCCAAAACACCGTCCCCAAACTGACGTCCCCAACCCACCGCCCCCAAACCACTGTCCCAAACCGCCATCCCCAAAAACACCGTCCCCAAACCAACGTCCCCAAACCAGTGTCCCCAAATTAACAGCCCCAAACCAATGTCCCCAACCCACCATCCCCAAAACACCGTCCCTAAAAACACCGTCCCCAAACCGACGTCCCCAACCCACCCTCCTGTCCCCTCTCCTCCCAGCCCCCACCTGCCCCCGGGGTGCTGGGTGCCCCCTCTCCTCCCCATGGGGACCTGGCTGTCCCCATGTGCCCCTTCTGCCCCGCAGAGCGCGCACACACACTCACACGCGTGTGCCACGCGTGTGGGGTGGGGGCGGCCTCCCCCGGCCTCCACGGCCTCATCACCCGTGGGTGGGAGGCCCGGGGGCTTTGGTTTTTCTGCCCACGGGGAGGCCAATGAGGAACGGCCGCGAGTGGAGAACCTGGGGGGGCTGGGATGGGGGCTGGGAGGGGGGGGCCTCATCCTGCTTCGGCCTCCCGGGCTCTTTCTTCTCCCTTGGCCTCCCTTCCCTCGGCCTCCCTTCCCTTGGCCTCCCGACCCCTTCTTCCTCAGCCTGTCTTGCCTCAGCCTCCCTTCCCCTTCTCCCTTGGCCTCTTTTCCCTTGGCTTCTCTTCCCTGTCTCCCTCGGCCTCCCTTTCCTTGGCCTCCTGACCCCTTCTCCATTGGCCTCCCTTCCCTCGGCCTCTCTTCCCTCAGCCTCCCTTCCCCTTATCCCTCGGCCTCCCCTCCCTCGGCCTCCCCTCCCTCGGCCTCCCTTCCCCTTATCCCTCGGCCTCCCTTCCCTCGGCCTCCTGACCCCTTCTTCCTCGGCCTCCCTTCCCTCAGCCTCCCTTCCCTTGGCCTCCCTTCCCCTTTTCCCTCGGCCTCCCGACCCCTTCTTCCTCGGCCTCCCCTCCCTCGGCCTCCCTTCCCTAGGCCTCTCTTCCCCTTTTCCCTCGGCCTCCCGACCCCTTCTTCCTCGGCCTCCCCTCCCTCGGCCTCCCTTCCCTAGGCCTCTCTTCCCCTTTTCCCTCGGCCTCCTGACCCCTTCTTCCTCGGCCTCCCCTCCCTCAGCCTCCCTTTCCTAGGCCTCCCTTCCCTCAGCCTCCTTCCCTCAGCCTCCCGACCCCTTCTTCCTCGGCCTCCCCTCCCTCGGCCTCCCTTCCCTCAGCCTCCTTCCCTCAGCCTCCTTCCCTCAGCCTCCCGACCCCTTCTTCTTTGGCCTCCCTTCCCTCAACCTCCCTTCCCTTGGCCTCCCTTCCCTCGGCCTCCCTTCCCTTGGCCTCCCGACCCCTTCTTCCTCGGCCTCCCCTCCCTCGGCCTCCCCTCCCTCGGCCTCCCTTCCCTCGGCCTCCCTTCCCCTTCTCCCTCGAGGGGAGGCCGGAGACACCGGGAGGCTCCCAGGGGTCCCATCGGGGGTG